>NC_142667.1:5260107-5567466 GCF_026168435.1 Sesamum indicum | reverse complement strand
GTTGATCTGGAAGATCCTCCTTGATGATCTTCGTTGGGCAATCTTCCGAAAGAACACTCGGGAGCACTGATCACCTCCCTTCATCCACTGCATCTTCGCTCGTTGATTTAACATAATCTGCTCCAATTTGTTGCTTTGGCTAGTACGAGTCGACAACAGTGTTCTAGTTGTATGTATAGTTCATCTCGCCTTCTTGAGCTAACAAGTATTTGTGCTACTTCAAGAAACCCTTTTGCCATTTGGACATTGTGCGATAGATCCCCCTTATTTTTTGGGTAAAGGTAAGTTTCATTAAAGAAAAAAGGAGTATAGTACAACAATCAAGTGGTGTCTCCCTCGACAGACTAGATCCCCCTTATTCCTCCTTTGCTCTCGGAAGATTGGTTTCAATGCTTTGAGTTTGCGTGTCACAGCATACATAGGCGTACCAATAATGTTATGTTGCCATATATTCTGCACACTAGGAATAAACTCAGGTGAACGAGCAAGGTAGTTATCAAATTGGAACATACCTCCATATTGATGCTGTCGGTCCCCATTTAGTACCATCGATAAGTGGTCTGAAGTGCGTGGTTGAAGGACCGAGTAGAATGAGTTAGGGAACCGTGCCATCCATCTATCATTTATCAACATGCGGTCCAGTCTTTTCCAGAGGTTCCGTGGTGTCGCACTGTGGTTGTGCCATGTGTATCACTCTCCCTGCATGGGTAGTGGTAATAATCCTGTATTCTGAATGGCTGCATTAAATTCTTCCATAGCTATTCGGATATCACCTGATGTGCCACATACTTCACTGAGGTCGCGAACTGCAATAAAATCTCCTCCAATCAACCATGGGATATCAGCACAATGTATAGCTAAATTTTCCAGGACACTCCATAACTCTCTCCTATCAACCACCTCATTAGCTCCATAAGCGACAGTAACAGCAACTGACTCATGGATTGCACGAATATTAACAAGACAATGAATAAATTGCATTCCACATTCAACTACTTCAACATCAATCAAATTATCATCCCATGCAATCCACACTCGATTACCAGAAGATCCGTAATCCACATACCATTTCCAATGGGGTGATAGAAAAGATTGAATTTGAGCCGCATTATTAATACTAACACGAGTTTCAAGGAGACCGAGAAATTGTAACTTGAACTCAGTAACAATATCCTTCACTGCTAGTTGATGGTCTCTTTTATTCAGGCCACGAACATTCCATATTGCTGTGTTCAACATGGATCATGAATTGTGGGGCTACGTTGATTAGGACCCCGGGCTATAGCATCTGCATCGTCAATTAACTGTAGAGCATCAAATGTATTATATACTACAATCTCCTTACCCTTCTCGTCTCGACTTGCCTTCACTCCACCTCCACGAGAAGACGCTGTCTTACCCCTATCGTTTTGTTTGTCATCTTTGTGTTTCATATGCTTGTTTTTTCGGTAAAAGTAAGTTTCATTAAGTAAAATTGGTACAGTACAACAATATGGTCACAAAGTGGTTTATCCCTCGACAGGCCAAGGGATTCGCCATAATCGAAATAATGCACGTGTACTGACTGATCTAGATAGTGTGATGCTATGGATTCGCTGTCTTATGTCCTCAATGATCAGTAATGCAATGGTGGTAGGCGTCCTCTCGGAGTGATCGAATCGTCTCAGGTTTCTTTCCTTCCAAATGTGGTACACACATGATGCAAGTAGTGCTCTATAAGACATGTTGATGATGTGTTTACCCCTCCATCTCCGTGAAGCCCATGTAATGTCATCTTTCCACTCTCTATTGGGCCACAAGAACCGTATCGTTCTTCGAATTTCCGTGAGGCATCTTCGGCTAAATCTGCATTGGAAGAATAAATGTGCATGTGTCTCTGTCAAATCTTCATTGCATAGGATACATGGGCCAAGGTGAGCAAGCCATGGTTTATCTGTCGTAGCCAACTTGCCTTGGATGGCAAGCCATAAAATAAAGTTGTGACGTGGAATTTTAAGTGATCCCGAAAGTAGTGAAGACCAGTCTACTTTCGATCATGGTGGGTCAAATAACTCATAAATAGCCTGTGTTGTTGGTCGATCATTCTCAAATCTCCAAATTATACGGTCTTCCCCTCCAAGAATAGTGGGGAGTGCATGTGTGATCTCCAAACACTCAAGATCCGTGATAAGGGGCCATTGCCAAACTCCTTCATGAATCACCGTGTTGAGTCTGGATGACTCATCTATTCCAAGTAGCCTCGGTCCTCGTGGGAAAGATTCACAAAGAGGGCCAAGGTGGTGCCATGGATCCTGCCACCAGAGGAAACTCCTCCCATCTCCAATCCGGTAGTGATAGGAATATCGAGGGCGTCCAACAAGCAAAAGAAAAAGATCCAATGGACCAAGATTTAACCATTGGAAGTGGGCCAATGACAAGAGAAAGGTTGAAGAGAATGCAAGAAGTAATTCAAGCCCAATCCAACTTAGTCCTTGCTAATGGGATCAAGTCACAATCGGAAGCCCAACATGTGAGCTTAATTTCATTAATTCAAGCCCAAGGAAGCCCACAATAGGAGCCCAATTCGTCCAAGTGCAGCCATGTGGTCAAAAGAGACCTTTCAACTACATTCAAAGTGCATTTATACACCAATTCACGGATTCACATGGTCATGCATGGGTTTTACTCGGTTATGACTAAGAATGCATAGTTTTTAGTTATTTTTGACCAAGTATTGAATGTACGTCCACCAAGGAGTCACTTGGGGATATGAAAGGTTAATTTGGAAGTGTTTTAGGCCTATAAAAGGCACATACCAGCCATGCATGCGGGATACAATCGAAATATTCAAGAATTGATCTAGTTTATAAAATATTGAGTGTTCTCTTACTTTGGAGAGTTATACACTTGTTTTAGCTTTTGTGAAACCTTTGCTTTGTCAATCTAGTCTATTAGATTGGTGATTCAAATTCACATAGCCTCCAATTCGTGCTCGACCCAAGTGTGTCGTTGTGTGGATTGGTTTACTCGTGCTCGTGGTTGGTTGAATGTTCTAAGTAGTAGGTCACGTTCATATAACGTGGTTGACTATTTACATTCCTCAGGTCACGAACCACTTTATCCATTTCTAGCCTACGCCGTAAAGATCGGGCCACCCATGGTCAATACCATATCATGTGGTATCAGAGCCTAAGTTGATACGGTAGGCTTTCTTTATTTCGTTTTTTTACCCTGAATCTTTTATCTACCACCACAATCTTCTGTACCTTCCCCCCCGTGGTTATATTTAAAAAAAAAAAAAGAAAAACAGCAAAAAGAAAAGCTCAAAAAAAAAGGAGAGCAGCAAAAAAAAAAAAATAGAAACAAAAAAAGAAAATCGTTCATCACTGTACTTTGCTATTTATCTTTGTAAGCCAATTGGTCTTCATTTCCCCAGTTATACCGAACTTCTTTAGACCATTCTCTAGCTACGGGTGAGTGTGAAGCGTCCACATACGCATACTTGGTTGAGAAAAGAATTGGCATTTGTGTTTGAGTCACTAGATAAAGCATTGAGTTTCACAAGAGCTTAGATTAGAGAGTGTTGAGTGAAGTGAGACTATTATTGAGGGCCAAAAGTGTGAGCCTATTAAGTGAGGAGTGAAACACGAGGGGAAAAATAAAGAGAGAAAAAAAGAGTGTGGCAAGAATTTGGTGAGGTTCCTATAAAACACAAAAAAAAAAAAAAAAAAAAACATTTTACTAAATGGCAGAAAATCGAGATAAAGGAGTTGCTCAAGCAAGTGATGACAACAACTCGGGACAAACGATGCAAGGTGGGGTCGATGCATTCCATATGCAAGGAGTAAGCCACTTTGAGAGGTTGCTTGACCGTAAACTAGAAGGACTTCATGAAAGATTGGATCAAGTAGAGAATCAAGTAGCCGGTCCAAGAGCTACAAATCAAAGACATGCTGTAAATCCATGTCCTCAACCCCCTATTTATAATGAGTATTTGGAGGATCCAAGCGATGGAGAAGAATATGAGGACATTCGGCCAAGAAGATTGAATCGGCCAAGAGATAGACCGAGACGACCTAGAGAAGAAGACGGTGGCCTAGGAGGAGTTAAGGTCACCATTCCTTCATTTAAAGGAAAGAGTGATCCCGAAGTGTATTTAGAGTGGGAGATGCGTGTCGAGCAAATCTTTTCATGCCACAACTACTCGGAGAGTAAAAAGGTAAAACTCGCAGCCCTTGAGTTTACTGATTATGCTCTTGTTTGGTGGGATCAGATGCAAAAGGAACGGGCTAGGAATGGTGAACGTCCCATCACAACATGGGAAGAGATGAGAGCAACCATGAGGAGAAGGTTCGTTCCATCCTATTATCGTCGTGAGCTTCACAACCATCTCCAATGTTTTACTCAAGGTTCTAAAAGTGTTGATGAGTACTACAAGGAGATGGAGATTGCCATGATTCGAACTAACATTATAGAGGACAATGAAGCAACTATGGCTCGTTTCTTGCATGGGCTCAATCGGGAAATCGCCGATGTTGTGGAGATGCACCACTATGTAGAACTTGAAGAGATGGTACACCAAGCCATCAAGGTGGAACAACAACTCAAGCGAAGAGGACATTTGAGGAAGACTTCTAACTCGTCGGCATTCGGTCCATGGAAGAACAACCCTAAGAAAGACACCCCTACTACATCAAGATTCAAGCAGGCAGATCCTAAACATGATGACAAAGTTGCTACCAAAAAGGTACAGCCTGAACCCAATTCTTCAAGAAATCGTGATATAAAGTGTTTCAAGTGCCAAGGAAAAGGACACATAGCAAGTGAGTGTCCTAACCGACGTACAATGATCTTCAACAATCATGGAGAGTTGGAAACCGAGGAAGAAATCACCGACAAAGAGGAATCATCAAAAGAAGATGGTGATGGAGAGTATGCCGAAGAAGGAGAATTGCTTGTTACTAGAAGAACCCTTAGTGCCAGATGTCGGAGGAAGATAATTGCCAAAGAGAAAACCTGTTCCATACACGTTGTCAAGTTCATGGAAAGGTATGTAGTATGATTATTGATGGTGGAAGTTGTTGCAATGTGGCAAGTACTGAATTGGTTCAAAAATTAAGTCTACCTACTTTCAAGCACCACCGCCCGTACAAGCTTCAATGGTTGAATGAGTGTGGAGAGCTGAAGGTGACCAAGCAAGTAAAGGTATTTTTTTTCAATTGGAAGATATAAGGATGAGGTTTTATGTGATGTTGTACCAATGAAAGCATGCCACATACTGTTGGGAAGACCATGGCAGTTTGATAGGCATGTAACACATGATGGATTCCAAAAAATCGTTACTCTTTTGTGCTTCGAGAAGAATCAATAACTCTCAATCCGATGACACCAAAACAAATTTTGCAAGATCAAATCTTGAGAGAAAAGAAAAGAGAGTGTGAGAAAAGGAAAGAGAAAGGAAAAGAAGAAAGTGAAAATGAGAGTGAAAAAAGAATGAAAGATTCAAAAGAGGGAGAAAAAGAAAGCAAAGTTGCGAGAAGAAAGAAAAAGGAGAGGGAAAAAGAAGAGAAAGAGAGTTTACTAGTTGCTAGGAAGAGTGAAATCAAGGAAGCTTTGTTTTCTCAACAAAACCTCATAGTACTTGTGTACAAAGAGGCTATGTTGAATTCTAACGACCTAACCTCTTCTTTGCCTAGTGTTGTTACATCTCTTTTGCAGGATTATGAAGATGTCTTTCCGGATGAGATGCCACCAGGTTTGCCACCCATTCGAGGGATAGAACATCAAATTGACTTCATTCCGGGAGCATCCTTGCCAAACCGCCCAGCATACCGTACCAATCCCGAAGAAACCAAAGAGATTCAAAGGCAAATCCAAGAATGGATGGCCAAAGGTTATGTGAAGGAGAGCCTTAGTCCTTGTGCAGTTCCGGTGTTGCTCGTACCTAAGAAGGATGGCACATGGCGGATGTGTGTCGATTGTCGAGCCATTAACGACATAACGATAAGATATCGCCACCCTATTCCTAGGATAGACGATATGCTTGATGAGTTAAATGGTTCAACTATCTTTTCTAAAATTGATTTAAAAAGTGGTTATCATCAAATTAGAATAAAAGAAGGAGATGAGTGGAAAACCGCTTTCAAAACAAAGCATGGGCTTTATGAGTGGTTAGTTATGCCATTTGGACTTAGTAATGCACCTATTACATTTATGAGATTGATGAATCATGTTTTGCGTGCATTTATAGGCAAATTTGTGGTTGTGTACTTTGATGACATTCTTGTTTATAGTAGGACTTTGGAAGAGCATGTAACCCATTTAAAACAAGTCCTACAGGTTCTAAGAAAGGAAAGGTTGTTTGGAAACTTGAAAAAGTGTGACTTTTGCACTAACAAAGTTATTTTCCTTGGTTTTGTTGTAAGTAGTGAAGGAATCACAGTTGACGAAGAAAAGGTCAAAGCTATTCAAGATTGGCCAACCCCCACCACTATTGGAGAAGTGAGGAGCTTTCACGGCCTTGCAAGCTTTTATAGGCGATTTGTGAAGGACTTTAGCACCATGGCAGCCCCATTGAACGAGTTAACCAAGAAAAATGTTCCATTCAAGTGGGGAAACGCACAAGAGAAAGCCTTTCAAGCTATAAAAAAGAAGCTTACCCATGCACCTTTGCTAGCCCTTCCCGACTTTGGTAAGACTTTTGAAATTGAATGTGATGCAAGTGGGATTGGCATAGGAGGAGTTCTTATGCAAGGAGGTAGGCCGGTTGCATATTTCAGTGAGAAATTAAGTGGGCCAACACTTAACTACCCTACATATGACAAGGAGCTTTATGCATTGGTTAGAGTATTGGAAACTTGGCAACATTATTTGTGGCCAAAAGAGTTTGTAATACATTCTGATCATGAAGCACTCAAGTATATTAAAAGTCAAAGCAAGCTTAGCCGTCGACATGCAAAGTGGGTAGAGTTTATTGAGTCATTTCCATATGTGATCAAGCACAAGAAAGGTAAGGAGAACATTGTTGCTGATGCACTTTCAAGAAGGTATGTTTTACTTTCAATAATGGATGCTAAAATTCTTGGTTTTGAGCTCATCAAAGATTTGTATGTTAATGATGTTGATTTTGGTAAAGTGTTTGGAAATTGCAGCCCAAGCATTGGATGGGATAAATTCTATTTGCATGATGGATTTTTATTTCGAGCCAACCAGCTTTGTGTTCCTAATTGTTCTATTCGTTCATTATTGTTAAAGGAAGCACATTCTGGGGGTTTGATGGGTCACTTTGGTATTTCTAAAACTTTGGGAGTCTTGAGCGAACACTTTTATTGGCCAAAGATGCGTAGAGATGTTGAAAAGTTTGTGGGAAAATGCATAGTTTGTCATAAGGCAAAGTCAAAGCTTAATCCCCATGGATTGTACATGCCCCTCCCTATTCCTAGTGTACCTTGGGAAGATATTTCAATGGACTTTGTTTTGGGATTACCTAGGTCTAAGAGGGGGAGAGATTCTATTTTTGTTGTTGTAGACAGGTTTTCCAAAATGGCACACTTTATAGCATGCCATAAAGTTGATGATGCCTCTAATATTGCTAATCTTTTCTTTCAGGAAATTGTGAGGCTTCATGGTATGCCAAGGACTATAGTGTCCGATCGAGATGCCAAGTTCCTTAGCTACTTTTGGAAAACTTTGTGGGGCAAGCTTGGAACTAAGTTGCTTTTCTCTACTGCTTGCCATCCACAAACCGATGGGCAAACTGAGGTGGTCAATAGGACACTTTCGACATTGTTGAGAACAATTGTGAAAAAGAACTTAAGGAGTTGGGAAGAGTGTCTACCGCATGTCGAGTTTGCGTACAATAGGGCTATCCACTCCACTACTAAGTTTTCACCCTTTCAGATTGTTTATGGTTTTAATCCTCTTGCACCTATTGATTTAATTCCCTTGCCTTTGCAGGAGAGAGTAAATATGGATGGAAAGAAACGTGCTGAATTTGTCAAGCAAATCCATGAAAAGGTCAAAAGTAATATTGAGAGAATGACTCAACAGTACATGAACCGAGCGAACAAGGGAAGGAAACGAGTTATCTTTGAACTGGGAGACTTAGTATGGTTGCATCTTAGAAAAGAGAGGTTTCCAGACAAAAGGAAGTCCAAGCTCATGCCAAGAGGGGATGGACCATTCCGAGTCCTTGAAAGAATTAATGACAATTCTTACAAACTTGATTTACCTGGTCAGTATGGAGTAAGTGCTACTTTTATTGTTTCTGATCTTTCTCCTTTTTATGATGCAGATAATGAAGAGTCGAGGACGACTCCTTTTCAAGAAGGGGAGGATGATAGGAATATCGAGGGCGTCCAACAAGCAAAAGAAATTCAAGATCCAATGGACCAAGATTTAACCATTGGAAGTGGGCCAATGACAAGAGAAAGGTTGAAGAGAATGCAAGAAGTAATTCAAGTCCAATCCAACTTAGTCCTTGCTAATGGGATCAAGTCACAATCGGAAGCCCAACATGTGAGCTTAATTTCATTAATTCAAGCCCAAGGAAGCCCACAATAGGAGCCCAATTCGTCCAAGTGCAGCCATGTGGTCAAAAGAGACCTTTCAACTACATTCAAAGTGCATTTATACACCAATTCACGGATTCACATGGTCATGCATGGGTTTTACTCGGTTATGACCAAGAATGCATAGTTTTTAGTTATTTTTGACCAAGTATTGAATGTACGTCCACCAAGGAGTCACTTGGGGATATGAAAGGTTAATTTGGAAGTGTTTTAGGCCTATAAAAGGCACATACCAGCCATGCATGCGGGATACAATCGAAATATTCAAGAATTGATCTAGTTTATAAAATATTGAGTGTTCTCTTACTTTGGAGAGTTATACACTTGTTTTAGCTTTTGTGAAACCTTTGCTTTGTCAATCTAGTCTATTAGATTGGTGATTCAAATTCACATAGCCTCCAATTCGTGCTCGACCCAAGTGTGTCGTTGTGTGGATTGGTTTACTCGTGCTCGTGGTTGGTTGAATGTTCTAAGTAGTAGGTCACGTTCATATAACGTGGTTGACTATTTACATTCCTCAGGTCACGAACCACTTTATCCATTTCTAGCCTACGCCGTAAAGATCGGGCCACCCATGGTCAATACCATATCAGGTAGTCCACCATATTTCGGAGAAAAATCCGTAATCGGAGGATTTTCCTCCATCCCCATGAGCCTCTTTGGTCCGTAATCGTCCATATGGACGTATGTTGTAGGCGTCCCTGGTGCAGCCAATCAACCCAGATCGATGTCTTGTCGCATCTAATGACGTCACATAGTTTTTTTGTCATCAATGCATGGTTCAAGGTATTGATGTCCTTGAACCCAAGTCCTCCCTCCTCCTTTGGTCGGCATATATCTTTCCACGCAACCTTGGCATAACCACTATTCGTCATTCCCTTCCACAAGAAAGCTCGCAACCGTTTCTCAATTTCATTAATAACTTTCTTGGGTAATATAAATGTCGATGCCCAATAAACACTCATTGCTGTAAGTATAGATTTAATAATTTGTACTCTACCAGCATAAGACAAAGTGGTACCTTCCCAACCAGCAATCCGTTTGTCAATCTTCAGTAATAGTGGCCGGCAATCTGCAATAGTTAGTCGAGACGATATAAGTGGTAACCCCAGATACCTCATTGGCAGAATCCCTTCCTGAAATCCATGTAGCGCCAACATCTCCTCACGCAGTGCTTGTGCTGAACGTGAGATAATCAGGTGGCTTTTCTGCACGTTCAGTCTGAGACCCGACCATTCAACAAAACGATCCAGACCTGCTTTAAAGATTCTTAGAGAGTCCATATCAGCACGGCAAAATAATATCACATCATCAGCAAATGCCAATTGAAAGACCCTGGCTGCCTCGCATTTCCAATGATAGGAAAATCTCTCCTCCTGATCAATCAACTGCAGGAAGCCCAAATGGAGGACTTCCATCACAAGTACAAAAAGGTAGGGTGATAGAGGGTCACCCTGCCGAAGTCCTCTGGCTCCTTGAAAGAATCCATGGGGCTTCCCATTTAGCCCAATAGAGAATGAAGGTGTTGTCACACACTCCTCAATCCACTTCACGAAAGTACTAGGGAACCCAAATATCTCCATAACTACTATCAGGAAGTCCCAATCCACTGTGTCATATGCCTTTCGGATGTCAACTTTCAGAGCACATCTAGGAGGTAGACGAGTCTGGTTATAACCCGTAAAGAGTTCCTGTGCTAGCATGATGTTATCTCCAATGCTGCATCCTAGCACAAATGCCGCTTGGCATGGACTGATCAGTTTGTCCATTATCACACTCAGCCTTTAGACAATGAGCTTTGCAATGATCTTATAAAGCACATTACAGCATGCTATGGGCCGAAAATCATTAACCGTCATAGGGGAATGTACTTTTGGAAGGAGCGCCAACAGTGTAGTATTTATCTGCTTCAGAAGTCGGCCTGTACGAAAGAAGTCCAGTCTGCCGAAGTCACTTCCTGTCCAACAATAGGCCATGCTGCTTTGAAGAAGCCCGATGAGTATCCGTCCGGGCCTGGGGCTTTGTCCTCAGCAATGTCAAAAACCGCCTGTTTGACATCTGCTGGTGTGAATGGTAACAGTAAAGCGGTAGATTCCTCATTACTCAGAATGTGCCTAGCCCACTGTCTGAGAAATCAAATGTCAATAATTGTTCGTCGTCTATCTCCCCCTAGCAGGTTTTGGTAATATGTGACAAACTGATTAATAACTTCTTCTGGACCTGTGTGAGTGGATCCCTGGTCATCGTTGATCTGGAAGATCCTCCTTGATGATCTTCGTTGGGTAATCTTCCGAAAGAACACTCGGGAGCACTAATCACCTCCCTTCATCCACTGCATCTTCGCTCGTTGTTGTAGCATAATTTGCTCCAATTTTGTTGCTTTGGCCAATACGAGTCGACAACAGTGTTCTAGTTGTATGAATAGCTCATCTCGTCTTCTTGAGCTAACAAGAACTTGTGCTGCTTCAAGAAACCCCTTCGCCATTTGAACATTGTGCGATAGATCCCCTTTATTTCTCCTTTGCTCTCGGAATATTGGTTTCAATGCTTTGAGTTTGCGTGCCACAGCATACATAGGCGTACCAACAATGTTATGTTGCCATATATTCTGCACACTAGGAATAAACTCAGGTGAACGAGCGAGGTAGTTATCGAATCGGAACATACCTCCATACTGCTGTTGTCGGTCCCCATATATTACCATCGGTGAGTGGTCTGAAGTGCGTGGTGTAAGGACCGAGTAGAATGTGTTAGGGAATCGTGCCATCCATCTATCATTTATCAACATGCGGTCCAATCTTTTCCAGAGGTTCCGTGGTGTCGCACTATGGTTGTGCGTTTCATATGCTTGTTATTCTCCTCATTTCTCGAAGCACCAGCTCCCGTTTTAACATTATTCGAAGCCTTCCTTTCAGTGGCTAGTTGTGGTTTGGGGACGATAGCTTTCGGCACATACACGGCTACCGGTGGTTTAGTGGATTTAAGGGGTTTATTCATTGCACAATCTTTCGTCATATGACCGATCGTCATACAACTCATACATTTCGGAGGTAGCCATTCGTATTCGACATCTATCTTACACAGTGTTTCCCCTCCTTCCTCATTCGGTGTCATGATTATAACATGTTTGATCAACGTCTGTGTAACGTCTAGTATCACGCATACACGAGCGAAATCCAGTCTCGTTCATGCCCTCGTTATCGCATCTGGATATAGGGGCTTACCCACTCCACTTGCAACAGTACTCAATCCTTCCGTTGTCCAGTATTCCATAGGCAAGTGCCGAAGTTTAATCCATACAGGTATTTGTGTATGCTTCTGTTTCCTCATAGCCATACCCGTTTCCCATTTCTGGAGTACTATTGGCTGCCCTTGGAACAACCATGGTCCTCCTTCTATCACCTCCTCCATGGCAATGACATTTTTAAATTGAAAGAAGAAAAAACCATTAGCTATCGCGGTTACCTCTCGTAGATCGGGCCAGACCGAATGAGCATATTCCTTCAGATGATGGTAATACGGCCGCTTTCCCAAAAGGTATCCAACTGTAGTAGTTTTCCAACGCTTAGCTCCATCACGCACAGTATCCAAAGATGGGCGAACAACAACCTCACCATGTTGCATCAATGGGGCTATATATGAAAGCGTTTTTCGGGATGAATTATTGAAGGCTTGGGCTATTTTGTCATCAATTACTGAGTTCCCATATTCATGTAATGGAATGTTGCCAAAACCTACATTGTGTTATACATTTGCTAAGCGTAATAATAACTTCAAGTTAGTATAAAAGGGAAAGAAACTTGCATTAATAAAACCATGCAAAACAACTAAATTTTGAACGTTCTCAGAATTCGACGAAACCTGTCCCAAACGTTGGTCTAGACCCAAGAGTTTGTGTGTTAAATTTTCTAAGCGTAATAACACCTACAAGTTAGTATAAAAGGGAAACAAACTTGTTTTAATAAAACCATGCAAAACAGCTAACTTTTGAACGTTCTCAGAATTCAACGAAACTTGACCCAATCGCAGGTCTAGACCCATCCATTTGTGTTGTAAGTATGCTAAGCGTAATAATAACTACAAGTCAGTATAACAGCGAAACAAACTTGCTTTAATAAAACCGTGCAAAACAGCTAAATTTTGAACGTTTTCAGAATTCGACGAAACTTGACCCAAACGTTGGTCTAGACCCAAGCATTTGTGTTGTAAATTTGCTAAGCGTAATAATAACTACAAGTTAGCATAAAAGGAAAACAAACTTGCTTTAATAAAACCGTGCAAAACAACTAACTTTTGAACGTTCTTAGAATTCGACGAAACTTGACCCAAACGCAGGTCTAGACCCATCCATTTGTGTTGTAAATTTGCTAAGCGTAATAATAACTACAAGTTAGAATAAAAGGGAAACAAACTTGCTTTAATAAAACCATGCAAAATAGCTAAATTTTGAACGTTCTCAGAATTCGACGAAACTTGACCCAAACGTTGGTCTAGACCTAAGCATTTGTGTTGTAAATTTGCTAAGCGTAATAATAACTACAAGTTAGAATAAAAGGGAAACAAACTTGCTTTAATAAAACCATGCAAAATAGCTAAATTTTGAAAGTTCTCAGAATTCGACGAAACTTGACCCAAACGTTGGTCTAGACCTAAGCATTTGTGTTGTAAATTTGCTAAGCGTAATAATAACTACAAGTTATTTTAAAAGAGAAACAAACTTTGTTTAATAAAACCGTGCAAAACAGCTAAATTTTGAACGTTCTCAGAATTCGACGAAACTTGACCCAAACGTTGGTCTAGACCCAAGCATTTCTGTTGTAAATTTGCTAAGCATAATAATAATTACAAATTAGTTTAAAAGGGAAACAAACTTTATTTAATGATACTAGACGTTACACAGACGTTGATCAAACATGTTATAATCATTACACGCAGAATTTTTATCGCCTCCTCCACGGCGTCTGGTGTTTCCGATGGAGATGCTCCGGCGACTGTTGAGATTCGACGGGATGGTGATGTGTCTACACCAATCCAGGTAGGCACTGAGTTGGCAAACCGTGTGGCAGAAGATGTGGAAGAGCATCACGTCAGCGCTGACGTCACAACTGCAGCAGCTATTGACCTTTTGACTGCTGATGTCTCTGCTGACGTCAGCAGTGACGTCATCCTAAGAAATGGGTTGAAAAAAATGCTTCCTTCGCTTGCGAATCGTGCTCCGACGGGGTTTTTTTTTTTTTTTTTTTTGGTAAATGTAAGTTTCATTAAGTATATTAAAATAGTAGTACAGTACAACAGTGTGGGTATCAGCTGTATAATGCTTGGGTCTAGATCTACGTTTGGGTCAAGTTCCGTAAAATTTTGAAAACGTTCAAAATTTAGCTGTTCTGCACGGTTTTATTAAAGTAAGTTTGTTTCCATTTTATACTAACTTGTAGGTATTATTTCGTTTCGGAAATTTACCACACATATTCTTGGGTCTAGACCTACGATTGGGTCAAGTTTCGTTGAATTCTGTGAACGTTCAAAAGTTAACTGTTTTGAACGGTTTTATTAAAACAAGTTTGTTTTCCCTTTTATACTAACTTGTAATTATTATTACGTTTAGAAAATTTACCACACTAATGCTTGGGGCTAGAGCAACGTTTGGGACAGGTTTCGTCGAATTCTGAGAACGTTCATAATTTAGCAGTTTTGCACGGTTTTATAAAAGCAAGTTTGTTTCCCTTTTATGCTAACTTGTTGTTATTATTACGCTTAGCAAATTTACAACACAAATGCTTAGGTCTAGACCAACGTTTGGGTCAAGTTTCGTTGAATTCTCAAAACGTTCAAAATTTAGTTGTTTTGCACGATTTTATTAAAGCAAGTTTGTTTCCCTTTTATACTAACTTGTAGTTATTATTACGCTTAGCAAATTTACAACACAAATGGATGGGTCTAGACCTGCGATTGGGTCAAGTTTCGTTGAATTCTGAGAACGTTCAAAAGTTAGCTGTTTTGCACGGTTTTATTAACACAAGTTTGTTTCCCTTTTAAACTAACTTGTAGTTATTATTACGCTTAGAAAATTTTAACACACAAACTCTTGGGTCTAGACCTACCTTTGGGTCAAGTTTCGTCCAATTCTGAGAATGCTCTAAATTTAGCTGTTTTGCACCGTTTTATGAAAACAAATTTATTTTCCTTTTATACTAACTTGTAGTTATTATTACGCTTAGCAAATTTACTACACAAATGCTTGGGTCTAGACCAACGTTTGGGTCAAGTTTCGTCGAATTCTGAGAACGTTCAAAATTTAGCTGTTTTGCACGGTTTTATTAAACAAAGTTTGTTTCCCTTTTAAACTAACTTGTAATTATTATTACGCTTAGCAAATTTACAACAGAAATGCTTGGGTCTAGACCAACGTTTGGGTCAAGTTTCGTCGAATTCTGAGAACGTTCAAAATTTAGCTATTTTGCACGGTTTTATTAAAGCAAGTTTGTTTCCCTTTTATACTAACTTGTAGTTATTATTACGCTTAGCAAATTTAGAACACAAATGGATGGGTCTAGACATGCGATTGGGTCAAGTTTCGTTGAATTCTGAAAACGTTCAAAAGTTATTTTTTTTTTTGGTAAAATGTAAGTTTCATTAATAAAAGTAAAACAAAATGGTACAACAATGCCCCTCGTCAGGTGTCTCCCTCGACAGGCCAAGGGATCCGCCATAGCCTATGTAATGCACGTGTGCTAACAGAGTTAGGGAGTTCAAGACTAATTATGCGCTGCCGTATATCTTCCATAATCAAGTTTGCTACCACGCTAGGAGGGTTCTCAACTTGCTCAAATCTTCTACTGTTCCTCTCCTTCCAAATATGATAAACACACGATTCTAATAGTGCACGGTATGCAATGTTGATGATATGTTTCCCACGCCATTTCCTTGCCCCCCATATAATATCTTGTGTCCATTCCCAATTTGGCCACTGAAATCGTACCATGCGTCGTATAGTGTTGATGCATCGTCTACTAAATCTGCAGTGGAAGAACAAGTGGTCATGTGATTGGACCATGTCATCATTACAAAGTACGCAATGCCCAAGGTGGGATAACCATGGTTTATCCGTTGTGGCTAGCTTCTCCAGAATCGTAAGCCACAGGATGAACATATGACGAGGAATCTTCAGAGGGCCTGGAAGTAGTGAAATCCAGTCTACTTTCGGACCCGGTGGCATCATAAGCCGACAGAGCTCCTGAGTGGTAGGGCTCCCATTCATAAATCTCCAAATAATCCGATCTGATCCTCCATAGATACGAGGCAGTGTGTGAATAATCTCTAGGCACTCCATGTCCGTAATCAATGGCCACTGCCGTTGTTTCTCTTGGATAACTGAATTCAATGTAGCATTCTCATGCAAACCCAATCTGGAAGGCCTTAGTGGGAATCTGTCTATGAGTGGTCCAAGGGTGTGCCATGGATCCTTCCATAAATAAAATTCACTCCCATCACCAATGCGATATTCAATGATAGATCTTATCCAAGTACGCAAACGCAAGAGTTTTCTCCATCCCCATGGCCCCTGATGATCCGGTATAGTCCAGATTGAACTATCTCGTAAGTGTCCACTAATCAACCAATCCACCCATATCGACGTCCTGTCACATCGGATGACCTCGCATAGTTTTTTGCACATAAGAGCACGGTTAAGGGTACCAACATCCCTCAGTCCAACTCCACCTTCCTCCTTCGGTTTGCAAACATCTTTCCATGCAACTTTTGCATATCCATTATTTCCCGTACCTTTCCATAGGAAGGACCGTAACCTTTTTTCGATCTCCACCCCTTTTGGTAGTATGAAAGCGGAACCCCAGTACACACTGAATGCCATAAGAACCAATTTGATGAGTTGCACTCTCCCCGCATATGAAAGTGCTAGTCCTTCCCAACCATTAATACGTTCATCAATCTTTCTCAATAATGGTTGACAATCAGAGATAGTCAATCTGGAAGAAATCAGGGGCAAACCCAAATATCTCATCGGTAGGTGGCCTTCCTGGAATCCCAACATTCCTAGCAATTGCTCTTTCACATTCTGGGCTGACTTAGAGATAATGAGATGACTCTTTTCAATGTTGAGTTCCAATCCCGACCATGACGCAAATCGATCTAATCCATTCTTTAATACTCTGATAGAGTCAATGTCGGCTCGACAAAATAATATCAGGTCATCAGCAAATCCCAGTTGAAACACCCTTGATGCTTCACATTTCCAGTGAAATGTGAAATTCATATCCTGATCAATTAATTGCAAGAATCCCATATGCAGTATCTCCATGACAAGTATAAATAGATATGGTGATATGCTCGGGTTTGCTGCGCCATTGGACATGGAAAAGGCGGCTCATTGAGCGATTTCCACGGGGACCGAGATTACTTGGTATTAACGAATCGACCAAGCTCAGTTATTTTATTTCAGAGGGAGAGTGGCATTGGCCTCCCATTACAGATTTTGAGTGTTTGGAGATCACCCACACCTTGCCACAGATTTGTGGAGGAGCGGACAGGGTTGTCTGGAGATTTGACAAAGGACAACCCACAACACAGGCCCTCTACAAATTAATTGACCTCGCAGGGCCTAAAGTAGGCTGGTCTTCACTACTTTCAGGCTCCTTGAAGATACCAAGACATGCGTTCATCCTTTGGCTCGCAATTCTTGGCAAACTTCCCACCACGGACAAACCATGGCAATCCCATTTGGGGGCCTGCATCCTATGTGACGACGGAAGTACAGAAACCCACTCTCAGTTATTCTTCTAATGCAGATTTAGCCGGCAGTGCCTTACAAATACGCAAAAGAATTCGGTTCCAATGGCCCAATAGGGATTGGGAAACAGACATTGAATGGGCGATAAAAAATGGAGAGGAAAGCACATTGTCAACATAGCTTACCGTTCACTACTAGCAGCATGTGTCTATCACATTTGGAGAGAGAGGAACCTGAGGCGATTTGAACAAACTGAACGGACACCGAACACCATTGGTATGATGATCATCGACAACGTCAGACAGAGGATCCTCAGTATCAACACTAATTTGTCAGTTAGTACACGAGCATTATATAGACTATGGCGTATCCTTTGGCCTGTCGAGGGAGAAACCAATTGATGATCAAATTGTTGTACTATACAATTATTTTTACTTAATGAAAATTACATTTACCCAAAAAGAAAAGGCGGCTGTTTCGGCGCCGCAATTGCTTGGGTTTGCTGCTCCCTTGGAACCACCAGCGATTGACGAAACCGAACAGCCGCGGGGACGAGAGGAGTTTTACGCAGAAATCGAAAAGTCGCCGGAAGAAGATGTAACGTCGCCGGTATCTTTGGCGACTGATGCACATACTACCGACTTTGCAGAGGTTGGAGTTGAAGGATTGTTGAGAAAAGAATCAACCTTGATTGCTACAGATGGAGATCTTGAGCACGGCCCTCCATTAGGGTTTAGCGGCGCAAACCCTAACGCCGGTTGTGGGGGTGTGCGGATTCCACCGTTTAATCTACAAGAATTCCTATGACTTGCTTACACAATCATTGATGAGGGTGATGAGGTTAGTCGTGAAGCGTTGAATGAATTGAAGAACAAATGGGAAACCCGTTTTGGACCTGAAACGATTCCAAAAGTTTTTCCAGCGTCCATGGCTGTTCGAACGGAATTGCGCAAACCTACAATGCATGTTTGGAGAAGCCTCATACCGTCTACAGCGTTGGAACGAACGTCTGCTTTAGGATCTGCCCTTCGCAACGCTACTTCCGACGAGAACCTGCCGGTAACTCGACTTTCCAACGACCATTCTGATCGGGTTTTGACAGAAACGATGGGTAGAAATGCTGGTCCTGTCTCTGGTAATTTTCCGACTGATCTGAAGGAATTCCGACCGGTGAATACCGAGAACGGAGTGCGCCGGCGAGAACTCAACAATCGCCGGATTCTGCTGAGATGGAGCATGACGCTGCTGCTGACATCATCGTTGACTTGAGCCATAACACAATTGATGACATCACTGCTGACCTGGAACATGACACAGCTGCTGATGCATTCGCTGACCTATGCGATGATGCAGGTAATGACACAGGCGCTGATGCAACTGCTGATGTACTACATGACATAAGCAATGTGGGAAAAATTAGTATTCTCCCTACACAAGAACGTTCCTTTCCTAAGGGTTTGTTTGTGGGCAATATCCCATTGAATGCAACTTTGAATGTGGATGTTGATGACAAAATTGCAGACGCTTTCAATAATTCATCTCGGAGAACTCTCTCTTATATACCTGCCACAATACAAAATGGTGAAGTGGTTGTTCCACCTACGATAGAAGATATTCGAAATGGATCAACGAAATGGAAGACAACTGCAGTTGGTTATTTTCTTGGGAAACGATCGTATTTTTATCATGTTAAAGATTTTGCCTTTTCCACTTGGCCTGGATTGCGATAGGTGAAAGCCACAACGAACGGTTTTTTCTTCTTCCAATTCAAGACTATTGCATATATGGAAGAAGCAATTGAAGGTGGGCCGTGGTTGTTTCAAGGACAACCAATTGTTCTGCAGAAATGGGAACCAGGAATGGTGATGAGGAAATTAAAGCATACACAGGTCCCTGTTTGGATAAAATTGAGACACTTACCGGTAGAATTATGGACTGAGGCGGGCCTCAGTACGGTGGCCAACGGTATTGGCAAACCCCTCTATCCGGATGCGATTACGAGGGCATGCACGAGACTGGACTTTGCTCGTGTATGTGTGATGTTGGATGTAAGTTCGAAATTACATAAACATATTATAATTATGACGCCTGACGAGGAATGAGGAGAGACACCTTGCAAAATAGACGTGGAATATGAGTCGATACCTCCCAAATGTACCAGTTGTATGACGCTAGGGCATGCGGCCAAGGATTGTGCTCTCAATAAACCATCCAAACCAATTAAACCACCAGTCGCCGTTTACGTCCCTGGAATGGGACTTGGGAGGCCGCCACTAGTTCATGATCAGGAGATAATACAACCAACTCGAAGGGTGGATAAGCAGAGAGATAGGCGTGAATATCCTAGTGGTGGTGCCGTGAGGTCAAGCCGGGAGGATAAGGGTAAGGAGCTTGTTGTATATAATACGTTTGATGCTCTACACTTGATGATGCAGATGAGATGTCACGGGGTTCTAATCATAGTAGCCCCATATGTGGTGATCCATGTTGAATGTAGCAATATGGAATGTACGTGGCCTGAACAAACGCGACCATCAGTTAGCAATCACAGACATCGTTACTGAATTGAGGTTACAATTTCTTGGACTTCTTGAAACTCGAGTTCGTGGAAATAATGCATCTCTTATTCACTCTATCTTGCTACCCCAATGGAAATGGTTCACGGATTATGGATCGTCGGGTAATCGAGTTTGGATTGCCTGGGATGATAATTTTGTTGATGTTGATGTGGTTGAATGTGATACTCAATTTATCCACTGTCATGTTACTACTCGTGCACCTCATGAGATGATTGCTGTCACTGTTGTTTATGGAGCTAATGAAGTGGCTGAAAGAAGGGCGCTATGGGGAACCCTGGAGACTAAAGCTACCCAATGTGTCGACATCCCATGGTTGGTTGGAGGGGACTTTAATGCAGTGCGAGATCTAAGTGAAGTGTGTGGCACTTCTGGAGATATTCAAATAGCTATGGACGATTTTAATGCTTGTATTGAGAGTGCAGGATTACTCCCACTACCCATGCAGGGTGAATGGTTCACATGGCATAACCGCAGCGCGACACCCCGGAACCTGTGGAAAAGATTGGACCGTATGATGATAAATGATAGATGGATGGCTCGGTTCCCGAATGCATATTATTCTACCCTCACCCCATGCACCTCAGACCACTCACCGATGGTGCTTAATGGGGATAGACAACAGCGATTTGGAGGTATGTTCCGATTCGATAATTACCTCGCCCATTCACCTGAGTATATTGCCAGTGTGCAGAATATATGGCAGCACAACATTATTGGAACACCTATGTATTCTGTAACACGGAAGCTCAAAGCACTGAAATCGGTCTTTTGAGAACAACGGAGGAATAAGGGTGACCTATCGCACAATGTGCAACTGGCTAAAGGATTTCTAGAAGCAGCACAGATACTTGTTAGCTCGAGTAGACGAGACGAACTATACATACAACTGGAGCACTGCTGCCGGATTGTCTTGACCAAGGCAGCCAAAATGGAACAAACAATGTTACAACAACGAGCGAAAATACAATGGTCTTCACTACTTTCTGGTACTTTGAAGATTCCTCGACATAACTTCATCCTATGGTTAGCAATTCAGGAGAAGCTACCGACAACTGATAAACCATGGATGACCCATCTAGGGGGATGTATTCTGTGTGACGAGGGTACAGTGGAGACACACACTCACATGTTCTTCCGATGTCGGTTTAGCAGAGGATGCCTTGCAGCTATACGACAACATATTCGATTTGCTTGGCCAAATCGTGAGTGGACAAGAGACGTGGAATGGGCATCGAGGAAGTGGAGGGGGAAGCATATTGTCAATGTTGCCTATCGAGCATTACTTGGTGCATGCATATACCATTTATGGCGAGAGAGGAACTTGAGACGATTTGAGCAAACCCATCGGTCGGAAAGTGTATTAGCTACTTGCATCATAGAAGACGTTAAACAGAGGATTATTAGTATTAATCTTTCCAGTTCTATTAGTACATGTGCACTCTATAGACTTTGGCGTATCCCTTGGTCTGTCGGGGGAGCCACCACATGATTTGTTGTACTTTACTTCCTTTTATTAATGAAACTTACATTTACCCAAAAAAGAAAGGAGGTGACCAATGCTCCCGGGTATTCTTCCGTAAGATTGCTCAAAGGAGATCGACGAGGAGGATCTTACAGATCAATGATGATCATGGAGTCACCCATTCTGAACCAGAAGAAGTAATCAATGAGTTTGTCACATATTATCAAAACCTCCTAGGTGGGGAAAGACGACAAACTGTGATAGATCTTCGATTCCTCCAACCTTGGGCTCGACATGTATTGACTGTGGAAGAAGCTAGCTCTTTACTATTACCAGTTACACCAGCGGATGTCAAACAGGCGGTTTTTGACATTGCAGAGGATAAGGCACCAGGTCTGGATGGGTATTCATCGGGCTTTTTCAAGGCTGCATGGCCTATAGTGGGGCAGGAGGTGACTATGGCAGTGATGGATTTCTTTAATACAGGCCGACTCCTAAAGCAGATCAATACCACCCTTTTGGCGCTTATACCAAAGGTACATGCCCCTATGACTGTCAGTGATTTCCGACCTATATCTTGCTGTAATGTGTTGTACAAAGTTATTGCAAAGATCATAGTCCAACGGTTAAGTGTGATACTGGACAAACTTATTAGTCCGGGGCAAGCGGCGTTTGTACTTGGAAGAAGCATTGGCGATAATATTATGCTGGCACAGGAGCTCTTTACGGGATACAACCAGTCCCGTTTACCACCCAGGTGTGCCTTAAAAGTGGACATTCGGAAAGCTTATGACACGGTGGAATGGGACTTCATGATTGCTGTGATGGAGTTATTTGGGTTCCCTTCTACTTTCGTGAAGTGGATTGAGGTATGTGTTACTACACCCGCATTTTCTGTTGCGCTGAATGGGAAACCTCATGGCTTCTTTCCGGGGGCTAGGGGACTTCAACAGGGTGACCCTGTATCGCCCTACCTATTTGTGCTTGTAATGGAGGTCCTACAACTGGGATTATTGCAACTGATTGACCAGGATGAGTTATTTTCCTTCCATTGGAAATGTGCCACAACCAGAGATTTTCAGTTGGGGTTCGCAGATGATGTATTGTTATTCTGCCATGCTGATATGGACTCAATTAGAGTCTTTAAGAGAGGACTGGATCGGTTTGCTGAATGGTCGGGGCTTAGGCTGAATGAACATAAAAGCCACCTTATTATCTCACGATCAACACAAGGATTGCGTGAGGAGATGATGACAGTACTTGGTTTTCAAGAAGGGGTCTTATCGATGAAGTATTTGGGAGTACCGCTTATATCTTCTCGATTAACTATCTCGGATTGTCGCCCTTTATTATTAAAAATAGATAAACGTATTGTTGGTTGGGAGGGTATTTCTCTGTCTTATGCAGGTAGGGTACAAATTATCAAACCTGTACTCATGGCGCTGAGTTTATACTGGGCATCGGCATTCATCCTACCAAAGAAAGTTACTAATGAAATTGAGAAACGGCTGCGAACTTTCCTGTGGAAGGGGACGACAACCAGTGGCTACCCCAAGTTTGCATGGAAAGATCTTGGGTAAGTGTAATTTTCATTAAGAAGAAAGTATAGTACAACAGTGTCCCTCATTAGGCGCTTCCCTCGACAGGCCAAGGGATATGCCACAGTCTATACAAGGCACATGTGCTAATAGAGCTAGGAAGCTTAATACTGAGTATACGTTGCCGAACATCTTCTACTATTAAGTTGGCCACTACACTCGGGGGCCTCTCCTCGTGCTCAAAACGTCTCAGATTTCTCTCCCTCCAAATATGGTATACACACGATCCAAGCAGGCATCGGTAGGATATATTGATGATGTGCTTCCCACGCCATTTTCTTGCACCCCATTCAACATCACTGACCCAATCCCGATTAGGCCACTGGAATCGTACAATGCGCCGAATACTACTGAGGCATCTTCTACTAAATCTGCAGTGGAAAAATAGGTGGTTATGTGACTCCACCATGTCTTCATTGCACAGCACGCAGCACCCAAGATGGGAAAGCCATGGTTTATCCATCGTTGCGAGCTTCTCCAGGATAGCTAGCCAAAGGATAAACGAACGTCCGAGAGAACACCCAATACCATGGCACTACTGATAGTCGAGGACATCAGACAATGGATTCTCAGCATTTCATTACCTAGATTAGTCAGTACTCGAGCTTTATATAGACTATGGCGTATCCCTTGGCCTGTCGAGGGAGAAACCAACTAATCATCGTATTGTTGTACTGTACCATTACTTTTACTTAATGAAACTTACATTTACCCAAAAAAAAAAATAGATATGGTGATAGAGGATCACCTTGCCGAAGTCCCCTAGCACCCTTAAAGAAACCGTTCGGTTTCCCATTCATTCCTACAGAGAATGAGGTTGATGTGACGCATTCCTCAATCCATCGTCTGAATACCTCGGGGAAACCAAATAACTTTAAGGCCTCCAGAAGGAAGTCCCATTCCACAATGTCATATGCCTTTCGAATGTCTACTTTCAAAGCACATCTAGGTGGTAGGCGGGCCTGGTTGTAGGCACTGAAAAGTTCCTGTGCTAACATGACATTATCCCCAATACTCCTCCCCGGGATAAATGCAGACTGGCATGAACTAACAAGTTTGTCCAATACCACACTCAATCTTTGGACAATAAGTTTAGTGATAATTAGGTCTAAACCAAAAAATTCTCTCTAAAAAATGGATCCTCTCTATTCTCTCTCACACACTACTACACCACAAAAATCACACACACTTGCCCTAGCAACCACAACCACCGCCGGCGATGAGGGAGGGGCTCCGGCCGACGAGGAGGAGAAGGACGGTGATGGGGGACGACCGGAAACTGAAGACCGACGACTGGTTTCCGGCGAGCAACATGTGTTCATGGCGGAAATCGAAAAGACGCGACTGTTGGGTGGCCGATCGGAGGCGGTTTCAGACGAAACTGATTCTCCTACTTGCTGCCATGGATTTAGTGAAGGTAATGGACGGTTTTTGGCCGGAAAAGGCGACCTTTCTAGTACAGATTTGATAGACTCAGATCTAGGGTTTTGTGCCGTCGCGGATAGTGAACAGACACGTGAGGAAGACGAACCGACTCCGGTCGTTTTGGCCATGACAGACGAACAGTTGATGATCTCTGAGGGTGGTGACACCATTCCAGTTCATAAAGCTTCTAACTTGGCTGGGAATGAAGGAGACAAGGTGCGCTGCCCTATTCTAGGGTTTAATGGCGCAACCTTGAACGGCGACAATGGCGGACAGCAGGAAGGGGTGTTCAATATGCTGGAGTTTCTTCGTCTAGCCAACACTGTTATTGACACCGGCGATCGTGAATCGAGAACGGCGCTGGAAGAACTTAAATCGAAGTGGAAACGTCGCTTTGGGAAGGAGGCCGTTGCTCGCTGTTTTCCGGCAACAGCACCACATAAGGCACCACCAATCGTCAAACGCACGCCATGGAGAACGCTGATTCCGGCGGGGGATGGAGAAAAAACGGTCGGAAACTGCTCTGGTTTGAAAATGGGTTTGCTGCCGGCGAAAACCCGACTTTCCAGCGACTTTGACGGTGGTTCCGCATCGGAAAAGATTGATAGGGGTGCTGGTTCAGTTTCCGAACTGATTCCGGCGAGAAAATCACAAGTCCGACCGGCGATTGCTAGGGCTGACGTGGAGCGGGTGCATGATGATGTGGCGTCGAAAATTGATGATGCAGTGGCTGACGCAGTTGCTGACTGTTCTGCTGATGTCATTGCTGATGAAGAATGTGATGTCACTGCTGATGCAGACTGTGATGTCATTGCTGATGCAGACTGTGATGTCACTGCTGATGCAGACTGTGATGTCAACAAAAAGATAGAAAATTTCAGCAATTTCGCTATGAATATGGCTCCGATTCCGCTATTTATTGGGAATATTCCGTTGCATGCTAACTCGAATATGACTATCAATGATAAAATTGCTCATGCATTTCATAATTTAACTCGCAAGACCTTATCTTATGTGGCTCCAACGGTACAAAATGGAGAGGTTATAGTGCGACCAACATTGGATATTATACGAAACGGATCTAAACGATGGAGGGCTACCGCGGTGGGGTATTTCCTAGGAAAAAGACCGTATTTTTATCATCTGAAAGAGTTTGCAATGTCTGTATGGCCGGGCTTGAAGGAGGTCACTGGTACTAATAATGGATTTTTTTTCCTCCAATTCAAATCAGTAGCTGATATGGAAGATGTTATTGAAGGAGGGCCGTGGCTATTTCAGGGGCAGCCTATTGTTCTCCAA
Source organism: Sesamum indicum (assembly GCF_026168435.1). NCBI lineage: Eukaryota > Viridiplantae > Streptophyta > Magnoliopsida > Lamiales > Pedaliaceae > Sesamum > Sesamum indicum. The sequence goes on along the minus strand of NC_142667.1, from coordinate 5,541,808 downwards.
AAATGGGAACCAGGGATGGTTTTAAGGAAACTACAGCATACACAGGTTCCTGTGTGGATAAAACTTCGTCACCTTCCAGTCGAGTTCTGGACAGAGGAAGGCCTTAGTACGGTGGCCAGTGGTGTGGGTAAACCACTATACCCGGATGCAATTACGAGAGCATGCACAAGGCTAGACTTCGCTCGTGTATGCGTAATGTTGGATGTGACCTCAAACTTACCAAACCACATTATAATTATGAATTCAGATGAGGACGGAGGCGAATCACCTTGTAAAGTAGACGTTGAGTACAAATGGCTACCACAGAAGTGCAACAGTTGTATGACATTGGGACACTCTGCTAAAGATTGTGTTCTCAACAAACCAAAACCAGTTAAACCACCGATCACGGTATGTGTACCCAAAGTGGGGACGCTGCAAGAACCAACAAGGCCTGAACGGAATCAGAACCACCCTAGGGAGGATGATGATACTACTAATATACCATCTCGGCCACCACATATGCCTGATCGGAACAATAGAAGACCACCACCAGCTTCAGTGGTAGGAAAGCAGAGGGAGGGACGTGAGTACACTAGAGATACAACCGGCCCAAGTCGTGAGGAGAGGGGTAAGGCGCTTGTTATATATAATACTTTTGATGCACTTCACCTACTGGATGATACAGATGAGTCGTCTCGGGGTCCTAAGCATAGCAGCCCCATACCTAGTGATCCATGTTGAATGCAGCAATATGGAATGTTCGTGGCCTGAACAAACGAGACCATCAGTTGGCAGTCAAAGACATCGTTGCTGAGTTCAGGTTACAATTCCTCGATCTCCTTGAAACTCGTGTTCGTATTAATAATGCAGCTCAAATTCAATCTTTTCTCTTACCCCAATGGAAATGGTATGTAGATTATGGATCTTCTGGTAATCGCGTGTGGATTGCATGGAATGATAGTTTTATTGATGTTGCTGTGGTTGAATGTGGAACGCAATTTATACACTGTCTTGTTACTATCCGTGCAGTACATGAGTCAATTGCTGTTACTGTCGCTTATGGAGCTACTGAGGTGGTTGATAGGAGAGAATGATGGAATCCCCTGGACAATTTAGCTATACAGTGTGCTGATATCCCATGGATGATTGGAGGGGACTTTAATGCAGTTCGCGACCTCAGAGAAGTATGTGGCACATCAGGGGATATCCGAACAGCTATGGAAGACTTTAATGCAGCCATTCAGAATACAGGACTACTACCACTACCCATGCAGGGAGAGTGGTACACATGGCACAACCACAGTGCGACACCCCGGAATCTCTGAAAAAGACTGGACCGCATGTTGATAAATGATAGATGGATGGCACGGTTCCCTAACACATTCTACTCGGTCCTTACACCACGCACTTCAGACCACTCACCGATGGTACTATATGGGGACCGATAGCAGCAATATGGAGGTATGTTCCGATTTGATAACTACCTCGCTCGTTCACCTGAGTTTATTCCTAGTGTGCAGAATATATGGCAACATAATATTATTGGGACGCCTATGTATGCTGTGACACGCAAACTCAAAGCATTGAAACCAATCTTCCGAGAGCAAAGGAGGAATAAAGGGGACCTATGGCACAATGTCCAAATGGCAAAAGGGTTTCTTGAAGCAGCACAACTACTAGTAAGCTCAAGCAGGCGAGATGAGCTATACATACAACTAGAACACTGTTGCCGACTCGTACTAGCCAAAGCAACAAAATTGGAGCAGATTATGCTACAACAACGTGCGAAGATGCAGTGGATGAAGGGCGGTGATCAGTGCTCCCGAGTGTTCTTTCGGAAGATTGCCCAACGAAGATCATCAAGAAGGATCTTCCAGATCAACGATGACCAGGGATCCACTCACACTGATCCAGAAGAAGTTATTAATGAGTTTGTCACATATTACCAAAGCTTGCTAGGGGGAGACAGACGACGAACAGCAATTGACATTCGGTTTCTCAGACCGTGGGCTTGGCACATTTTGAGTAATGAGGAATCTACCGCTTTACTGTTACCGTTCAAACCAGCCGATGTTAAACAGGCAGTTTTTGACATTGATGAGGACAAGGCCCCAGGCCCGGACGGATACTCATCGGGCATCTTCAAAGCAGCATGGCCTATTGTTGGACAGGAGGTGACTTCGGCAGTACTGGACTTCTTTAGTACAGGCCGACTTCTGAAGCAGATAAATACTACACTTTTGGCGCTCATACCAAAAGTACATTCCCCTATGACGGTTAGTGATTTTCGGCCCATAGCATGCTGTAATGTGATTTACAAGATCATTGCAAAGCTCATTGTCCAAAGACTGAGTGTGATAATGGACAAACTGACCAGCCCATGCCAAGCGGCATTTGTGCTGGGACGCAACATTGGAGATAACATCATGTTAGCACAGGAAATCTTTACGGGATACAACCAGTCTCGTCTACCTCCTAGATGTGCTCTGAAAGTTGACATCCGGAAGGCATATGACACAGTGGATTGGGATTTCTTGAGAGCAGTTATGGAGATGTTTGGGTTCCCTATTACTTTTGTGAAGTGGATTGAGGAGTGTGTGACAACGCCTTCATTCTCTATTGGACTAAATGGAAAGCCCCATGGATTCTTTCGAGGAGCCAGAGGACTTCGGCAAGGTGACCCTTTATCACCCTACCTATTTGTGCTTGTGATGGAAGTCCTACACTTGGGCTTCCTGCAGTTGATTGATCAGGAGGAGATATTTTCCTATCATTGGAAATGCGAGGCAGCCAGGATCTTTCAGTTGGGGTTTGCTGATGATGTGATATTATTTTGCCGTGCTGATATGAACTCTCTAAGAATCTTTAAAGCAGGACTGAATCGTTTTGCCGAATGGTCGGGTCTTAGACTGAACGTGCAGAAAAGCCACTTGATTATCTCACGCTCAGCGCAAGCATTGCGTGAGGAGATGTTGGCTCTACTCGGATTTCAGGAAGGGGCTCTTCCAATGAGGTATCTGGGATTACCTCTTATTTCGTCTCGACTAACTATTGCAGATTGCCGTCCACTATTACTGAAGATTGACAAACGGATTTGCTGGATGGGAAGGTACCACTATATCTTATGCTGGTAGAGTACAAATTATTAAATCTGTACTTATAGCACAGAAACTTTTTTGGGCATCGGCATTTATTTTACCGAAGGAAGTCATTAATGAAATTGAGAAAAGGTTTCGAGCTTTCTTGTGGAAGGGAACGACGAATAGTGGCTATGCCAAGGTTGCTTGGAAAGATATATGCCGACCAAAGGAGGAGGGAGGACTTGGATTCAAGAATATCAGTACCTTGAACCGTGCATTGATGACAAAAAAACTGTGTGATGTCATTAGATGCGATAGGACATCGATTTGGGTTGAATGGCTGTACCAGGGACGTCTACAACACACCTCTATATGGACGATTACGGACCATGGCGGCTCATGGGGATGGAGGAAAATCCTTCGATTACGGATGTTCCTCCGAACCATGGTAGACTACCGGATTGGAGATGGGAGGAATTTCTTCTTGTGGCAGGATCCGTGGCATCACCTTGGCCCTCTTTGTGACTCCTTCCCACGAGGACCGAGGCTACTTGGACTAGATGAGTCATCCAGACTTAGCACGGTGATTCATGAAGGAGTATGGCAGTGGCCCCTTATCACGGATCTTGAGTGTTTGGAGGTCACACATGTATTACCCACTATTTTTGGAGGGGAAGACCGTATAATATGGAGATTTGAAAATGGTCGACCAACAACACAGGCTATTTATGAGTTACTTGACCCACCAGGACCGAAAGTAGGCTGGTCTTCACTACTTTCGGGATCACTTAAAATTCCACGTCAAATCTTTATTCTATGGCTTGCCATCCAAGGAAAGTTGGCTATGACAGATAAACCATGGCTTACTCACCTTGGCACATGTATCCTATGCAATGAAGGAATGACAGAGACACATGCACATTTATTCTTCCAATGCAGATTTAGTCGGAGATGTCTCACAGAAATTCGAAGAATGATACGATTCCTGTGGCCCAATAGAGAGTGGAAAGATGACATTACATGGGCTTCACAGAGATGGAGGGGTAAACACATCATCAACATGTCTTATAGAGCACTACTTGCAGCATGTGTATACCACATTTGGAAGGAAAGAAACCTTAGACGATTCGATCACACCGAGAGGACGCCTACTACCATAGCATTACTGATCATTGAGGACCAGCGAATCCATAGCATCCCACTATCTAGATCAGTCAGTACACGTGCTTTATTTCGATTATGGCGAATCCCTTGGCCTGTCGAGGGATAAACCATTTGGTGATCATATTGTTGTACTGTACCAAATTTACTCAATGAAACTTACTTTTACCGAAAAAAAAAGTTTAGTGATAATTTTATATAGAACAATGCAACATGAGATAGGTCGGAAATCAGCTACTGACATAGGGGTATGTACCTTAGGAATAAGCGTCACAAGCGTACTGTTAATTTGCTTGAGAAGCCTTCCAGTTGCAAAGAAATCCAGGACTGCCCTTGTTACTTCTTGTCCCACAATAGGCCATGCAGCTTTGAAGAAACCCGATGAAAAACCATCAGGACCCGGTGCTTTGTCCTCACCAATATCAAACACAGCATTTTTTACATCATCTGCAGTGAAATTTGCAATAAGGTGATCAGCCTCCTCCTCCGTCAAAATGTGTCGCGCCCACGGTCTAAGATATCCAAAGCCCATCATCTGTTGTCGTCGCTCCCTTCCCAATAATGTTTGGTAGTAGGAAATGAATTCATGAGTTACTGCATCCGGGTCTATATGCGTAACTCCTTGTGCATCAGTAATTTGCAAGATCCGACGTGTTGCCCGTCTCCTGGCGATCTTGCGAAAGAATATCCTAGAGCACTGATCCCCCCCTTTTATCCACTGGATCTTTGCCCTTTGTTGTAGCATAATCTGTTCAAGCTTCGCCGCTTTGGCATACACCAGGCGACAACAATGCTCCAAAAGAAGCCAGAGCTGATCTTGCCTATTCGCACTCACCAGTGTTTGAGCTACCTCTAAAAAACCTTTCGCCAGTTGCACATTATGTATCAGATCTCCTTTTTTTCGTTTCATCTAACGAAAGATTGGTTTCAGCACTTTAAGTTTGCGAGTGATAGAGAACATAGGCACCCCTAGAATCTCATGCTGCCACACACTTTGTACACTGGGAATAAAGTCTGGTGAGTGTGTAATGAAGTTATCAAATCGAAACATACCTCCATGTTGTTGATTATTGTCTCAAATAATCACCATTGGTGAGTGGTCTGAAGTTCATGGTGTGAGGCATGTATAGATAACATTCGGGAACCGCACCATCTAGGTGTCGGTAAGCATCCGATCAAGTCGTTTCCATAAGTTGCGGGGACTAGTACTTCTATTATACCATGTGTACCATTCTCCCTGCATGGGTAATGGTAAGTGTGCAGTATTCTGGAAGCATGTGTTAAACTCATCCATCGCCATCCTGATATCTCCAGAAGTACCACAGACTTCACTAAGATCTCTGATCGCATTGAAATCCCCTCCAACGAGCCATGGAATGTCTGTACATTGTATAGCAAGGGATTCTAGACAGCTCCAAAGTTCCTGCCGGTTTGGAACATCAGTAGCACCATATATAACAGTAACAGCAATAGATTCCTGTAATGCTCTAATGTTCACCCGACAATGTAAAAATTGTGCCCCCATCTCTAAGACATCGACGTCGACTATATTATCATGCCACGCGATCCAAATACGATTACCAATTGAAATTGGATCCACATACCATTTCCAATGAGGCATCAAGAAAGATTGAATGCATGTAATATTATTAGTACCGACACGTGTTTCAAGGAGACCAAGAAAATGTAACCTGAACTCAGCAACAATATCTTTGACCGCCAGCTGATGGTCTTGTTTGTTCAGGCCACATATATTCCATATTGCTAAATTCAACATGAATCACGACTCGTGGGGCTGCATAACTTAGGACCCCGTGTAGTATTTTCTGTTTCATCAAGGGATTGTAAGGCATCAAAATGATTATAGATGATAAGAGCTTTACCCCTTTCTTCTCGACTTGGCCCCGCTGCATTTTTAGGGATCTCTCGCATTTCTGTCTCCTCCACCTCCTTACGATCCACTGGTTTTTCAACCCTTCGTTCTGGCATCGACTGGTGCGATCCCCCTACTTTTAGTACATAGACTGATACGGGTGCCTTAACTGTTTTGCTTTTTTTCTGCAACGCACAATCTTTCGCAGAATGTCCCAACGTCATGCAATAGGTACATTTCGGTGGTAACCATTCATACTCAACATCAACCTTTACTGGGAATTCACCCCCGTTTTCGTCTGGTGTCATTATAATGATGTGTTTTTGCAATCTAGAAGAGATGTCAAGCATAACGCATACACGAGCGAAATCCAATCTCGTGCATGCTCTAGTAATATATCCGGATATAGAGGTTTACCCACTCCACTAGCCACCGTGCTGAGACCCTCTTCAGTCCATAGTTCAAACGGAAGGTGGCGTAGTTTTATCCAAACTGGGACCTATGTATGTTGAAGTTTCCTCAGTGCCATTCCCGGTTCCCATTTTCGTAATACGATTGGCTGTCCCTGGTATAGCCATGGGCCTCCCTCAATAACGTCTTCCATAGCAATAGTTGATTTAAATTGGAAGAAAAAGAAGCCGTTTGATGTAACAGTGACCTCTTTTAAGTCTGGCCATATCGATAATGCAAATTCCTTCAAATGGTGGAAATATGATTTTTTCCCAAGAAAGTAACCGACCGCAGTGGTTTTCCACCTCTGAGAACCCCTCCTAATCACATCCATCGTTGGTCTCACAATCACCTCACCGTTTTGTATAATGGGAGCAATATACGAGAGTGTCTTGCGAGATGAATTGTTGAATGCATCAGCGATTTTATCTTCAACTACCGGATTCGAATAAGTATGCAACGGGATTTTACCGACAAACAAGCCCGTTGGAGTTGGAATATCTTTCATAGGAAATGGAGTTTTCCTCATGTCACGGATGATTTCATTGCATGTGTTAGCAGGTGAGGTCATAGCAGGGATGACATCAACAGGTGATGTCAATGTAGGGTTGAAGTCAGTAGTGACATCATCAGAAGCAAGGCTGACATTAGCAGGAGCAGGGCTGACATCAGCAATCAAGACATTAGGGCTGACGTCATAAGTGTAATCAGCAAATGCAGGGCTGACGTCATCAGATCGCGAAGTAACGTCAGCAGTTTAAAAAACTTCCATGTCCGGCTGTTTCGACGGAAAATTACCTCCAACACGCTGGAAATCATCCTCTTGGCCACTGTCCGTCGTCTGAGCATCTTTTCTTCCACCATTCTCGCCGGAAAATGGAGTTAGCATCGAATCCGCTGCCTTCGAATCACCATTCCTATTCTGATTAAGTAGAAACGCTGGTGGTCGGAGACTTCTCCATGCCTTTCGCCTAGCCATTGGAAGATCGAAAGTCGTGCTTCTTGCCGGAAAGCAACGCGTCGTCGCTTCCTTTCCAAAGCGTTTTTCCCATTTATTTTTCAACTCGCACAGCGCCATCGTTGCCTCTTTGTCGCCGGCATCAATCACCGTGTTGGCTAAGCGGATGAACTCTGCCATATTGAAACCACCAGCCCCCTCCAAACTCTGTCCGCCATTGATGACCGATGAAGGTGCGCCGCCAAACCCTAGTTTTGCACGGCGCACCAAAACACCATCGTTTCCGTCCAAGTTTCATCTTTACCTATCGCCATGCCATCCCCAACGTCTGCAGCCTCTATTTCATCGTTTTCGGCAGTTAGATCGTTGGATTTCACCGGTGACCCTTCGTCTTCCAATCGCGACTTCTCGGTTTTTTTGCGTCTTTTCACCTTCCCGTCGCCTGAAATATCATCTCCTTCTCGTTGGCCATCCTCCACATCATCCTCGTCGCCGGCAGACCCTTCGCCGTCGTCACCATGGCTGCCGACCGGAATTTTGGTAGCAAGGGTTTTAGTGTGTGGAAGTGAAGGTGTACTAGTATGTGAAAAATTAGAGAGAGAATTTTTTTTTTTTGGTAAATGTAATTTTCATTATAAAAATAATGGTACAGTACATCATTCAATTGGTTTATCCCTCGACAGGCCAAGGGATACGCCATAGTCTATAAAGGGCAGCTGTACTAATAGAATTAGACATATTAATACTCAAAATCCTCTGTCTAACATCATCAACTATGAAGGAAGCCAATATGTTTGTCGGATGCTCAATTTGCTGGAATCGCCTCGAGTTTCTTTCTCGCCATATATGGTAGACGAGTGATCCAAGTAATGCTCGATAGGCTGCATTAATAATATGCTTTCCTCTCCATTTTCGCGTTGCCCATTCTACGTCCCTTGCCCATTCCCGGTTGGGCCAAGGGACTCGAATAATCTGCCGAACAGCTGCAAGGCATAATCTACTGAAACGACATCGGAAGAAGAGGTAGGTATGTGTCTCCAATGCCTCCTCGTCACAAAGAATACACCCACCGAGATGTATGAGCCATGGTCTGTCGGTTGTCGGTAACTTTTCCTGAATAGCCATCCATAAGATAAATGAATGGCGTGGAATCCTCAGAGATCCCGAAAGTAGTGAAGTCTAGCCTACTTTCGGTCCAGGTGGGCAAAAAAGTCGGTAAAGTGCTTGGGTAGTGGGTTGCCCATCAGGAAATCGCCAAATGATCTTATCATCGCCTCCATGAATCTGAGGTAGTGCATAGGTGATTTGGAGGCATTCCAGATCCGTGATGAGGGGCCAGTGCCATTGGACCCAATCAATGACCGAAGAAAGCTTAATGGAGTCTTCAAGCCCAAGTAGGTTCAGTCCGCGTGGAAATCTAGGAAGCAGGGGTCCAAGTTGATGCCATGGATCCTTCCAAAGATAGAAGGTCCTCCCATCTCCAATATGAAGCTCCACCATTGGTTGGATATAGCTGCGAAGACAAAGCAACTTTTTCCAACCCCACGATCCTCCCTGTTCGCCAACTGTCCAAATGGAGTTATTTCGTAATCGTCCGTGCTGCAACCACTCTACCCAGATAGATGTTTGGTCACATCTAATGACATCGCACAATTTCTTTATCATTAAGGCACGATTAAGGATACCAATATCTTTAATTCCTAGACCCCCTTGTTCTACCGGTTTGCAAACATCTTTCCACGCTACGTTGGCATATCCCGTTATTGAGGTTCCTTTCCATAGGAATGTTCGAAGGCGTTTCTCCACTTCCTTAATGACAACCTTCGGTAGGATAAATGCAGATGCCCAATACAAGCTCAGTGTTGAAAGTACAGATTTGATGATTTGTACCCGCCCAGCATATGATAATGAAATTCCTTCCCATCCAGTAATACGTGCATCAATTTTAGATAAAAGTGGCTGACAGTCGGCAATAGACAATCTGGATGAGAGTAAAGGGAGACCCAAGTACCTCATCGGGAGATGCCCTTCTTGAAAACCCAGCACTGATAGCATCTGTTCTTTCCTATCTTGTGCAGACCGGGAAATAATTAGGTGACTCTTTTGTACATTCAGCCGGAGGCCTGACCACTCTGCGAACCTGTCCAATCCCATCTTGAACACTCTAATAGAGTCCATATCAGTTCTGCAGAAAAGTAGGAGATCATCTGCAAAACCCAACTGGAATACCCTAGCTGGCTCACACTTCCAGTAGTAGCTGAATTGCATGTCCTGTTTAATTAATTGTAAGAATCCCAAATGTAAAACTTCCATGACAAGCACAAAAAGGTAAGGAGATAAAGGTCTCCTTGTCGTAGTCCTCGCTCTCCAATAAAGAATTTGTGAGGTTTTCCGTTGAGACCAATCGAAAATGAGGCCGTCGTAATGCACTCCTCAATCCATCTAATGAATGTAGTTGGAAAGTTGAAGAACTGTAAGACCGCAACAAGGAAGTCCCACTCGACTGTGTCATAGGCCTTCCTAATATCCACTTTGAGTGCACATCTTGGGGAAGGCGTATCTGGTTATAGCCTCTCCCAAGGTCTGAGGTAGTTAATATCCACCAATAACCGATGTCTGTTACCCCCTAAGAGGTTCTGATAAAATGACACGAATTCATGCACGACCTCACTCGGCTCTGTGTGAGTGGTTCCATTCTCATCATTTATTTGCAAGATCCTCCTCACTACCCGTCTCTGAGCGATCTTGCGAAAGAAAATCCGGGAGCATTGGTCCCCTCCCTTCATCCATTGCATCTTGGCTCTCTGTTGCAACATAATTTGCTCAAGTTTGACCGCTTTAGCGTACACTAGCCGGCAACAATGTTCCAAAAGAAGGAAGAGCTCATTCTGCCTGTCTGAACTCACCAAGTTTTGTGCCTCTTCAAGGAATCCCTTTGCTAATTGGACATTGAGAGTCAAGTCTCCCTTATTCCTCCTCTGCTGTCTGAAGAACGGTTTGAGGGCCTTTAGTTTGTGTGACACTGCATATATAGGCACGCCAACCACCTCATGCTGCCAAATATTCTGTACACTAGGGATAAAACCAGGTGAGTGGTTTAGATAATTATCAAATCGGAACATACCTCCATTTTGTTGTTGTATATCCCCATATAAGACTAACGGTGAGTGATCAGAAGTCCGGGGCGTAAGGCAATGATATGCGATGTAGGAAATCTCGCAAGCCAACGATCATTAATAACAATACGATCAAGTCACTTCCATAGACTACGTGTGGTCGTACTGCAGTTGTGCCATGTATACCATTCACCTTGCATAGGTAGTGGCAATAACCCGACCTCCTGAATGCCAGCATTAAATTCTTCCATGGCCATCCTTATATCTCCCGAAAAGCCACATACCTCATTAAGATCGCAGACTGCGTTGAAATCCCCCCCCACCAGCCACGGATCATCCGTACACTGTTGGGCCACTATCCTTAATGTGGTCCATAGGGCTCTCCGATCAATCACCTCAGTCCTACTAGTAACACGACAATGCAGATATTGTTCCCCTGATTCAAGTACATGTATGTCAATAATATTTTCATCCCAGGCAAGCCATATACGTTTTCCAATAGAGTCATAATTGACAAACCATTTCCATTGAGGAAGCAGAAATGACTGAATAGGCATGACATTATTTAATCGAACACGAGTTTTCGAAATGCCCAAAAAATGTAACCTGTATTCAGAGACAAGGTCCTTTAATGCGAGCTGATGGTCCCTTTTATTCAGCCCGCGGACGTTCCACACAGCAATGTTCAACATGGGTCACTACTGACGGGGCTGCTCATGTTAGGACCCCTAGTTGGCTCTTCTGCGTCATCTAGCAAATGTAAAGCATCAAAGGCATTATATATAACCACTTCCTTACCCTTATTGCTATGTTTGGATACATTGCATTCTACATGAAGATCATTCGCCTCTCGTCTCGATGTCTCATTAGCCGTATGGTTTAATGAACTGCTTTCCTTTTCAGGGGCGGTTGGTTGGGGGAGGACGGCAGCTTTTTGTACGTAAACAGCTATCAGTGGTTTTGTCGGTTTGTGAGGTTTGTTCAATGTACAATCCTTAGCTGAATGCCCCATCGTCATACAATCCGTGCATTTTGAGGGGAGCCATTCGTATTCAACATCAACCTTGCAAGGTGTGTCCCCACCATCTTCATCCGGTGTCATGATAATAATATGTTTTGCAATTGTTTGTGTTACATCAATCATCACGCATACACGAGCGAAGTCCAATCTTGTGCATGCTCTTGTTATTGCATCCAGGTAAAGAGGTTTACCCACTCCACTTGCAACAGTGCTCAGTCCTTCCGTTGTCCAGAATTCCATGGGGAGATGGCGAAGTTTGATCCAGACCGGTATTTGGGTATGCTTCAACTTCCTCATAGCCATCCCCAGTTCCCACTTTTGTAATACAATCGACTGTCCTTGAAACAACCATGGACCCCCTTCAATCACTTCCTCCATGTCTATCACAGTTTTAAACCGAAAGAAAAAGAAACCATTAACTGTCGCTGTGACCTCACGTAGAGCTGGCCAAACCGAGTGAGCAAATTCTTTCAAGTGATGGTAATACGGTAGTTTCCCCAGAAAATATCCTACTGCCGTAGATTTCCATCGCTTAGAACCATCACGCACGATGTCCAAGGAAGGACGAACCACAATCTCTCCATTTTGCTTCGTTGGGGCAATGTACGAAAGCGTTTTACGGGATGAATTATTGAAGGCACGTGCAATTTTATCATCATCCAAGCAATTGGCTGAACATGCATGTAATGGAATATTCCCAATAAAAATACCCGAATGGGAATTGGACATGGTATTGCGAGAATTTTCGATCGAGTTAACTCCTATTGTCGTGTTCATCATCAACGTTTTGGAGGCCGTTGTCGCTGAAATTGAAGTCGTTTTGTGCTGAATTCCCATTGAATTTCCACCTACTAACGCAGCAGTCTGTTGCTGCGATTTTTGCGTCATTCCGAGCTCATCATCCGGCCGTTTTCCGGCCAAAAAAGTTGCAGCAGATTCTGAAATTTCTGCAGCAGCGACGCTGTTGTTTTCCGGCTGATTCTTCTCTGCAGTTTTGTCAAGGAGGCATCTCACAGCGTGTCTAACATGTGGTTGCACATACCTTGCTGTTTTCGCCGGAAATCTCGCCGACCGGCCATACTTCAGTTCCCATTTCTGTTTTAGATCTGAAAGCGCGTCCATGGCAGCCACATCACCTGAATCGACGACCTTATGAGCAAGGGTAAGAAATTCGAAGAAATTGAATCGTGGCCGGCCTCTATCGCCATTAAACTCGTCAGCCATGGAAGCTTGAGATCCAAAGTTACAGTCGCGTGGGTTTGCCGGCGAGCGGTTCGTCTCCTTCTCGTTCTCAGTTCCCAGATTGTCATCATTCAAACTAGATGGTGAGTTTTTAGTTTCCCGTTGAGATCCGTCATCTTCTCCAGTAGCGACATCAATGGCGTCAACGGCGGCGCCAAACCCTAGTTTCATTCCCGTCCATCCTTCGTCCAAGTTTCCTCCTTTTTTCACTCGTTGTGGTCCGACCACTCTCCCAGTGAGATCTATGTCATCAGATCGTGGAAATATTCCGGTTGTCGATGGTTGAAGGTCGTAGAACCCTTAGTCTTCCACAGCCGTTTTTTGGGTAGAAAACCCTAAATTGCTCGGCGCCTCCATACACATCTGTCCAGCAGTCAGATCGTAATCTTTCGCGTTTGGATTGAGAACCACAGTTTCCAGTAAGGCTGGGCTACCTTCATTCGCTGGTAGAGCGCCGGCGGACTGCAAGAACAACCCTTCGTCTTCCTTAAAAATCTGCTGCAATTTTTCATGGTTCTCGCCATCGCCGGTCACTAGACGACGGTCTCCCACTTTTCCGACATCCCCGTCACCGGCCGGAGCGTCACCGTCATCCTCCTCGTCGCCGGTAGCCATGTGCATGGATAGGGCATTAGTGTGTGTTTGATATGGTGTGCTAGTGTGTGTAGGAGAGAGAATTTTTTTTTTCCATGTTACGCTAGCTTTGTTTTGCAACTTCCACTATTCAACGAAATTTTAGAGAGAGAATTTTTTTTTTTTTTTTTGGTAAGTGTAATTTTCATTAAAAAAGAAAAGTATAGTACAACAGTGTCCCTCATTAGGCGCTTCCCTCGACAGGCCAAGGGATACGCCACAGTCTATACAAGGCACATGTGCTAATAGAGCTAGGAAGCTTAATACTGAGTATACGTTGCCGAACATCTTCTACTATTAAGTTGGCCACGACGCTCGGGGGCCTCTCCTCGTGCTCAAAACGTCTCAGGTTTCTCTCCCTCCAAATATGGTATACACACGATCTATGCAGGCATCGGTAGGATATATTGATGATGTGCTTCCCACACCATTTTCTTGCACCCCATTCAACATCACTGACCCAATCCCTATTAGGCCACTGGAATCGTACAATGCGCCAAATACTACTGAGGCATCTTCTACTAAATCTGCAATGGAAAAACAGGTGGTTATGTGACTCCACCATGTCTTCATTGCACAGCACGCAGCACCCAAGATGGTAAAGCCATGGTTTATCCGTCGTTGCGAGCTTCTCCAGGATAGCTAGCCAAAGGATAATCAAATGGAAATGCATGGGTCTAGACTTACGTTTGGGTTAAGTTTCATGGAATAAAACATGCAAAATAGAAATAAAATTTTCTCTCTCTAAAAAAATGGATCCTCTCTATTCTCTCTCACATACTACTACACCAAAATCACACACACTTGCCCTAGCAACCACAACCACCGCCGGCGATGAGGGAGGGGCTCCGGCCGACGAGGAGGAGAAGGACGGTGATGGGAGACGACTGGTTTCCGGCGAAAAACATGTTTTCATGGCGGAAATAAAAAAGACGCGCCTGTTGGGTGGCCGATCGGAGGCGGTTTTAGACGAAACTGATTCTCCTAGTTGCTGCCATGGATTTAGTGAAGGTAATGGACGGTTTTTGGCCGGAAAAGGCGACCTTTTTAGTGCAGAATTGATAGACTCAGATCTAGGGTTTTGCGCCGTCGCGGATAGTGAACAGACACGTGAGGAAGACGAACAGACTCCGGTCGTTTTGGCCATGACAGACGAACAGTTGATGATCTCTGAGGGTGGTGACACTATTCCAGTTCATAAAGCTTCTAACTTGGCCGGGAATGAAGGAGACAAGGTGCGCCGCCCTATTCTAGGGTTTAATGGCGCACCTTTGAACAGCGACAATGGCGGACAGCAGGAAGGGGTGTTCAATATGCTGGAGTTTCTTCGTCTAGCCAACACTGTTATCGACACCGGCGACCGTGAATCGAGAACGGCGCTGGCAGATCTTAAATCGAAGTGGAAATGTCGCTTTGGGAAGGAGGCCGTTGCTCGCTGATTTCCGGCAACAGCACCACATAAGGTACCTTCGATCGTCAAACGCAAGCCATGGAGAATGCTGATTCCAGCGGGGGATGGAGGACAAACGGTCGGAAACTGCTCTGGTAATGGGTTTGCTGCCGGCGAAAACTCGATATTCCGGCGACTTTGAAGGTGGTTCCGCATCGGAAAAGATGGACAGGGGTGCTGGATCAGATTCTGAACTGATTCCGGCGAGAAAATCAGAAGTCCGACCGGCGATTGCTAGGGCTGACGTGGAGCGGGTGAATGATGATGTGGCGCTGGAAATTGATGATGCAGTGGCTGACGCAGTTGCTGACTGTTCTGCTGATGTCATTGCTGATGAAGACTGTGATGTCACTGCTGATGTAAACTGTGATGTCACTACTGATGCAGACTATGATGTCACTGATGATGCAGATTGTGATGTCGTTGCTGATGCAAACTGTGATGTCACTGCTGATGCAAACTGTGATGTCACTGCTAATGCAGACTGTGATGTCAACAAAAAGATAGAAAATTTCAGCAATTTTGCTACGAATATGGCTCCAATTCCGCTGTTTATTGGGAATATTCCGTTGCATGCTAACTCGAACATGACTATCGATGACAAAATAGCTCATGCATTTCATAATTCAACTCGCAAGACCTTATCTTATGTGGCTCCAACGGTACAAAATGGAGAGGTTATAGTGCGACCAACATTGGATATTATACGAAACGGATCTAAACGATGGAGGGCTACCGCGGTGGGGTATTCCTAGGAAAAAGGCCGTATTTTCATCATCTAAAAGAGTTTGCAATGTTTGTATGGCCGGGCTTGAAGGAGGTCACTGGTACTAATAATGGATTTTTTTTTCCTCCAATTCAAATCAGTAGCTGATATGGAAGATGTTATTGAAGGAGGGCCGTGGCTATTTCAGGGGCAGCCTATTGTTCTCCAAAAATGGGAACCAGGGATGGTTTTAAGGAAACAACAGCATACACAGGTTCCTGTGTGGATAAAACTTCGTCACCTTCCAGTCGAGTTCTGGACAGAGGAAGGCCTTAGTACGGTGGCCTTAGTACAGGTAAACCACTTTACCCGGATGCAATTACGAGAGCATGCACCAGACTAGACTTCGCTCGTGTATGCGTAATGGTGGATGTGACCTCAAACTTGCCAAAGCACATTATAATTATGAATCCGGATGAGGACGGAGGCGAATCACCTTGTAAAGTAGACGTTGAGTACGAATGGCTACCATAGAAGTGCAACAGTTGTATGACATTGGGACACTCTGCTAAAGATTGTGTTCTCAGCAAAACAAAACCAGTTAAACCACCGATCGCGGTATATGTACCCAAAGTTGGGACGCTGCAAGAACCAACAAGGCCTGAACGGAATCGGAACCACCCTAGGGAGGATGATGATACTACTAATATACCATCCCGGCCACCACATATGCCTAATCGGAACAAGAGTAGACCACCACCAGCTTCAGTGGTAGAAAAGCAGAGGGAGGGACGTGAGTACACTAGAGATACAACCGGCCCAAGTCGTGAGGAGAGGGGTAAGGCGCTTGTTATATATAATACTTTTGATGCACTTCACCTACTGGATGATACAGATGGGTCGTCTCGGGGTCCTAAGCATAGCAGCCCCATACCTAGTGACCCATGTTGAATGCAGCAATATGGAATGTTCGTGGCCTGAACAAACGAGACCATCAGTTGGCAGTCAAAGACATCGTTGCTGAGTTCAGGTTACAATTCCTCGGTCTCCTTGAAACTCGTGTTCGTATTAATAATGCAGCTCAAATTCAATCTTTTCTCTTACCCCAATGGAAATGGTATGTGGATTATGGATCTTCTGGTAATCGTGTGTGGATTGCATGGAATGATAGTTTTATTGATGTTGCTGTGGTTGAATGTGGAACGCAATTTATACACTGACTTGTTACTATCCGTGCAATACATGAGTCAATTGCTGTTACTGTCGCTTATGGAGCTACTGAGGTGGTTGATAGGAGAGAATTATGGAATGCCCTGGAAAATTTAGCTATACAGTGTGCTGATATCCTATGGTTGATTGGAGAGGACTTTAATGCAGTTTGCGACCTCAGCAAAGTATGTGGCACATCAGGGGATATCCGAACAGCTATGGAAGACTTTAATGCAGTCATTCAGAATACAGGATTACTACCACTACCCATGCAGGGAGAGTGGTACACATGGCACAACCACAGTGCGACACCCCAGAATCTCTGGAAAAGACTGGACCGCATGTTGATAAATGATAGATGGATGGCACGGTTCCCTAACACATTCTACTCGGTCCTTACACCATGCACTTCAGACCACTCACCGATGGTACTATATGGGGACCGACAGCAGCAATATGGAGGTATGTTCCGATTTGATAACTACCTCGCTCGTTCACCTGAGTTTATTCCTAGTGTGCAGAATATATGGCAACATAATATTATTGGGACGCCTATGTATACTGTGACACGCAAACTCAAAGCATTGAAACCAATCTTCCGAGAGCAAAGGCGGAATAAAAGGGACCTATCGCACAATGTCCAAATGGCGAAAGGGTTTCTTGAAGCAGCACAACTACTAGTAAGCTCAAGCAGGCGAGATGAGCTATACATACAACTAGAACACTGTTGTTGACTCGTACTAGCTAAAGCAACAAAATTGGAGCAGATTATGCTACAACAACGAGCGAAGATGCAGTGGATGAAGGGAGGTGATCAGTGCTCCCGAGTGTTCTTTCGGAAGATTGCCCAACGAAGATCATCAAGAAGGATCTTCCAGATCAACGATGACCAGGGATCCACTCACACTGATCCAGAAGAAGTTATTAATGAGTTTGTCACATATTACCAAAACCTGCTAGGGGGAGACAGACGACGAACAGCTATTGACATTCGGTTTCTCAGACCGTGGGTTAGGCACATTTTGAGTAATGAGGAATCTACCGCTTTACTGTTACCGTTCACACCAGCAGATGTTAAACAGGCAGTTTTTGACATTGATGAGGACAAGGCCCCAGGCCCGGACGGATACTCATCGGGCTTCTTCAAAGCAGCATGGCCTATTGTTGGACAGGAGGTGACTTCGGCAGTACTGGACTTCTTTAGTACAGGCCGACTTCTGAAGCAGATAAATACTACACTTTTGGTGCTCATACCAAAAGTACATTCCCCTATGACGGTTAGTGATTTTCGACCCATAGCATGCTGTAATGTGATTTACAAGATCATTGCAAAGCTCACTGTCCAAAGATTGAGTGTGATAATGGACAAACTGATCAGCCCATGCCAAGCGGCATTGGTGCCGTGACGCAGCATTGGAGATAACATCATGCTAGCACAGGAAATCTTTACGGGATACAACCAGTCTCGTCTACCTCCTAAATGTGCTCTGAAAGTTGACATCCGGAAGGCATATGACATAGTGGATTGGTATTTATTGAGAGCAGTTATGGAGATGTTTGGGTTCCCTATTACTTTTGTGAAGTGGATTGAGGAGTGTGTGACAACACCTTCATTCTCTGTTGGACTAAATAGAAAGCCCCATGGATTCTTTCGAGGAGCCAGAGGACTTCGGTAGGGTGACCCTTTATCACCCTACCTATTTGTGCTTGTGATGGAAGTCCTACACTTGGGCTTCCTGCAGTTGATTGATCAGGAGGAGATATTTTCCTATCATTGGAAATGCGAGGCAGCCAGGATCTTTCAGTTGGGGTTTGCTGATGATGTGATATTATTTTGCCGTACTGATATGGACTCTCTAAGAATCTTTAAAGCAGGACTGGATCATTTTGCCGAATGGTCGGGTCTTAGACTGAACGTGCAGAAAAGCCCTTGATTATCTCACGCTCAGCGCAAGCATTGCATGAGGAGATGTTGGCACTACTCGGATTTCAGGAAGGGGTTCTTCCAATGAGGTATCTGGGATTACCTCTTATATCGTCTCGACTAACTATTGCAGATTGTTGTCCACTATTACTGAAGATTGACAAACGGATTGCTGGATGGGATGGTACCATTATATCTTATACTGGTAGAGTACAAATTATTAAATCTGTACTTATAGCACTGAGTCTTTATTGGGCATCGGCATTTATATTACTGAAGAAAGTCATTAATGAAATTGAGATAAGGTTACGAGCTTTCTTGTGGAAGGGAACGACAAATAGTGGCTATGCCAAGGTTGCGTGGAAAGATATATGCCGACCAAAGGAGGAGGGAGGACTTGGATTCAAGGATATCAGTACCTTGAACCGTGCATTGATGACAAAAAAACTGTGTGATGTCATTAGATGCGACAGGACATCGATTTGGGTTGAATGGTTGTACTAGGGACGTCTACAAAATACCTCTATATAGGCGATTACGGACCATGGCGGCTCATGGGGATGGAGGAAAATCCTTCGATTACGGATGTTCCTCCGAACCATGGTAGACTACCGGATTGGAGACGGGAGGAATTTCTTCTTGTGGCAGGATCCGTGGCATCACCTTGGGCCCTCTTTGTGACTCCTTCCCACGAGGACCGAGGCTACTTGGACTAGATGAGTCATCCAGACTTAGCATAGTGATTCATGAAGGAGTATGGCAGTGGCCCCTTATCACGGATCTTGAGTGTTTGGAGGGGAAGACTGTATAACATGGAGATTTGAAAATGGTCGACCAACAGCACAGGCTATTTATGAGTTACTTGACCCACCAGGACCGAAAGTAGGCTGGTCTTCACTACTTTCGGGATCACTTAAAATTCCACGTCACATCTTTATTCTATGGCTTGCGATCCAAGGCAAGTTCGCTACGACAGATAAACCATGGCTTGCTCACCTTGGCACATGTATCCTATGCAATGAAGGAATAACAGAGACACATGCACATTTATTCTTCCAATGCAGATTTAGTCGAAGATGTCTCACGGAAATTCGAAGAATGATACGATTCTTGTGGCCCAATAGAGAGTGGAAAGATGACATTACATGGGCTTCACAGAGATGGAGGGGTAAACACATCATCAACATGTCTTATAGAACACTACTTGCAGCATGTGTATACCACATTTGGAAGGAAAGAAATCTGAGACGATTCGATCACACTGAGAGGACGCCTACTACCATAGCATTACTGATCATTGAGGACATTAGACAGCGAATCCATAGCATCCCACTATCTAGATCAGTCAGTACACGTGCTTTATTTCGATTATGGTGAATCCCTTGGCCTGTCGATGGATAAACCATTTGGTGACCACATTGTTGTACTGTACCAATTTTACTCAATGAAACTTACTTTTACCGAAAAAAAAAGGATAATCAAATGTCGCGGGATCTTTAAAGAACCCGAAAGTAGTGAAATCCAACCTACTTTCGGTCCTGCTGGTATCATAGCCCGATAGAACTCCTGGGTAGTGATAAGGGATTATGGACCACAAAAATTCTCTCTCTAAAAATATTCTCTCTAAAACACACACTAGCACACCATATCAAACACGCACTAATACACTATCCATGCACATGGCCGCCGGAGACGAGGAGGACGACGGCGACGCTTCGGCCAGTGATGGGGATGTCGAAAAAGTGGGAGGCCGACGATTGGTGACCGACGATGGCGAGGATAGCTACCGTAGAAAATCTGGAAAAACCACGCGGCTTTTAGTTCAAACCGCGCCTTTCACCGGCGACTTTCAGGCGAGCGAATCGGAACCGACGATTGGGGAGACATCAACATTAATTGCGCATGGGAAAAGAGGAGGCTTGGAGATGGAGAAAGCGGCTGCTACGGCGCCGCATTTACTAGGGTTTGCCGCACCCTCGGACGTGGAAAAAGTGGCCGTTTCGGCGCCGCAACTGCTCGGAATTGATGCGCCATTGGACACGGAAAAAGCGGCCGCTTCAGTTCAAACCGCGCCTTTCACCGGCGACTTTCAGGCGAACAAATCGGAACTGATGATTGGGGAGACATCAACATTAATTGCGCATGGGAAACGAGGAGGCTTGGAGATGGAGAAAGCGGCTGTTTCGGCGCCGCAACTACTAGGGTTTGCCGCTTCCTCGAACGTGGAAAAAGCGGCCGTTTCGGCGCCGCAACTGCTCGGAATTGATGCGCCAATGGACACGGAAAAGGAGGCTGCTTCGGCGCCGAATTTGCTTGGGTATGCTGCGCCATTGGAACCACAAGCGGTTGATGAAACCGAACAGCCGCGGGGACGAGTTTACGCAGAAAACGAAAAGTCACCGGACGAAACTGTAACGTCGCCGATATCTTTGACGACCGATGCAAATACTACCGGCTTTGCAGAGGTTGAAGATGAAGGACTGTTGAGAAAAGAAGCAACAATACAGGCGTCATCGTTAGGGTTTGGTGAAGCTCCATCTTCCATTAATGGCGGACGAAGGTTTGAGCCTTTCAACCTTGAAGAATTCTTGCGATTGGCGAACGCGGTCATTGACAAAGGCGACGAGAAAACCATTGCAGCGATTAGAGATCTGAAAGATAGATGGAAGGAGAGATTCCGAAGCATACCGTCGCTGCGCTCGTTCGTTGAGAGTAGAGGAGCGCCGTCACGAGTTAGCAAGCTACGACCGGCATTGAGATGCCTTCTGCCGTCGGGAATGAACAGCGGGGAATCGGAAAATGCATTGATATCATCTGATTCAGAAAAACAGTCATCGGCGATTGGGATTTCCGCCGGAAACGCGACTGTTTTGCCGGCGACGGGTGAACGGCGAGTTCCACATCTGGCTGACGTGGCCATTGCTGGTGACGGGGATGGTGAGTTGGCAGCTGCTATGGCGGATGACGTGGAAGGTGACGTCACTGATGATGCTAGGATGACCTCTGATGACATCACTGCTGACATCACTTCAGATGACATCACTGCTGAGATCACTACAGATGGCATCACTGCTGATGCAGGCATGACAGCATCAGCTGTTGATGTCATAGATGATGTCACTCGTCACAAGAAGACAAGAAAACAGTTTTCTAACTTTTCTAGCTCTCCAACTGGATTGTTTGTTGGAAATATTCCGTTACATGCATGTTCGGACACGATTATCAATGACAAAATAGCTCATGCATTCCATAACTCCACTCGCAAGACCCTATCCTATGTGGCTCCAACAATGCAAAACGGGGAGGTAATAGTGCGCCCAACATTGGATATTATACGCAATGGGTCTAAACGATGGAGAGCCACCGCTGTCGGATACTTCCTTGGGAAAAGACCGTACTTTTACCATCTGAAGGAATTTGCAATGTCAGTATGGCCGGACTTGAAGGAGGTCACGGGTACAAATAATGGTTTCTTTTTCTTACAATTCAAATCAGTCGCAGCTATGGAAGATGTCATTGAAGGAGGGCCGTGGTTATTTCAGGGGCAGCCTATTGTTCTTCAAAAATGGGAACCAGGGATGTATTAAGGAAACTACAGCATACTCAAGTTCCTGTGTGGATCAAATTACGTCACCTTCCAGTCGAGTTATGGACAGATGAAGGCCTTAGTACGGTAGCCAGTGGAGTGGGTAAACCACTTTACCCGGATGCAATTACGAGAGCATGCACGAGACTGGACTTCGCTCGTGTATGCGTAATGTTGGATGTGACCTCAAATTTACCGAAGCACATTTTAATTATGACACCGGATGAGGATGGAGGAGAATCACCTTGCAAGGTCGATGTCGAGTACGAATGGCTACCCCAGAAGTGCCAAAGATGTATGACAATGGGACACTCTGACAAAGAGTGTATGCTCAACAAACCAAAACCAGGTAAACCACCGATTGCTGTATATGTACCAAAAATGGGGACGCCGCAAGAACCAACAATGCCTAAACGGAGTAGGAACCATCCTAGGGAGGAAGGTGATACTACTTATAAACCATCCCGACCAATAAATATGCCTGATCGGAACATGAGCAGACCACCATCAGCTCGAGTGGTAGAAAAGCAGAGAGAGGGACGTGAATCCCCTAGAGATGCAGCCGGCCCTAGTCGTGAGGAAAGGGGTAAGGCGCTTGTTATATATAATACTTTTGACGCACTTCACCTATTAGATGATACAGATGAGTCGTCTCGGGGTCCTAAGCATAGCAGCCCCATGCCTTGTGATCCATGTTGAATGCAGCAGTATGGAATGTCCGTGGCCTGAACAAACGAGATCATCAGTTAGCAGTCAAAGACATCGTTGCTGAGTTCAGGTTACAATTCCTCGGTCTCCTTGAAACTCGTGTTCGTATAAATAACGTATCTCATATTCAGGCTTTTTTACTACCTCAATGGAAATGGTTTGTGGATTATGGATCGTCCGGTAATCGGATTTGGATAGCGTGGGATGAAAATTTTATTGATGTTGATGTGGTTGAATGTAGCACACAGTTTATTCACTGTCATGTTAATATCCGTGCACTTCATGAATCCATTGCTATTACTGTTATCTATGGGGCAAATGAGTTGGTAGAGAGGAGGGCGTTATGGGACTCCATGGAGACTATTGCTATACAGAGTGCTGATATTCCGTGGCTTGTTGGAGGGGATTTCAATACAGTGCGAGACCTTAGTGAAATCTGTGGTGTATCAGGAGATATTCGAATGGCCATGGAAGACTTTAATACTTGCATCCAGAATACAGGATTATTACCATTACCCATGCAGGGCGAATGGTACACATGGCACAATTGCAGCGCCGGGCCACGAAACCTCTGGAAAAGACTGGATCGCATGCTGATCAATGATAGATGGATGGCTCAGTTCCCGACATCATATTATTCTTCCCTCACAGCACGCACTTCAGATCACTCCCCAATGGTGTTAAGTGGGGATATACAACAACAATTAGGAGGTATGTTTCGATTCGATAATTACCTCGCCCTATCTCCAGAATTTATTCCCAGTGTACAACAGGTATGGCAACATAACATAATAGGGACACCCATGTATGCCGTAACAAGGAAACTCAAAGCACTTAAACCGATATTTAGAGAGCAGAGGAGGAAAAAGGGGGACTTATCTCACAATGTCCAACTGGCAAAAGGGTTTCTTGAGATGGCGCAAGTACTTGTTACTTCAAACAGGCAGGATGAACTATTCCTACAGTTGGAACACTGCTGCCGGGTAGTACTAGCTAAAGCAGCTAAACTTGAACAGATTATGCTACAACAGAGATCAAAAATGCAGTGGATGAAGGGGGGTGACCAGTGCTCCCGGGTATTCTTTCGTAAGATTGCTCAAAGGAGATCGGCGAGAAGAATCTTACAAATCAATGATGATCATGGAGCCACTCACACAGATCCAGGAGCAGTAATTAATGAGTTTGTCATGTACTATCAAAATTTACTTGGTGGGGAACGACGAAGAGACATGATAGATCTTCGATTCCTGCGACCATGGGCTAGACATTTATTGAGTGAAGATGATGTCAACTCCTTAGTCTTGCCATTTACTCATATGGATGTCAAGCAAGCGATTTTTGACATTGCTGAAGATAAGGCACCTGGGCCGGACGGGTATTCATCGGGCTTCTTCAAAGCTGCATGGCCTATAATAGGGCAGGAGGTGTCTTCGGCAGTCTTGGATTTCTTTCATACAGGCCGAATTCTGAAGCAGATTAATACTACACTTTTGGCGCTCATACCAAAGGTACATTCTCCTATGAATGTTGGTGATTTCCGTCCTATATCTTGCTGCAATGTACTGTACAAGATTATTGCCAAGCTCATTGTCCAACGATTGAGTGTGATACTGGACAAACTTATTAGTCCGTGCCAAGCGGCGTTCGTGCCCGGACGAAGCATAGGAGACAATATCATGTTGGCACAGGAACTGTTTACGGGATATAACCAGACCCATCTACCACCCCGGTGTGCTCTAAAAGTGGACATTCGAAAGGCATATGATACGGTGGAGTGGGATTTCCTAATTGCTGTGATGGAGTTATTTGGGTTCCCTCATATATTCGTGAAATGGATTGAGGAGTGTGTCACAACACCCTCATTTTCTGTTGGGCTTAACGGGAAACCTCACGGCTTCTTTACGGGGGCTAGAGGGCTTCGGCAGGGAGACCCTCTATCACCATACTTATTCGTGCTTGTGATGGAAGTCCTACAATTGGGTTTCCTACAGCTGATTGACCAGGATGAATTATTTTCTTTTCATTGGAAGTGTGATGCAGCCAGGATTTTTCAGCTGGGTTTTGCTGATGATTTGTTACTATTCTGCCATGCTGATTTGAACTCTATTGGAGTATTTAAGACAGGATTGGATCGCTTTGCTGAATGGTCGGGGCTCAGACTAAATGTGCAGAAAAGCCACCTCATTATCTCACGTTCAGCACAAGGACTACGAGAGGAGATGTTGGAAGCACTCGGATTTCAAGAGGGAGTCCTACCGATGAGGTATTTAGGGCTACCTCTTTTATCTTCTCGTTTAACAGTTGCTGATTGTAACCCTCTATTGTTGAAAATCGATAAACGCATTGCGGGTTGGGAGGGTATGGCTCTTTCTTATGCTGGTAGGGTGCAGATTATTAAATCTGTACTCTTGTCGCTGAGTTTATATTGGTCATCGGCGTTCATACTTCCAAAGAAAGTTACTAACGAAATTGAGAAGAGACTACGAACTTTCTTGTGGAAGGGGACAACAAACAGTGGTTATGCGAAGGTAGCATGGAAAGACCTCTGCCGACCGAAAGATGAGGGAGGAATAGGATTCAAAGATATTGCTATCTTGAATCGCACATTAATGACCAAGAAACTCTGTGATATCATCAGGTGCGATAGGACCTCAATTTGGGTTGAATGGCTTTACCAGGGTTGATTACGCGACACCTCCATTTGGACGATTAGGGAGAATGGAGGCTCATGGGGTTGGCGGAAAATTCTACGTCTACGGGCTTTCCTCCGCCCTATGGTGGACTATCAGATTGGCGATGGGCGAACTTTTTACCTTTGGCAGGACCCGTGGCATTATCTCGGACCACTCAGTGTCACATTCCCACGGGGACCGAGACTACTCAGAATAGAGGAATCAGCCAGATTGAGCACGGTTATTAGTGAAGGAGAGTGGCAGTGGCCTCCTATCACAGATTTTGAGTGTCTGGAGATCACACATGGTTTACCCACAATTCATGGAGGGGAGGACCGAATTATTTGGAGATTTGATCAGGGTAAACCTACAACCCAGGCTCTATATAGGCTTTTTGATCCCCCAGGACCGAAAGTAGGCTGGGCTTCACTACTTTCGGGATCACTGAAGATTCCACGTCATTTGTTCATCCTGTGGCTTGCTATTCTAGGCAAATTGGCTACAACGGACAAATCATGGCTAGCGCACCTTGGCCCATGTATTCTATGTAATGAGGGAGCGACAGAGACACATGGCCACTTATTCTTTCAGTGCAGATTTAGTCGACAGTGTCTCACAGCTGTCCGAAGAATGGTACGATATTCTTGGCCCAATAGAGACTGGAAAATGGATATTGAATGGGCTTCCCAAAAATGGAGAGGTAAACACATTGTTAACATATCTTATCGAGCACTATTAGCATCATGTGTTTACCACATTTGGAGGGAGAGAAACTTGAGAAGATTCGAGCACACCGAGAGGACACCTAGCACCATGGCTTTATTGATAGTTGAGGATATCAAGCAGCGGATCCTTAGTATCTCTCTACCTAGATCAGTCAGTACAAGAGCTTTATATAGACTATGGCGTATCCCTTGGCCTGTCGAGGGAGAAACCAACTGATAACCACAATGTTGTACTGTACTACTATTTCATTTTACTTAATGATACTTACATTTACCAAAAAGAACTCCTGGGTAGTGGGTTTCCCACTCGAACCTTTCCATATAATACGATCTGTACCCCCATGGATCCGAGGCAGCACGTGTGTAATCTCCACGCATTCCATGTCCGTGATCAATGGCCAGTGCCAATGGCCCTGACAGATAACCGAGCTTAACATGGTAGACTCATGCAATCCCAGACTGTTGGGTCCCCGCGGAAATCTGACAAGGAGGGGCCCAAGGTGATGCCAGGGATCCTTCCATAAGAAAAAATCACTCCCATCACCAATACGATATTCCAACACTGAGCATAACCAGTCTCTCAACCTCAACATTTTTCTCCATCCCCATGGTCCACGATTCTCCGGGATAGTCCATATCGAATCATCTCGTAGTCTACCATGCCGCAACCACTCGACCCAGATAGAAGTCCTATCACATCGGATGACTTCACAGAGCTTTTTGCACATCAATGCTCGATTAAAAGTTCCCATATCCTTAAGGCCAAGGCCTCCCTCCTCCTTTGGTTTGCAAATCTCCTTCCATGCAACTTTAGGGTATCCACTATTTCCCGTACCTCTCCATAAGAAGCTCGCAGTCGCTTCTCAATGTCTTTAATGACCCCTTTTGGCAAAATAAATGCCGAAGCCCAACAGACACCCATAGCCACAAGAACAGACTTAGAGAGAGAATTTTTTGGTTCCATTTTTTTAGCTAAACTGAACGTTCAAAAGTCAGCTGTTTTGCACGATTTTATTAAAACAAGTTTGTTTCCCTTTTATACTAACTTGTAGTTATTATTACGCTTAGAAAATTTAACACACAAACTCTTAGGTCTAGACCTGTGATTGGGTCAAGTTTCGTCGAATTCTGAGAACGTTCAAAAGTTAGCTGTTTTGCACGGTTTTATTAAAGCAAGTTTGTTTCCTTTTATGCTAACTTGTAGTTATTATTACGCTTTGCAAATTTACAACACAAATGCTTGGGTCTAGACCAACGTTTGGGTCAAGTTTCGTCGAATTCTGAAAACGTTCAAAATTTAGCTGTTTTGCACGGTTTTATTAAAGCAAGTTTGTTTCGATTTTATACTAACTTGTAGTTATTATTACGCTTAGCAAATTTACAACATAAATGGATGGGTCTAGACCTGCGATTGGGTCAAGTTTCATTGAATTCTAAGAACGTTCAAAAGTTAGCTGTTTTACACGGTTTTATTAAAACAATTTTGTTTCCCTTTTATACTAACTTGTAGTTATTATTACTCTTAGAAAATTTAACACACAAACTCTTGGGTCTAGACCAACGATTGGGACAGGTTTCGTCGAATTCTAAGAACGTTCAAAATTTAGCTGTTTTGCACGGTTTTATTAAAGCAAGTTTGTTTCCCTTTTATACTAACTTGTAGTTATTATTACGCTTAGCAAATGTATAACACAAATGCTTGGTTTGGGTCAAGTTTCGTAAATTTTTGAGAACGTTCAAAATTTAGCTGTTCTGCATGGTTTTATTAAAGTAAGTTTGTTTTCCTTTTATACTAACATGTAGTTCTTATTACGCTAAGAAATTTAACACACAAATTCTTGGGTCTAGACATACGTTTGGGTCAAGTTTCGTCGAATTTTGAGAATGCTCAAAATTTAGCTGTTTTGCACGGTTTTGTTAAAACAAGTTTGTTTCCATTTTATACTAACTTGTAGGTATTATTACGCTTCGAGAAATTTACCACACATATTCTTGGGTCTAGACCTACGATTGGGTCACGTTTCGTTGAATTCTATGAACGTTCAAAAGTTAACTGTTTTGCACGGTTTTATTAAAACAAGTTTGTTTCCCTTTTATACTAACTTGTAGTTATTATTGCGCTTAGAAAATTTAACACACAAACTCTTGGGTCTAGACCAACGATTGGGACAGGTTTCGTCGAATTCTAAGAACGTTCAACAGTTAGCTGTTTTACACGATTTTATTAAAACAATTTTGTTTCCCTTTTATACTAACTTGTAGTTATTATTACTCTTAGAAAATTTAACACACAAACTCTTGGGTCTAGACCAACGATTGGGACAGGTTTCGTCGAATTCTGAGAACGTTCAAAATTTAGCTGTTTTGCACGGTTTTATTAAAGCAAGTTTGTTTCCCTTTTATACTAACTTGTAGTTATTATTACGCTTAGCAAATGTATAACACAAATGCTTGGTTTGGGTCAAATTTCGTAAAATTTTGAGAATGTTCAAAATTTAGCTGTTCTGCACGGTTTTATTAAAGTAAGTTTGTTTCCCTTTTATACTAACTTATAGTTCTTATTACGCTTAGAAATTTAACACACAAATTCTTGGGTCTAGACATACGTTTGGGTCAAGTTTCGTCGAATTTTGAGAATGCTCAAAATTTAGCTGTTTTGCACGGTTTTATTAAAACAAGTTTGTTTCCATTTTATACTAACTTGTAGGTATTATTACGCTTCGAGAAATTTACCACACATATTCTTGGGTCTAGACCTACGATTGGTCACGTTTCGTTGAATTCTGTGAACGTTCAAAAATTAACTGTTTTGCACAGTTTTATTAAAACAAGTTTGTTTCCCTTTTATACTAACTTGTAGTTATTATTGCGCTTAGAAAATTTAACACACAAACTCTTGGGTCTAGACTAACGTTTGGGTCAAGTTTCGTGCAATTCTGAGAATGCTCAAAATTTAGCTGTTTTGCACGGTTTTATTAAAACAAGTTTGTTTCCCTTTTGTACTAACTTGTAGTTATTATTACGATTAGCAAATTTACAACACAAATGCTTGGGTCTAGACCAACGTTTGGGTCAAGTTTCGTCGAATTATGAGAACGTTCAAAATTTAGCTGTTTTGCACGGTTTTATTAAACAAAGTTTGTTTCCCTTTTAAACTAACTTGTATTTATTATTACGCTTAGCAAATTTACAACACAAATGCTTGGGCCTAGACCAACGTTTGGGTCAAGTTTCGTCGAATTCTGAGAACGTTAAAAATTTAGCTATTTTGCATGGTTTTATTAAAGCAAGTTTGTTTCCCTTTTATACTAACTTGTAGTTATTATTACGCTTAGCAAATTTAGAACACAAATAGATAGGTCTAGACCATCGATTAGGTAAAGTTTCGTTGAATTATGAGAATGTTCAAAAGTTAGCGGTTTTGCACGGTTATATTAAAACAAGTTTGTTTCGCTTGTATACTAACTTGTAGTTATTATTACACTTAGAAAATTTAACACAAAAACTCTTGGGTCTAGACCAACGTGTGGGACAGGTTTCGTCGAATTCTGAGAACGTTCAAAATTTAGCTGTTTTGCACGGTTTTTTTAAAACAAGTTTGTTTCCCTTTTATACTAACTTGTAGTTATTATTACGCTTAGCAAATTTAAAACACAAATGCTTGGGTCTAGACCAACGTTTGGGTCAAGTTTCGTCGAATTCTGAGAACGTTCAAAATTTAGCTGTTTTGCACGGTTTTATTAAAGCAAGTTTGTTTCAATTTTATACTAACTTGTAGTTATTATTACGCTTAGCAAATTTACAGCATATATGGATGGGTCTAGACCTGCGATTGGGTCAAGTTTCGTTGAATTCTAAGAACGTTCAACAGTTAGCTGTTTTACACGATTTTATTAAAACAATTTTGTTTCCCTTTTATACTAACTTGTAGTTATTATTACTCTTAGAAAATTTAACACACAAACTCTTGGGTCTAGACCAACGATTGGGACAGGTTTCGTCGAATTCTGAGAACGTTCAAAATTTAGCTGTTTTGCACGGTTTTATTAAAGCAAGTTTGTTTCCCTTTTATACTAACTTGTAGTTATTATTACGCTTAGCAAATGTATAACACAAATGCTTGGTTTGGGTCAAGTTTCGTAAAATTTTGAGAATGTTCAAAATTTAGCTGTTCTGCACGGTTTTATTAAAGTAAGTTTGTTTCCCTTTTATACTAACTTATAGTTCTTATTACGCTTAGAAATTTAACACACAAATTCTTGGGTCTAGACATACGTTTGGGTCAAGTTTCGTCGAATTTTGAGAATGCTCAAAATTTAGCTGTTTTGCACGGTTTTATTAAAACAAGTTTGTTTCCATTTTATACTAACTTGTAGGTATTATTACGCTTCGAGAAATTTACCTCACATATTCTTGGGTCTAGACCTACGATTGGTCACGTTTCGTTGAATTCTGTGAACGTTCAAAAATTAACTGTTTTGCACAGTTTTATTAAAACAAGTTTGTTTCCCTTTTATACTAACTTGTAGTTATTATTGCGCTTAGAAAATTTAACACACAAACTCTTGGGTCTAGACTAACGTTTGGGTCAAGTTTCGTGCAATTCTGAGAATGCTCAAAATTTAGCTGTTTTGCACGGTTTTATTAAAACAAGTTTGTTTCCCTTTTGTACTAACTTGTAGTTATTATTACGATTAGCAAATTTACAACACAAATGCTTGGGTCTAGACCAACGTTTGGGTCAAGTTTCGTCGAATTATGAGAACGTTCAAAATTTAGCTGTTTTGCACGGTTTTATTAAACAAAGTTTGTTTCCCTTTTAAACTAACTTGTATTTATTATTACGCTTAGCAAATTTACAACACAAATGCTTGGGCCTAGACCAACGTTTGGGTCAAGTTTCGTCGAATTCTGAGAACGTTAAAAATTTAGCTATTTTGCATGGTTTTATTAAAGCAAGTTTGTTTCCCTTTTATACTAACTTGTAGTTATTATTACGCTTAGCAAATTTAGAACACAAATAGATAGGTCTAGACCATCGATTAGGTAAAGTTTCGTTGAATTATGAGAATGTTCAAAAGTTAGCGGTTTTGCACGGTTATATTAAAACAAGTTTGTTTCGCTTGTATACTAACTTGTAGTTATTATTACACTTAGAAAATTTAACACACAAACTCTTGGGTCTAGACCAACGTGTGGGACAGGTTTCGTCGAATTCTGAGAACGTTCAAAATTTAGCTGTTTTGCACGGTTTTTTTAAAACAAGTTTGTTTCCCTTTTATACTAACTTGTAGTTATTATTACGCTTAGCAAATTTAAAACACAAATGCTTGGGTCTAGACCAACGTTTGGGTCAAGTTTCGTCGAATTCTGAGAACGTTCAAAATTTAGCTGTTTTGCACGGTTTTATTAAAGCAAGTTTGTTTCAATTTTATACTAACTTGTAGTTATTATTACGCTTAGCAAATTTACAACATAAATGGATGGGTCTAGACCTGCGATTGGGTCAAGTTTCGTTGAATTCTAAGAACGTTCAACAGTTAGCTGTTTTACACGATTTTATTAAAACAATTTTGTTTCCCTTTTATACTAACTTGTAGTTATTATTACTCTTAGAAAATTTAACACACAAACTCTTGGGTCTAGACCAACGATTGGGACAGGTTTCGTCGAATTCTGAGAACGTTCAAAATTTAGCTGTTTTGCACGGTTTTATTAAAGCAAGTTTGTTTCCCTTTTATACTAACTTGTAGTTATTATTACGCTTAGCAAATGTATAACACAAATGCTTGGTTTGGGTCAAGTTTCGTAAAATTTTGAGAATGTTCAAAATTTAGCTGTTCTGCACGGTTTTATTAAAGTAAGTTTGTTTCCCTTTTATACTAACTTATAGTTCTTATTACGCTTAGAAATTTAACACACAAATTCTTGGGTCTAGACATACGTTTGGGTCAAGTTTCGTCGAATTTTGAGAATGCTCAAAATTTAGCTGTTTTGCACGGTTTTATTAAAACAAGTTTGTTTCCATTTTATACTAACTTGTAGGTATTATTACGCTTCGAGAAATTTACCTCACATATTCTTGGGTCTAGACCTACGATTGGTCACGTTTCGTTGAATTCTGTGAACGTTCAAAAATTAACTGTTTTGCACAGTTTTATTAAAACAAGTTTGTTTCCCTTTTATACTAACTTGTAGTTATTATTGCGCTTAGAAAATTTAACACACAAACTCTTGGGTCTAGACTAACGTTTGGGTCAAGTTTCGTGCAATTCTGAGAATGCTCAAAATTTAGCTGTTTTGCACGGTTTTATTAAAACAAGTTTGTTTCCCTTTTGTACTAACTTGTAGTTATTATTACGATTAGCAAATTTACAACACAAATGCTTGGGTCTAGACCAACGTTTGGGTCAAGTTTCGTCGAATTATGAGAACGTTCAAAATTTAGCTGTTTTGCACGGTTTTATTAAACAAAGTTTGTTTCCCTTTTAAACTAACTTGTATTTATTATTACGCTTAGCAAATTTACAACACAAATGCTTGGGCCTAGACCAACGTTTGGGTCAAGTTTCGTCGAATTCTGAGAACGTTAAAAATTTAGCTATTTTGCATGGTTTTATTAAAGCAAGTTTGTTTCCCTTTTATACTAACTTGTAGTTATTATTACGCTTAGCAAATTTAGAACACAAATAGATAGGTCTAGACCATCGATTAGGTAAAGTTTCGTTGAATTATGAGAATGTTCAAAAGTTAGCGGTTTTGCACGGTTATATTAAAACAAGTTTGTTTCGCTTGTATACTAACTTGTAGTTATTATTACACTTAGAAAATTTAACACACAAACTCTTGGGTCTAGACCAACGTGTGGGACAGGTTTCGTCGAATTCTGAGAACGTTCAAAATTTAGCTGTTTTGCACGGTTTTTTTAAAACAAGTTTGTTTCCCTTTTATACTAACTTGTAGTTATTATTACGCTTAGCAAATTTAAAACACAAATGCTTGGGTCTAGACCAACGTTTGGGTCAAGTTTCGTCGAATTCTGAGAACGTTCAAAATTTAGCTGTTTTGCACGGTTTTATTAAAGCAAGTTTGTTTCAATTTTATACTAACTTGTAGTTATTATTACGCTTAGCAAATTTACAACATAAATGGATGGGTCTAGACCTGCGATTGGGTCAAGTTTCGTTGAATTCTAAGAACGTTCAACAGTTAGCTGTTTTACACGATTTTATTAAAACAATTTTGTTTCCCTTTTATACTAACTTGTAGTTATTATTACTCTTAGAAAATTTAACACACAAACTCTTGGGTCTAGACCAACGATTGGGACAGGTTTCGTCGAATTCTGAGAACGTTCAAAATTTAGCTGTTTTGCACGGTTTTATTAAAGCAAGTTTGTTTCCCTTTTATACTAACTTGTAGTTATTATTACGCTTAGCAAATGTATAACACAAATGCTTGGTTTGGGTCAAGTTTCGTAAAATTTTGAGAATGTTCAAAATTTAGCTGTTCTGCACGGTTTTATTAAAGTAAGTTTGTTTCCCTTTTATACTAACTTATAGTTCTTATTACGCTTAGAAATTTAACACACAAATTCTTGGGTCTAGACATACGTTTGGGTCAAGTTTCGTCGAATTTTGAGAATGCTCAAAATTTAGCTGTTTTGCACGGTTTTATTAAAACAAGTTTGTTTCCATTTTATACTAACTTGTAGGTATTATTACGCTTCGAGAAATTTACCTCACATATTCTTGGGTCTAGACCTACGATTGGTCACGTTTCGTTGAATTCTGTGAACGTTCAAAAATTAACTGTTTTGCACAGTTTTATTAAAACAAGTTTGTTTCCCTTTTATACTAACTTGTAGTTATTATTGCGCTTAGAAAATTTAACACACAAACTCTTGGGTCTAGACTAACGTTTGGGTCAAGTTTCGTGCAATTCTGAGAATGCTCAAAATTTAGCTGTTTTGCACGGTTTTATTAAAACAAGTTTGTTTCCCTTTTGTACTAACTTGTAGTTATTATTACGATTAGCAAATTTACAACACAAATGCTTGGGTCTAGACCAACGTTTGGGTCAAGTTTCGTCGAATTATGAGAACGTTCAAAATTTAGCTGTTTTGCACGGTTTTATTAAACAAAGTTTGTTTCCCTTTTAAACTAACTTGTATTTATTATTACGCTTAGCAAATTTACAACACAAATGCTTGGGCCTAGACCAACGTTTGGGTCAAGTTTCGTCGAATTCTGAGAACGTTAAAAATTTAGCTATTTTGCATGGTTTTATTAAAGCAAGTTTGTTTCCCTTTTATACTAACTTGTAGTTATTATTACGCTTAGCAAATTTAGAACACAAATAGATAGGTCTAGACCATCGATTAGGTAAAGTTTCGTTGAATTATGAGAATGTTCAAAAGTTAGCGGTTTTGCACGGTTATATTAAAACAAGTTTGTTTCGCTTGTATACTAACTTGTAGTTATTATTACACTTAGAAAATTTAACACACAAACTCTTGGGTCTAGACCAACGTGTGGGACAGGTTTCGTCGAATTCTGAGAACGTTCAAAATTTAGCTGTTTTGCACGGTTTTTTTAAAACAAGTTTGTTTCCCTTTTATACTAACTTGTAGTTATTATTACGCTTAGCAAATTTAAAACACAAATGCTTGGGTCTAGACCAACGTTTGGGTCAAGTTTCGTCGAATTCTGAGAACGTTCAAAATTTAGCTGTTTTGCACGGTTTTATTAAAGCAAGTTTGTTTCAATTTTATACTAACTTGTAGTTATTATTACGCTTAGCAAATTTACAACATAAATGGATGGGTCTAGACCTGCGATTGGGTCAAGTTTCGTTGAATTCTAAGAACGTTCAACAGTTAGCTGTTTTACACGATTTTATTAAAACAATTTTGTTTCCCTT
This sequence comes from Sesamum indicum, assembly GCF_026168435.1. Taxonomy (NCBI): domain Eukaryota; kingdom Viridiplantae; phylum Streptophyta; class Magnoliopsida; order Lamiales; family Pedaliaceae; genus Sesamum; species Sesamum indicum. Next base: position 5,506,390 of record NC_142667.1, on the reverse strand, counting down.
TTATACTAACTTGTAGTTATTATTACTCTTAGAAAATTTAACACACAAACTCTTGGGTCTAGACCAACGATTGGGACAGGTTTCGTCGAATTCTGAGAACGTTCAAAATTTAGCTGTTTTGCACGGTTTTATTAAAGCAAGTTTGTTTCCCTTTTATACTAACTTGTAGTTATTATTACGCTTAGCAAATGTATAACACAAATGCTTGGTTTGGGTCAAGTTTCGTAAAATTTTGAGAATGTTCAAAATTTAGCTGTTCTGCACGGTTTTATTAAAGTAAGTTTGTTTCCCTTTTATACTAACTTATAGTTCTTATTACGCTTAGAAATTTAACACACAAATTCTTGGGTCTAGACATACGTTTGGGTCAAGTTTCGTCGAATTTTAAGAATGCTCAAAATTTAGCTGTTTTGCACGGTTTTATTAAAACAAGTTTGTTTCCATTTTATACTAACTTGTAGGTATTATTACGCTTCGAGAAATTTACCACACATATTCTTGGGTCTAGACCTACGATTGGTCACGTTTCGTTGAATTCTGTGAACGTTCAAAAATTAACTGTTTTGCACAGTTTTATTAAAACAAGTTTGTTTCCCTTTTATACTAACTTGTAGTTATTATTGCGCTTAGAAAATTTAACACACAAACTCTTGGGTCTAGACTAACATTTGGGTCAAGTTTCGTGCAATTCTGAGAATGTTCAAAATTTAGCTGTTTTGCACGGTTTTATTAAAACAAGTTTGTTTCCCTTTTGTACTAACTTGTAGTTATTATTACGATTAGCAAATTTACAACACAAATGCTTGGGTCTAGACCAACGTTTGGGTCAAGTTTCGTCGAATTATGAGAACGTTCAAAATTTAGCTGTTTTGCACGGTTTTATTAAACAAAGTTTGTTTCCCTTTTAAACTAACTTGTATTTATTATTACGCTTAGCAAATTTACAACACAAATGCTTGGGCCTAGACCAACGTTTGGGTCAAGTTTCGTCGAATTCTGAGAACGTTCAAAATTTAGCTATTTTGCATGGTTTTATTAAAGCAAGTTTGTTTCCCTTTTATACTAACTTGTAGTTATTATTACGCTTAGCAAATTTAGAACACAAAAGATAGGTCTAGACCATCGATTAGGTAAAGTTTCGTTGAATTATGAGAATGTTCAAAAGTTAGCGGTTTTGCACGGTTATATTAAAACAAGTTTGTTTCGCTTGTATACTAACTTGTAGTTATTATTACACTTAGAAAATTTAACACAAAAACTCTTGGGTCTAGACCAACGTGTGGGACAGGTTTCGTCGAATTCTGAGAACGTTCAAAATTTAGCTGTTTTGCACGGTTTTTTTAAAACAAGTTTGTTTCCCTTTTATACTAACTTGTAGTTATTATTACGCTTAGCAAATTTAAAACACAAATGCTTGGGTCTAGACCAACGTTTGGGTCAAGTTTCGTCGAATTCTGAGAACGTTCAAAATTTAGCTGTTTTGCACGGTTTTATTAAAGCAAGTTTGTTTCAATTTTATACTAACTTGTAGTTATTATTACGCTTAGCAAATTTACAGCATATATGGATGGGTCTAGACCTGCGATTGGGTCAAGTTTCGTTGAATTCTAAGAACGTTCAACAGTTAGCTGTTTTACACGATTTTATTAAAACAATTTTGTTTCCCTTTTATTCTAACTTGTAGTTATTATTACTCTTAGAAAATTTAACACACAAACTCTTGGGTCTAGACCAACGATTGGGACAGGTTTCGTCGAATTCTGAGAACGTTCAAAATTTAGCTGTTTTGCACGGTTTTATTAAAGCAAGTTTGTTTCCCTTTTATACTAACTTGTAGTTATTATTACGCTTAGCAAATGTATAACACAAATGCTTGGTTTGGGTCAAGTTTCGTAAAATTTTGAGAATGTTCAAAATTTAGCTGTTCTGCACGGTTTTATTAAAGTAAGTTTGTTTCCCTTTTATACTAACTTATAGTTCTTATTACGCTTAGAAATTTAACACACAAATTCTTGGGTCTAGACATACGTTTGGGTCAAGTTTCGTCGAATTTTGAGAATGCTCAAAATTTAGCTGTTTTGCACGGTTTTATTAAAACAAGTTTGTTTCCATTTTATACTAACTTGTAGGTATTATTACGCTTCGAGAAATTTACCACACATATTCTTGGGTCTAGACCTACGATTGGTCACGTTTCGTTGAATTCTGTGAACGTTCAAAAATTAACTGTTTTGCACAGTTTTATTAAAACAAGTTTGTTTCCCTTTTATACTAACTTGTAGTTATTATTGCGCTTAGAAAATTTAACACACAAACTCTTGGGTCTAGACTAACGTTTGGGTCAAGTTTCGTGCAATTCTGAGAATGCTCAAAATTTAGCTGTTTTGCACGGTTTTATTAAAACAAGTTTGTTTCCCTTTTGTACTAACTTGTAGTTATTATTACGATTAGCAAATTTACAACACAAATGCTTGGGTCTAGACCAACGTTTGGGTCAAGTTTCGTCGAATTATGAGAACGTTCAAAATTTAGCTGTTTTGCACGGTTTTATTAAACAAAGTTTGTTTCCCTTTTAAACTAACTTGTATTTATTATTACGCTTAGCAAATTTACAACACAAATGCTTGGGCCTAGACCAACGTTTGGGTCAAGTTTCGTCGAATTCTGAGAACGTTAAAAATTTAGCTATTTTGCATGGTTTTATTAAAGCAAGTTTGTTTCCCTTTTATACTAACTTGTAGTTATTATTACGCTTAGCAAATTTAGAACACAAATAGATAGGTCTAGACCATCGATTAGGTAAAGTTTCGTTGAATTATGAGAATGTTCAAAAGTTAGCGGTTTTGCACGGTTATATTAAAACAAGTTTGTTTCGCTTGTATACTAACTTGTAGTTATTATTACACTTAGAAAATTTTAACACACAAACTCTTGGGTCTAGACCAACGTGTGGGACAGGTTTCGTCGAATTATGAGAACGTTCAAAATTTAGCTGTTTTGCACGGTTTTTTTAAAACAAGTTTGTTTCCCTTTTATACTAACTTGTAGTTATTATTACGCTTAGCAAATTTAAAACACAAATGCTTGGGTCTAGACCAACGTTTGGGTCAAGTTTCGTCGAATTCTGAGAACGTTCAAAATTTAGCTGTTTTGCACGGTTTTATTAAAGCAAGTTTGTTTCAATTTTATACTAACTTGTAGTTATTATTACGCTTAGCAAATTTACAACATAAATGGATGGGTCTAGACCTGCGATTGGGTCAAGTTTCGTTGAATTCTAAGAACGTTCAACAGTTAGCTGTTTTACACGATTTTATTAAAACAATTTTGTTTCCCTTTTATACTAACTTGTAGTTATTATTACTCTTAGAAAATTTAACACACAAACTCTTGGGTCTAGACCAACGATTGGGACAGGTTTCGTCGAATTCTGAGAACGTTCAAAATTTAGCTGTTTTGCACGGTTTTATTAAAGCAAGTTTGTTTCCCTTTTATACTAACTTGTAGTTATTATTACGCTTAGCAAATGTATAACACAAATGCTTGGTTTGGGTCAAGTTTCGTAAAATTTTGAGAATGTTCAAAATTTAGCTGTTCTGCACGGTTTTATTAAAGTAAGTTTGTTTCCCTTTTATACTAACTTATAGTTCTTATTACGCTTAGAAATTTAACACACAAATTCTTGGGTCTAGACATACGTTTGGGTCAAGTTTCGTCGAATTTTAAGAATGCTCAAAATTTAGCTGTTTTGCACGGTTTTATTAAAACAAGTTTGTTTCCATTTTATACTAACTTGTAGGTATTATTACGCTTCGAGAAATTTACCACACATATTCTTGGGTCTAGACCTACGATTGGTCACGTTTCGTTGAATTCTGTGAACGTTCAAAAATTAACTGTTTTGCACAGTTTTATTAAAACAAGTTTGTTTCCCTTTTATACTAACTTGTAGTTATTATTGCGCTTAGAAAATTTAACACACAAACTCTTGGGTCTAGACTAACATTTGGGTCAAGTTTCGTGCAATTCTGAGAATGTTCAAAATTTAGCTGTTTTGCACGGTTTTATTAAAACAAGTTTGTTTCCCTTTTGTACTAACTTGTAGTTATTATTACGATTAGCAAATTTACAACACAAATGCTTGGGTCTAGACCAACGTTTGGGTCAAGTTTCGTCGAATTATGAGAACGTTCAAAATTTAGCTGTTTTGCACGGTTTTATTAAACAAAGTTTGTTTCCCCCATCCATGGACCACAAAAATTCTCTCTCTAAAAATATTGTCTCTAAAACACACACTAGCACACCATATCAAACACGCACTAATACACTATCCATGCACATGGCCGCCGGAGACGAGGAGGACGACGGCGACGCTTCGGCCAGTGATGGGGATGTCGAAAAAGTGGGAGGCCGACGATTGGTGACCGACGATGGCGAGGATAGCTACCGTAGAAAATCTGGAAAAACCACGCGGCTTTTAGTTCAAACCGCGCCTTTCACCGGCGACTTTCAGGCGAGCGAATCGGAACCGACGATTGGGGAGACATCAACATTAATTGCGCATGGGAAAAGAGGAGGCTTGGAGATGGAGAAAGCGGCTGCTACGGCGCCGCATTTACTAGGGTATGCCACACCCTCGGACGTGGAAAAAGCGGCCGTTTCGGCGCCGCAACTGCTCGGAATTGATGCGCCATTGGACACGGAAAAAGCGGCCGCTTCAGTTCAAACCGCGCCTTTCACCGGCGACTTTCAGGCGAACAAATCGGAACTGATGATTGGGGAGACATCAACATTAATTGCGCATGGGAAACGAGGAGGCTTGGAGATGGAAAAAGCGGCTGTTTCGGCGCCGCAACTACTAGGGTTTGCCGCTTCCTCGAACGTGGAAAAAGCGGCCGTTTCGGCGCCGCAACTGCTCGGAATTGATGCGCCAATGGACACGGAAAAGGAGGCTGCTTCGGCGCCGAATTTGCTTGGGTATGCTGCGCCATTGGAACCACAAGCGGTTGATGAAACCGAACAGCCGCGGGGACGAGTTTACGCAGAAAACGAAAAGTCACCGGACGAAACTGTAACGTCGCCGATATCTTTGACGACCGATGCAAATACTACCGGCTTTGCAGAGGTTGAAGATGAAGGACTGTTGAGAAAAGAAGCAACAATACAGGCGTCATCGTTAGGGTTTGGTGAAGCTCCATCTTCCATTAATGGCGGACGAAGGTTTGAGCCTTTCAACCTTGAAGAATTCTTGCGATTGGCGAACGCGGTCATTGACAAAGGCGACGAGAAAACCATTGCAGCGATTAGAGATCTGAAAGATAGATGGAAGGAGAGATTCCGAAGCATACCGTCGCTGCGCTCGTTCGTTGAGAGTAGAGGAGCGCCGTCACGAGTTAGCAAGCTACGACCGGCATTGAGATGCCTTCTGCCGTCGGGAATGAACAGCGGGGAATCGGAAAATGCATTGATATCATCTGATTCAGAAAAACAGTCATCGGCGATTGGGATTTCCGCCGGAAACGCGACTGTTTTGCCGGCGACGGGTGAACGGCGAGTTCCACATCTGGCTGACGTGGCCATTGCTGGTGACGGGGATGGTGAGTTGGCAGCTGCTATGGCGGATGACGTGGAAGGTGACGTCACTGATGATGCTATGATGACCTCTGATGACATCACTGCTGACATCACTTCAGATGACATCACTGCTGAGATCACTACAGATGGCATCACTGCTGATGCAGGCATGACAGCATCAGCTGTTGATGTCATAGATGATGTCACTCGTCACAAGAAGACAAGAAAACAGTTTTCTAACTTTTCTAGCTCTCCAACTGGATTGTTTGTTGGAAATATTCCGTTACATGCATGTTCGGACACGATTATCAATGACAAAATAGCTCATGCATTCCATAACTCCACTCGCAAGACCCTATCCTATGTGGCTCCAACAATGCAAAACGGGGAGGTAATAGTGCGCCCAACATTGGATATTATACGCAATGGGTCTAAACGATGGAGAGCCACCGCTGTCGGATACTTCCTTGGGAAAAGACCGTACTTTTACCATCTGAAGGAATTTGCAATGTCAGTATGGCCGGACTTGAAGGAGGTCACGGGTACAAATAATGGTTTCTTTTTCTTACAATTCAAATCAGTCGCAGCTATGGAAGATGTCATTGAAGGAGGGCCGTGGTTATTTCAGGGGCAGCCTATTGTTCTTCAAAAATGGGAACCAGGGATGGTATTAAGGAAACTACAGCATACTCAAGTTCCTGTGTGGATCAAATTACGTCACCTTCCAGTCGAGTTATGGACAGATGAAGGCCTTAGTACGGTAGCCAGTGGAGTGGGTAAACCACTTTACCCGGATGCAATTACGAGAGCATGCACGAGACTGGACTTCGCTCGTGTATGCGTAATGTTGGATGTGACCTCAAATTTACCGAAGCACATTATAATTATGACACCGGATGAGGATGGAGGAGAATCACCTTGCAAGGTCGATGTCGAGTACGAATGGCTACCCCAGAAGTGCCAAAGATGTATGACAATGGGACACTCTGACAAAGAGTGTATGCTCAACAAACCAAAACCAAGTAAACCACCGATTGCTGTATATGTACCAAAAATGGGGACGCCGCAAGAACCAACAATGCCTAAACGGAGTAGGAACCATCCTAGGGAGGAAGGTGATACTACTTATAAACCATCCCGACCAATAAATATGCCTGATCGGAACATGAGCAGACCACCATCAGCTCGAGTGGTAGAAAAGCAGAGAGAGGGACGTGAATCCCCTAGAGATGCAGCCGGCCCTAGTCGTGAGGAAAGGGGTAAGGCGCTTGTTATATATAATACTTTTGACGCACTTCACCTATTAGATGATACAGATGAGTCGTCTCGGGGTCCTAAGCATAGCAGCCCCATGCCTTGTGATCCATGTTGAATGCAGCAGTATGGAATGTCCGTGGCCTGAACAAACGAGATCATCAGTTAGCAGTCAAAGACATCGTTGCTGAGTTCAGGTTACAATTCCTCGGTCTCCTTGAAACTCGTGTTCGTATAAATAACGTATCTCATATTCAGGCTTTTTTACTACCTCAATGGAAATGGTTTGTGGATTATGGATCGTCCGGTAATCGGATTTGGATAGCGTGGGATGAAAATTTTATTGATGTTGATGTGGTTGAATGTAGCACACAGTTTATTCACTGTCATGTTAATATCCGTGCACTTCATGAATCCATTGCTATTACTGTTATCTATGGGGCAAATGAGTTGGTAGAGAGGAGGGCGTTATGGGACTCCATGGAGACTATTGCTATACAGAGTGCTGATATTCCGTGGCTTGTTGGAGGGGATTTCAATACAGTGCGAGACCTTAGTGAAATCTGTGGTGTATCAGGAGATATTCGAATGGCCATGGAAGACTTTAATACTTGCATCCAGAATACAGGATTATTACCATTACCCATGCAGGGCGAATGGTACACATGGCACAATTGCAGCGCCGGGCCACGAAACCTCTGGAAAAGACTGGATCGCATGCTGATCAATGATAGATGGATGGCTCAGTTCCCGACATCATATTATTCTTCCCTCACAGCACGCACTTCAGATCACTCCCCAATGGTGTTAAGTGGGGATATACAACAACAATTAGGAGGTATGTTTCGATTCGATAATTACCTCGCCCTATCTCCAGAATTTATTCCCAGTGTACAACAGGTATGGCAACATAACATAATAGGGACACCCATGTATGCCGTAACAAGGAAACTCAAAGCACTTAAACCGATATTTAGAGAGCAGAGGAGGAAAAAGGGGGACTTATCTCACAATGTCCAACTGGCAAAAGGGTTTCTTGAGATGGCGCAAGTACTTGTTACTTCAAACAGGCAGGATGAACTATTCCTACAGTTGGAACACTGCTGCCGGGTAGTACTAGCTAAAGCAGCTAAACTTGAACAGATTATGCTACAACAGAGATCAAAAATGCAGTGGATGAAGGGGGGTGACCAGTGCTCCCGGGTATTCTTTCGTAAGATTGCTCAAAGGAGATCGGCGAGAAGAATCTTACAAATCAATGATGATCATGGAGCCACTCACACAGATCCAGGAGCAGTAATTAATGAGTTTGTCATGTACTATCAAAATTTACTTGGTGGGGAACGACGAAGAGACATGATAGATCTTCGATTCCTGCGACCATGGGCTAGACATTTATTGAGTGAAGATGATGTCAACTCCTTAGTCTTGCCATTTACTCATATGGATGTCAAGCAAGCGATTTTTGACATTGCTGAAGATAAGGCACCTGGGCCGGACGGGTATTCATCGGGCTTCTTCAAAGCTGCATGGCCTATAATAGGGCAGGAGGTGTCTTCGGCAGTCTTGGATTTCTTTCATACAGGCCGAATTCTGAAGCAGATTAATACTACACTTTTGGCGCTCATACCAAAGGTACATTCTCCTATGAATGTTGGTGATTTCCGTCCTATATCTTGCTGCAATGTACTGTACAAGATTATTGCCAAGCTCATTGTCCAACGATTGAGTGTGATACTGGACAAACTTATTAGTCCGTGCCAAGCGGCGTTCGTGCCCGGACGAAGCATAGGAGACAATATCATGTTGGCACAGGAACTGTTTACGGGATATAACCAGACCCATCTACCACCCCGGTGTGCTCTAAAAGTGGACTTTCGAAAGGCATATGATACGGTGGAGTGGGATTTCCTAATTGCTGTGATGGAGTTATTTGGGTTCCCTCATATATTCGTGAAATGGATTGAGGAGTGTGTCACAACACCCTCATTTTCTGTTGGGCTTAACGGGAAACCTCACGGCTTCTTTACGGGGGCTAGAGGGCTTCGGCAGGGAGACCCTCTATCACCATACTTATTCGTGCTTGTGATGGAAGTCCTACAATTGGGTTTCCTACAGCTGATTGACCAGGATGAATTATTTTCTTTTCATTGGAAGTGTGATGCAGCCAGGATTTTTCAGCTGGGTTTTGCTGATGATTTGTTACTATTCTGCCGTGCTGATTTGAACTCTATTGGAGTATTTAAGACAGGATTGGATCGCTTTGCTGAATGGTCGGGGCTCAGACTAAATGTGCAGAAAAGCCACCTCATTATCTCACGTTCAGCACAAGGACTACGAGAGGAGATGTTGGAAGCACTCGGATTTCAAGAGGGAGTCCTACCGATGAGGTATTTAGGGCTACCTCTTTTATCTTCTCGTTTAACAGTTGCTGATTGTAACCCTCTATTGTTGAAAATCGATAAACGCATTGCGGGTTGGGAGGGTATGGCTCTTTCTTATGCTGGTAGGGTGCAGATTATTAAATCTGTACTCTTGTCGCTGAGTTTATATTGGTCATCGGCGTTCATACTTCCAAAGAAAGTTACTAACGAAATTGAGAAGAGACTACGAACTTTCTTGTGGAAGGGGACAACAAACAGTGGTTATGCGAAGGTAGCATGGAAAGACCTCTGCCGACCGAAAGATGAGGGAGGAATAGGATTCAAAGATATTGCTATCTTGAATCGCACATTAATGACCAAGAAACTCTGTGATATCATCAGGTGCGATAGGACCTCAATTTGGGTTGAATGGCTTTACCAGGGTCGATTACGCGACACCTCCATTTGGACGATTAGGGAGAATGGAGGCTCATGGGGTTGGCGGAAAATTCTACGTCTACGGGCTTTCCTCCGCCCTATGGTGGACTATCAGATTGGCGATGGGCGAACTTTTTACCTTTGGCAGGACCCGTGGCATTATCTCGGACCACTCAGTGTCACATTCCCACGGGGACCGAGACTACTCAGAATAGAGGAATCAGCCAGATTGAGCACGGTTATTAGTGAAGGAGAGTGGCAGTGGCCTCCTATCACAGATTTTGAGTGTCTGGAGATCACACATGGTTTACCCACAATTCATGGAGGGGAGGACCGAATTATTTGGAGATTTGATCAGGGTAAACCTACAACCCAGGCTCTATATAGGCTTTTTGATCCCCCAGGACCGAAAGTAGGCTGGGCTTCACTACTTTCGGGATCACTGAAGATTCCACGTCATTTGTTCATCCTGTGGCTTGCTATTCTAGGCAAATTGGCTACAACGGACAAATCATGGCTAGCGCACCTTGGCCCATGTATTCTATGTAATGAGGGAGCGACAGAGACACATGGCCACTTATTCTTTCAGTGCAGATTTAGTCGACAGTGTCTCACAGCTGTCCGAAGAATGGTACGATATTCTTGGCCCAATAGAGACTGGAAAATGGATATTGAATGGGCTTCCCAAAAATGGAGAGGTAAACACATTGTTAACATATCTTATCGAGCACTATTAGCATCATGTGTTTACCACATTTGGAGGGAGAGAAACTTGAGAAGATTCGAGCACACCGAGAGGACACCTAGCACCATGGCTTTATTGATAGTTGAGGATATCAAGCAGCGGATCCTTAGTATCTCTCTACCTAGATCAGTCAGTACAAGAGCTTTATATAGACTGTGGCGTATCCCTTGGCCTGTCGAGGGAGAAACCAACTGATAACCACAATGTTGTACTGTACTACTATTTCATTTTACTTAATGATACTTACATTTACCAAAAAAAAAAAAAGTTTGTTTCCCTTTTAAACTAACTTGTATTTATTATTACGCTTAGCAAATTTACAACACAAATGCTTGGGCCTAGACCAACGTTTGGGTCAAGTTTCGTCGAATTCTGAGAACGTTCAAAATTTAGCTATTTTGCATGGTTTTATTAAAGCAAGTTTGTTTCCCTTTTATACTAACTTGTAGTTATTATTACGCTTAGCAAATTTAGAACACAAATAGATAGGTCTAGACCATCGATTAGGTAAAGTTTCGTTGAATTATGAGAATGTCCAAAAGTTAGCGGTTTTGCACGGTTATATTAAAACAAGTTTGTTTCGCTTGTATACTAACTTGTAGTTATTATTACACTTAGAAAATTTAACACAAAAACTCTTGGGTCTAGACCAACGTGTGGGACAGGTTTCGTCGAATTCTGAGAACGTTCAAAATTTAGCTGTTTTGCACGGTTTTTTTAAAACAAGTTTGTTTCCCTTTTATACTAACTTGTAGTTATTATTACGCTTAGCAAATTTAAAACACAAATGCTTGGGTCTAGACCAACGTTTGGGTCAAGTTTCGTCGAATTCTGAGAACGTTCAAAATTTAGCTGTTTTGCACGGTTTTATTAAAGCAAGTTTGTTTCAATTTTATACTAACTTGTAGTTATTATTACGCTTAGCAAATTTACAACATAAATGGATGGGTCTAGACCTGCGATTGGGTCAAGTTTCGTTGAATTCTAAGAACGTTCAACAGTTAGCTGTTTTACACGATTTTATTAAAACAATTTTGTTTCCCTTTTATACTAACTTGTAGTTATTATTACTCTTAGAAAATTTAACACACAAACTCTTGGGTCTAGACCAACGATTGGGACAGGTTTCGTCGAATTCTGAGAACGTTCAAAATTTAGCTGTTTTGCACGGTTTTATTAAAGCAAGTTTGTTTCCCTTTTATACTAACTTGTAGTTATTATTACGCTTAGCAAATGTATAACACAAATGCTTGGTTTGGGTCAAGTTTCGTAAAATTTTGAGAATGTTCAAAATTTAGCTGTTCTGCACGGTTTTATTAAAGTAAGTTTGTTTCCCTTTTATACTAACTTATAGTTCTTATTACGCTTAGAAATTTAACACACAAATTCTTGGGTCTAGACATACGTTTGGGTCAAGTTTCGTCGAATTTTGAGAATGCTCAAAATTTAGCTGTTTTGCACGGTTTTATTAAAACAAGTTTGTTTCCATTTTATACTAACTTGTAGTTATTATTACGCTTCGAGAAATTTACCACACATATTCTTGGGTCTAGACCTACGATTGGGTCACGTTTCGTTGAATTCTATGAACGTTCAAAAGTTAACTGTTTTGCACGGTTTTATTAAAACAAGTTTGTTTCCCTTTTATACTAACTTGTAGTTATTATTGCGCTTAGAAAATTTAACACACAAACTCTTGGGTCTAGACTAACGTTTGGGTCAAGTTTCGTGCAATTCTGAGAATGCTCAAAATTTAGCTGTTTTGCACGGTTTTATTAAAACAAGTTTGTTTCCCTTTTGTACTAACTTGTAGTTATTATTACGATTAGCAAATTTACAACACAAATGCTTGGGTCTAGACCAACGTTTGGGTCAAGTTTCGTCGAATTATGAGAACGTTCAAAATTTAGCTGTTTTGCACGGTTTTATTAAACAAAGTTTGTTTCCCCCATCCATGGACCACAAAAATTCTCTCTCTAAAAATATTGTCTCTAAAACACACACTAGCACACCATATCAAACACGCACTAATACACTATCCATGCACATGGCCGCCGGAGACGAGGAGGACGACGGCGACGCTTCGGCCAGTGATGGGGATGTCGAAAAAGTGGGAGGCCGACGATTGGTGACCGACGATGGCGAGGATAGCTACCGTAGAAAATCTGGAAAAACCACGCGGCTTTTAGTTCAAACCGCGCCTTTCACCGGCGACTTTCAGGCGAGCGAATCGGAACCGACGATTGGGGAGACATCAACATTAATTGCGCATGGGAAAAGAGGAGGCTTGGAGATGGAGAAAGCGGCTGCTACGGCGCCGCATTTACTAGGGTATGCCACACCCTCGGACGTGGAAAAAGCGGCCGTTTCGGCGCCGCAACTGCTCGGAATTGATGCGCCATTGGACACGGAAAAAGCGGCCGCTTCAGTTCAAACCGCGCCTTTCACCGGCGACTTTCAGGCGAACAAATCGGAACTGATGATTGGGGAGACATCAACATTAATTGCGCATGGGAAACGAGGAGGCTTGGAGATGGAAAAAGCGGCTGTTTCGGCGCCGCAACTACTAGGGTTTGCCGCTTCCTCGAACGTGGAAAAAGCGGCCGTTTCGGCGCCGCAACTGCTCGGAATTGATGCGCCAATGGACACGGAAAAGGAGGCTGCTTCGGCGCCGAATTTGCTTGGGTATGCTGCGCCATTGGAACCACAAGCGGTTGATGAAACCGAACAGCCGCGGGGACGAGTTTACGCAGAAAACGAAAAGTCACCGGACGAAACTGTAACGTCGCCGATATCTTTGACGACCGATGCAAATACTACCGGCTTTGCAGAGGTTGAAGATGAAGGACTGTTGAGAAAAGAAGCAACAATACAGGCGTCATCGTTAGGGTTTGGTGAAGCTCCATCTTCCATTAATGGCGGACGAAGGTTTGAGCCTTTCAACCTTGAAGAATTCTTGCGATTGGCGAACGCGGTCATTGACAAAGGCGACGAGAAAACCATTGCAGCGATTAGAGATCTGAAAGATAGATGGAAGGAGAGATTCCGAAGCATACCGTCGCTGCGCTCGTTCGTTGAGAGTAGAGGAGCGCCGTCACGAGTTAGCAAGCTACGACCGGCATTGAGATGCCTTCTGCCGTCGGGAATGAACAGCGGGGAATCGGAAAATGCATTGATATCATCTGATTCAGAAAAACAGTCATCGGCGATTGGGATTTCCGCCGGAAACGCGACTGTTTTGCCGGCGACGGGTGAACGGCGAGTTCCACATCTGGCTGACGTGGCCATTGCTGGTGACGGGGATGGTGAGTTGGCAGCTGCTATGGCGGATGACGTGGAAGGTGACGTCACTGATGATGCTATGATGACCTCTGATGACATCACTGCTGACATCACTTCAGATGACATCACTGCTGAGATCACTACAGATGGCATCACTGCTGATGCAGGCATGACAGCATCAGCTGTTGATGTCATAGATGATGTCACTCGTCACAAGAAGACAAGAAAACAGTTTTCTAACTTTTCTAGCTCTCCAACTGGATTGTTTGTTGGAAATATTCCGTTACATGCATGTTCGGACACGATTATCAATGACAAAATAGCTCATGCATTCCATAACTCCACTCGCAAGACCCTATCCTATGTGGCTCCAACAATGCAAAACGGGGAGGTAATAGTGCGCCCAACATTGGATATTATACGCAATGGGTCTAAACGATGGAGAGCCACCGCTGTCGGATACTTCCTTGGGAAAAGACCGTACTTTTACCATCTGAAGGAATTTGCAATGTCAGTATGGCCGGACTTGAAGGAGGTCACGGGTACAAATAATGGTTTCTTTTTCTTACAATTCAAATCAGTCGCAGCTATGGAAGATGTCATTGAAGGAGGGCCGTGGTTATTTCAGGGGCAGCCTATTGTTCTTCAAAAATGGGAACCAGGGATGGTATTAAGGAAACTACAGCATACTCAAGTTCCTGTGTGGATCAAATTACGTCACCTTCCAGTCGAGTTATGGACAGATGAAGGCCTTAGTACGGTAGCCAGTGGAGTGGGTAAACCACTTTACCCGGATGCAATTACGAGAGCATGCACGAGACTGGACTTCGCTCGTGTATGCGTAATGTTGGATGTGACCTCAAATTTACCGAAGCACATTATAATTATGACACCGGATGAGGATGGAGGAGAATCACCTTGCAAGGTCGATGTCGAGTACGAATGGCTACCCCAGAAGTGCCAAAGATGTATGACAATGGGACACTCTGACAAAGAGTGTATGCTCAACAAACCAAAACCAAGTAAACCACCGATTGCTGTATATGTACCAAAAATGGGGACGCCGCAAGAACCAACAATGCCTAAACGGAGTAGGAACCATCCTAGGGAGGAAGGTGATACTACTTATAAACCATCCCGACCAATAAATATGCCTGATCGGAACATGAGCAGACCACCATCAGCTCGAGTGGTAGAAAAGCAGAGAGAGGGACGTGAATCCCCTAGAGATGCAGCCGGCCCTAGTCGTGAGGAAAGGGGTAAGGCGCTTGTTATATATAATACTTTTGACGCACTTCACCTATTAGATGATACAGATGAGTCGTCTCGGGGTCCTAAGCATAGCAGCCCCATGCCTTGTGATCCATGTTGAATGCAGCAGTATGGAATGTCCGTGGCCTGAACAAACGAGATCATCAGTTAGCAGTCAAAGACATCGTTGCTGAGTTCAGGTTACAATTCCTCGGTCTCCTTGAAACTCGTGTTCGTATAAATAACGTATCTCATATTCAGGCTTTTTTACTACCTCAATGGAAATGGTTTGTGGATTATGGATCGTCCGGTAATCGGATTTGGATAGCGTGGGATGAAAATTTTATTGATGTTGATGTGGTTGAATGTAGCACACAGTTTATTCACTGTCATGTTAATATCCGTGCACTTCATGAATCCATTGCTATTACTGTTATCTATGGGGCAAATGAGTTGGTAGAGAGGAGGGCGTTATGGGACTCCATGGAGACTATTGCTATACAGAGTGCTGATATTCCGTGGCTTGTTGGAGGGGATTTCAATACAGTGCGAGACCTTAGTGAAATCTGTGGTGTATCAGGAGATATTCGAATGGCCATGGAAGACTTTAATACTTGCATCCAGAATACAGGATTATTACCATTACCCATGCAGGGCGAATGGTACACATGGCACAATTGCAGCGCCGGGCCACGAAACCTCTGGAAAAGACTGGATCGCATGCTGATCAATGATAGATGGATGGCTCAGTTCCCGACATCATATTATTCTTCCCTCACAGCACGCACTTCAGATCACTCCCCAATGGTGTTAAGTGGGGATATACAACAACAATTAGGAGGTATGTTTCGATTCGATAATTACCTCGCCCTATCTCCAGAATTTATTCCCAGTGTACAACAGGTATGGCAACATAACATAATAGGGACACCCATGTATGCCGTAACAAGGAAACTCAAAGCACTTAAACCGATATTTAGAGAGCAGAGGAGGAAAAAGGGGGACTTATCTCACAATGTCCAACTGGCAAAAGGGTTTCTTGAGATGGCGCAAGTACTTGTTACTTCAAACAGGCAGGATGAACTATTCCTACAGTTGGAACACTGCTGCCGGGTAGTACTAGCTAAAGCAGCTAAACTTGAACAGATTATGCTACAACAGAGATCAAAAATGCAGTGGATGAAGGGGGGTGACCAGTGCTCCCGGGTATTCTTTCGTAAGATTGCTCAAAGGAGATCGGCGAGAAGAATCTTACAAATCAATGATGATCATGGAGCCACTCACACAGATCCAGGAGCAGTAATTAATGAGTTTGTCATGTACTATCAAAATTTACTTGGTGGGGAACGACGAAGAGACATGATAGATCTTCGATTCCTGCGACCATGGGCTAGACATTTATTGAGTGAAGATGATGTCAACTCCTTAGTCTTGCCATTTACTCATATGGATGTCAAGCAAGCGATTTTTGACATTGCTGAAGATAAGGCACCTGGGCCGGACGGGTATTCATCGGGCTTCTTCAAAGCTGCATGGCCTATAATAGGGCAGGAGGTGTCTTCGGCAGTCTTGGATTTCTTTCATACAGGCCGAATTCTGAAGCAGATTAATACTACACTTTTGGCGCTCATACCAAAGGTACATTCTCCTATGAATGTTGGTGATTTCCGTCCTATATCTTGCTGCAATGTACTGTACAAGATTATTGCCAAGCTCATTGTCCAACGATTGAGTGTGATACTGGACAAACTTATTAGTCCGTGCCAAGCGGCGTTCGTGCCCGGACGAAGCATAGGAGACAATATCATGTTGGCACAGGAACTGTTTACGGGATATAACCAGACCCATCTACCACCCCGGTGTGCTCTAAAAGTGGACTTTCGAAAGGCATATGATACGGTGGAGTGGGATTTCCTAATTGCTGTGATGGAGTTATTTGGGTTCCCTCATATATTCGTGAAATGGATTGAGGAGTGTGTCACAACACCCTCATTTTCTGTTGGGCTTAACGGGAAACCTCACGGCTTCTTTACGGGGGCTAGAGGGCTTCGGCAGGGAGACCCTCTATCACCATACTTATTCGTGCTTGTGATGGAAGTCCTACAATTGGGTTTCCTACAGCTGATTGACCAGGATGAATTATTTTCTTTTCATTGGAAGTGTGATGCAGCCAGGATTTTTCAGCTGGGTTTTGCTGATGATTTGTTACTATTCTGCCGTGCTGATTTGAACTCTATTGGAGTATTTAAGACAGGATTGGATCGCTTTGCTGAATGGTCGGGGCTCAGACTAAATGTGCAGAAAAGCCACCTCATTATCTCACGTTCAGCACAAGGACTACGAGAGGAGATGTTGGAAGCACTCGGATTTCAAGAGGGAGTCCTACCGATGAGGTATTTAGGGCTACCTCTTTTATCTTCTCGTTTAACAGTTGCTGATTGTAACCCTCTATTGTTGAAAATCGATAAACGCATTGCGGGTTGGGAGGGTATGGCTCTTTCTTATGCTGGTAGGGTGCAGATTATTAAATCTGTACTCTTGTCGCTGAGTTTATATTGGTCATCGGCGTTCATACTTCCAAAGAAAGTTACTAACGAAATTGAGAAGAGACTACGAACTTTCTTGTGGAAGGGGACAACAAACAGTGGTTATGCGAAGGTAGCATGGAAAGACCTCTGCCGACCGAAAGATGAGGGAGGAATAGGATTCAAAGATATTGCTATCTTGAATCGCACATTAATGACCAAGAAACTCTGTGATATCATCAGGTGCGATAGGACCTCAATTTGGGTTGAATGGCTTTACCAGGGTCGATTACGCGACACCTCCATTTGGACGATTAGGGAGAATGGAGGCTCATGGGGTTGGCGGAAAATTCTACGTCTACGGGCTTTCCTCCGCCCTATGGTGGACTATCAGATTGGCGATGGGCGAACTTTTTACCTTTGGCAGGACCCGTGGCATTATCTCGGACCACTCAGTGTCACATTCCCACGGGGACCGAGACTACTCAGAATAGAGGAATCAGCCAGATTGAGCACGGTTATTAGTGAAGGAGAGTGGCAGTGGCCTCCTATCACAGATTTTGAGTGTCTGGAGATCACACATGGTTTACCCACAATTCATGGAGGGGAGGACCGAATTATTTGGAGATTTGATCAGGGTAAACCTACAACCCAGGCTCTATATAGGCTTTTTGATCCCCCAGGACCGAAAGTAGGCTGGGCTTCACTACTTTCGGGATCACTGAAGATTCCACGTCATTTGTTCATCCTGTGGCTTGCTATTCTAGGCAAATTGGCTACAACGGACAAATCATGGCTAGCGCACCTTGGCCCATGTATTCTATGTAATGAGGGAGCGACAGAGACACATGGCCACTTATTCTTTCAGTGCAGATTTAGTCGACAGTGTCTCACAGCTGTCCGAAGAATGGTACGATATTCTTGGCCCAATAGAGACTGGAAAATGGATATTGAATGGGCTTCCCAAAAATGGAGAGGTAAACACATTGTTAACATATCTTATCGAGCACTATTAGCATCATGTGTTTACCACATTTGGAGGGAGAGAAACTTGAGAAGATTCGAGCACACCGAGAGGACACCTAGCACCATGGCTTTATTGATAGTTGAGGATATCAAGCAGCGGATCCTTAGTATCTCTCTACCTAGATCAGTCAGTACAAGAGCTTTATATAGACTGTGGCGTATCCCTTGGCCTGTCGAGGGAGAAACCAACTGATAACCACAATGTTGTACTGTACTACTATTTCATTTTACTTAATGATACTTACATTTACCAAAAAAAAAAAAAGTTTGTTTCCCTTTTAAACTAACTTGTATTTATTATTACGCTTAGCAAATTTACAACACAAATGCTTGGGCCTAGACCAACGTTTGGGTCAAGTTTCGTCGAATTCTGAGAACGTTCAAAATTTAGCTATTTTGCATGGTTTTATTAAAGCAAGTTTGTTTCCCTTTTATACTAACTTGTAGTTATTATTACGCTTAGCAAATTTAGAACACAAATAGATAGGTCTAGACCATCGATTAGGTAAAGTTTCGTTGAATTATGAGAATGTCCAAAAGTTAGCGGTTTTGCACGGTTATATTAAAACAAGTTTGTTTCGCTTGTATACTAACTTGTAGTTATTATTACACTTAGAAAATTTAACACAAAAACTCTTGGGTCTAGACCAACGTGTGGGACAGGTTTCGTCGAATTCTGAGAACGTTCAAAATTTAGCTGTTTTGCACGGTTTTTTTAAAACAAGTTTGTTTCCCTTTTATACTAACTTGTAGTTATTATTACGCTTAGCAAATTTAAAACACAAATGCTTGGGTCTAGACCAACGTTTGGGTCAAGTTTCGTCGAATTCTGAGAACGTTCAAAATTTAGCTGTTTTGCACGGTTTTATTAAAGCAAGTTTGTTTCAATTTTATACTAACTTGTAGTTATTATTACGCTTAGCAAATTTACAACATAAATGGATGGGTCTAGACCTGCGATTGGGTCAAGTTTCGTTGAATTCTAAGAACGTTCAACAGTTAGCTGTTTTACACGATTTTATTAAAACAATTTTGTTTCCCTTTTATACTAACTTGTAGTTATTATTACTCTTAGAAAATTTAACACACAAACTCTTGGGTCTAGACCAACGATTGGGACAGGTTTCGTCGAATTCTGAGAACGTTCAAAATTTAGCTGTTTTGCACGGTTTTATTAAAGCAAGTTTGTTTCCCTTTTATACTAACTTGTAGTTATTATTACGCTTAGCAAATGTATAACACAAATGCTTGGTTTGGGTCAAGTTTCGTAAAATTTTGAGAATGTTCAAAATTTAGCTGTTCTGCACGGTTTTATTAAAGTAAGTTTGTTTCCCTTTTATACTAACTTATAGTTCTTATTACGCTTAGAAATTTAACACACAAATTCTTGGGTCTAGACATACGTTTGGGTCAAGTTTCGTCGAATTTTGAGAATGCTCAAAATTTAGCTGTTTTGCACGGTTTTATTAAAACAAGTTTGTTTCCATTTTATACTAACTTGTAGTTATTATTACGCTTCGAGAAATTTACCACACATATTCTTGGGTCTAGACCTACGATTGGGTCACGTTTCGTTGAATTCTATGAACGTTCAAAAGTTAACTGTTTTGCACGGTTTTATTAAAACAAGTTTGTTTCCCTTTTATACTAACTTGTAGTTATTATTGCGCTTAGAAAATTTAACACACAAACTCTTGGGTCTAGACTAACGTTTGGGTCAAGTTTCGTGCAATTCTGAGAATGCTCAAAATTTAGCTGTTTTGCACGGTTTTATTAAAACAAGTTTGTTTCCCTTTTGTACTAACTTGTAGTTATTATTACGATTAGCAAATTTACAACACAAATGCTTGGGTCTAGACCAACGTTTGGGTCAAGTTTCGTCGAATTATGAGAACGTTCAAAATTTAGCTGTTTTGCACGGTTTTATTAAACAAAGTTTGTTTCCCTTTTAAACTAACTTGTATTTATTATTACGCTTAGCAAATTTACAACACAAATGCTTGGGCCTAGACCAACGTTTGGGTCAAGTTTCGTCGAATTCTGAGAACGTTCAAAATTTAGCTATTTTGCATGGTTTTATTAAAGCAAGTTTGTTTCCCTTTTATACTAACTTGTAGTTATTATTACGCTTAGCAAATTTAGAACACAAATAGATAGGTCTAGACCATCGATTAGGTAAAGTTTCGTTGAATTATGAGAATGTTCAAAAGTTAGCGGTTTTGCACGGTTATATTAAAACAAGTTTGTTTCGCTTGTATACTAACTTGTAGTTATTATTACACTTAGAAAATTTAACACACAAACTCTTGGGTCTAGACCAACGTGTGGGACAGGTTTCGTCGAATTCTGAGAACGTTCAAAATTTAGCTGTTTTGCACGGTTTTTTTAAAACAAGTTTGTTTCCCTTTTATACTAACTTGTAGTTATTATTACGCTTAGCAAATTTAAAACACAAATGCTTGGGTCTAGACCAACGTTTGGATCAAGTTTCGTCGAATTCTGAGAACGTTCAAAATTTAGCTGTTTTGCACGGTTTTATTAAAGCAAGTTTGTTTCAATTTTATACTAACTTGTAGTTATTATTACGCTTAGCAAATTTACAACATAAATGGATGGGTCTAGACCTGCGATTGGGTCAAGTTTTGTTGAATTCTAAGAACGTTCAACAGTTAGCTGTTTTACACGATTTTATTAAAACAATTTTGTTTCCCTTTTATACTAACTTGTACTTATTATTACTCTTAGAAAATTTAACACACAAACTCTTGGGTCTAGACCAACGATTGGGACAGGTTTCGTCGAATTCTGAGAACGTTCAAAATTTAGCTGTTTTGCACGGTTTTATTAAAGCAAGTTTGTTTCCCTTTTATACTAACTTGTAGTTATTATTACGCTTAGCAAATGTATAACACAAATGCTTGGTTTGGGTCAAGTTTCGTAAAATTTTGAGAACGTTCAAAATTTAGCTGTTCTGCACGGTTTTATTAAAGTAAGTTTGTTTTCCTTTTATACTAACTTGTAGTTCTTATTACGCTTAGAAATTTAACACACAAATTCTTGGGTCTAGACATACGTTTGGGTCAAGTTTCGTCGAATTTTGAGAATGCTCAAAATTTAGCTGTTTTGCACGGTTTTATTAAAACAAGTTTGTTTCCATTTTATACTAACTTGTAGGTATTATTACGCTTCGAGAAATTTACCACACATATTCTTGGGTCTAGACCAACGATTGGGTCACGTTTCGTTGAATTCTATGAACGTTCAAAAGTTAACTGTTTTGCACGGTTTTATTAAAACAAGTTTGTTTCCCTTTTATACTAACTTGTAGTTATTATTGCGCTTAGAAAATTTAACACACAAACTCTTGGGTCTAGACTAACGTTTGGGTCAAGTTTCGTGCAATTCTGAGAATGCTCAAAATTTAGCTGTTTTGCACGGTTTTATTAAAACAAGTTTGTTTCCCTTTTGTACTAACTTGTAGTTATTATTACGATTAGCAAATTTACAACACAAATGCTTGGGCCTAGACCAACGTTTGGGTCAAGTTTCGTCGAATTCTGAGAACGTTCAAAATTTAGCTATTTTGCATGGTTTTATTAAAGCAAGTTTGTTTCCCTTTTATACTAACTTGTAGTTATTATTACGCTTAGCAAATTTAGAACACAAATAGATAGGTCTAGACCATCGATTAGGTAAAGTTTCGTTGAATTATGAGAATGTTCAAAAGTTAGCGGTTTTGCACGGTTATATTAAAACAAGTTTGTTTCGCTTGTATACTAACTTGTAGTTATTATTACACTTAGAAAATTTAACACACAAACTCTTGGGTCTAGACCAACGTGTGGGACAGGTTTCGTCGAATTCTGAGAACGTTCAAAATTTAGCTGTTTTGCACGGTTTTTTTAAAACAAGTTTGTTTCCCTTTTATACTAACTTGTAGTTATTATTACGCTTAGCAAATTTAAAACACAAATGCTTGGGTCTAGACCAACGTTTGGGTCAAGTTTCGTCGAATTCTGAGAACGTTCAAAATTTAGCTGTTTTGCACGGTTTTATTAAAGCAAGTTTGTTTCAATTTTATACTAACTTGTAGTTATTATTACGCTTAGCAAATTTACAACATAAATGGATGGGTCTAGACCTGCGATTGGGTCAAGTTTCGTTGAATTCTAAGAACGTTCAACAGTTAGCTGTTTTACACGATTTTATTAAAACAATTTTGTTTCCCTTTTATACTAACTTGTAGTTATTATTACTCTTAGAAAATTTAACACACAAACTCTTGGGTCTAGACCAACGATTGGGACAGGTTTCGTCGAATTCTGAGAACGTTCAAAATTTAGCTGTTTTGCACGGTTTTATTAAAGCAAGTTTGTTTCCCTTTTATACTAACTTGTAGTTACTATTACGCTTAGCAAATGTATAACACAAATGCTTGGTTTGGGTCAAGTTTCGTAAAATTTTGAGAACGTTCAAAATTTAGCTGTTCTGCACGGTTTTACTAAAGTAAGTTTGTTTTCCTTTTATACTAACTTGTAGTTCTTATTACGCTTAGAAATTTAACACACAAATTCTTGGGTCTAGACATACGTTTGGGTCAAGTTTCGTCGAATTTTGAGAATGCTCAAAATTTAGCTATTTTGCACGGTTTTATTAAAACAAGTTTGTTTCCATTTTATACTAACTTGTAGGTATTATTACGCTTCGAGAAATTTACCACACATATTCTTGGGTCTAGACCTACGATTGGGTCACGTTTCGTTGAATTCTATGAACGTTCAAAAGTTAACTGTTTTGCACGGTTTTATTAAAACAAGTTTGTTTCCCTTTTATACTAACTTGTAGTTATTATTGCGCTTAGAAAATTTAACACACAAACTCTTGGGTCTAGACTAACGTTTGGGTCAAGTTTCGTGCAATTTTGAGAATGCTCAAAATTTAGCTGTTTTGCACGGTTTTATTAAAACAAGTTTGTTTCCCTTTTGTACTAACTTGTAGTGATTATTACGATTAGCAAATTTACAACACAAATGCTTGGGTCTAGACCAACATTTGGGTCAAGTTTCGTCGAATTATGAGAACGTTCAAAATTTAGCTGTTTTGCACGGTTTTATTAAACAAAGTTTGTTTCCCTTTTAAACTAACTTGTATTTATTATTACGCTTAGCAAATTTACAACACAAATGCTTGGGCCTAGACCAACGTTTGGGTCAAGTTTCGTCGAATTCTGAGAACGTTCAAAATTTAGCTATTTTGCATGGTTTTATTAAAGCAAGTTTGTTTCCCTTTTATACTAACTTATAGTTATTATTACGCTTAGCAAATTTAGAACACAAATAGATAGGTCTAGACCATCGATTAGGTAAAGTTTCGTTGAATTATGAGAATGTTCAAAAGTTAGCGGTTTTGCACGGTTATATTAAAACAAGTTTGTTTCGCTTGTATACTAACTTGTAGTTATTATTACACTTAGAAAATTTAACACACAAACTCTTGGGTCTAGACCAACGTGTGGGTCAGGTTTCGTCGAATTCTGAGAACGTTCAAAATTTAGCTGTTTTGCACGGTTTTTTTAAAACAAGTTTGTTTCCCTTTTATACTAACTTGTAGTTATTATTACGCTTAGCAAATTTAAAACACAAATGCTTGGGTCTAGACCAACGTTTGGGTCAAGTTTCGTCGAATTCTGAGAACGTTCAAAATTTAGCTGTTTTGCACGGTTTTATTAAAGCAAGTTTGTTTCAATTTTATACTAACTTGTAGTTATTATTACGCTTAGCAAATTTACAACATAAATGGATGGGTCTAGACCTGCGATTGGGTCAAGTTTCGTTGAATTCTAAGAACGTTCAACAGTTAGCTGTTTTACACGATTTTATTAAAACAATTTTGTTTCCCTTTTATACTAACTTGTAGTTATTATTACTCTTAGAAAATTTAACACACAAACTCTTGGGTCTAGACCAACGATTGGGACAGGTTTCGTCGAATTCTGAGAACGTTCAAAATTTAGCTGTTTTGCACGGTTTTATTAAAGCAAGTTTGTTTCCCTTTTATACTAACTTGTAGTTATTATTACGCTTAGCAAATGTATAACACAAATGCTTGGTTTGGGTCAAGTTTCGTAAAATTTTGAGAACGTTCAAAATTTAGCTGTTCTGCACGGTTTTATTAAAGTAAGTTTGTTTTTCTTTTATACTAACTTGTAGTTCTTATTACGCTTAGAAATTTAACACACAAATTCTTGGGTCTAGACATACGTTTGGGTCAAGTTTCGTCGAATTTTGAGAATGCTCAAAATTTAGCTGTTTTGCACGGTTTTATTAAAACAAGTTTGTTTCCATTTTATACTAACTTGTAGATATTATTACGCTTCGAGAAATTTACCACACATATTCTTGGGTCTAGACCTACGATTGGGTCACGTTTCGTTGAATTCTATGAACGTTCAAAAGTTAACTGTTTTGCACGGTTTTATTAAAACAAGTTTGTTTCCCTTTTATACTAACTTGTAGTTATTATTGCGCTTAGAAAATTTAACACACAAACTCTTGGGTCTAGACTAACGTTTGGGTCAAGTTTCGTGCAATTCTGAGAATGCTCAAAATTTAGCTGTTTTGCACGGTTTTATTAAAACAAGTTTGTTTCCCTTTTGTACTAACTTGTAGTTATTATTACGATTAGCAAATTTACAACACAAATGCTTGGGTCTAGACCAACGTTTGGGTCAAGTTTCGTCGAATTATGAGAACGTTCAAAATTTAGCTATTTTGCACGGTTTTATTAAACAAAGTTTGTTTCCCTTTTAAACTAACTTGTATTTATTATTACGCTTAGCAAATTTACAACACAAATGCTTGGGCCTAGACCAACGTTTGGGTCAAGTTTCGTCGAATTCTGAGAACGTTCAAAATTTAGCTATTTTGCATGGTTTTATTAAAGCAAGTTTGTTTCCCTTTTATACTAACTTGTAGTTATTATTACGCTTAGCAAATTTAGAACACAAATAGATAGGTCTAGACCATCGATTAGGTAAAGTTTCGTTGAATTATGAGAATGTTCAAAAGTTAGCGGTTTTGCACGGTTATATTAAAACAAGTTTGTTTCGCTTGTATACTAACTTGTAGTTATTATTACACTTAGAAAATTTAACACACAAACTCTTGGGTCTAGACCAACGTGTGGGACAGGTTTCGTCGAATTCTGAGAACGTTCAAAATTTAGCTGTTTTGCACGGTTTTTTTAAAACAAGTTTGTTTCCCTTTTATACTAACTTGTAGTTATTATTACGCTTAGCAAATTTAAAACACAAATGCTTGGGTCTAGACCAACGTTTGGGTCAAGTTTCGTCGAATTTTGAGAATGCTCAAAATTTAGCTGTTTTGCACGGTTTTATTAAAACAAGTTTGTTTCCATTTTATACTAACTTGTAGGTATTATTACGCTTCGAGAAATTTACCACACAT
This sequence comes from Sesamum indicum, assembly GCF_026168435.1. Classification (NCBI taxonomy): domain Eukaryota; kingdom Viridiplantae; phylum Streptophyta; class Magnoliopsida; order Lamiales; family Pedaliaceae; genus Sesamum; species Sesamum indicum. The sequence continues at coordinate 5,480,466 of NC_142667.1, read as the reverse complement.
ATTCTTGGGTCTAGACCTACGATTGGGTCACGTTTCGTTGAATTCTATGAACGTTCAAAAGTTAACTGTTTTGCACGGTTTTATTAAAACAAGTTTGTTTCCCTTTTATACTAACTTGTAGTTATTATTGCGCTTAGAAAATTTAACACACAAACTCTTGGGTCTAGACTAACGTTTGGGTCAAGTTTCGTGCAATTCTGAGAATGCTCAAAATTTAGCTGTTTTGCACGGTTTTATTAAAACAAGTTTGTTTCCCTTTTGTACTAACTTGTAGTTATTATTACGATTAGCAAATTTACAACACAAATGCTTGGGTCTAGACCAACGTTTGGGTCAAGTTTCGTCGAATTATGAGAACGTTCAAAATTTAGCTATTTTGCACGGTTTTATTAAACAAAGTTTGTTTCCCTTTTAAACTAACTTGTATTTATTATTACGCTTAGCAAATTTACAACACAAATGCTTGGGCCTAGACCAACGTTTGGGTCAAGTTTCGTCGAATTCTGAGAACGTTCAAAATTTAGCTATTTTGCATGGTTTTATTAAAGCAAGTTTGTTTCCCTTTTATACTAACTTGTAGTTATTATTACGCTTAGCAAATTTAGAAGACAAATAGATAGGTCTAGACCATCGATTAGGTAAAGTTTCGTTGAATTATGAGAATGTTCAAAAGTTAGCGGTTTTGCACGGTTATATTAAAACAAGTTTGTTTCGCTTGTATACTAACTTGTAGTTATTATTACACTTAGAAAATTTAACACACAAACTCTTGGGTCTAGACCAACGTGTGGGACAGGTTTCGTCGAATTCTGAGAACGTTCAAAATTTAGCTGTTTTGCACGGTTTTTTTAAAACAAGTTTGTTTCCCTTTTATACTAACTTGTAGTTATTATTACGCTTAGCAAATTTAAAACACAAATGCTTGGGTCTAGACCAACGTTTGGGTCAAGTTTCGTCGAATTCTGAGAACGTTCAAAATTTAGCTGTTTTGCACGGTTTTATTAAAGCAAGTTTGTTTCAATTTTATACTAACTTGTAGTTATTATTACGCTTAGCAAATTTACAACATAAATGGATGGGTCTAGACCTGCGATTGGGTCAAGTTTCGTTGAATTCTAAGAACGTTCAACAGTTAGCTGTTTTACACGATTTTATTAAAACAATTTTGTTTCCCTTTTATACTAACTTGTAGTTATTATTACTCTTAGAAAATTTAACACACAAACTCTTGGGTCTAGACCAACGATTGGGACAGGTTTCGTCGAATTCTGAGAACGTTCAAAATTTAGCTGTTTTGCACGGTTTTATTAAAGCAAGTTTGTTTCCCTTTTATACTAACTTGTAGTTATTATTACGCTTAGCAAATGTATAACACAAATGCTTGGTTTGGGTCAAGTTTCGTAAAATTTTGAGAATGTTCAAAATTTAGCTGTTCTGCACGGTTTTATTAAAGTAAGTTTGTTTCCCTTTTATACTAACTTATAGTTCTTATTACGCTTAGAAATTTAACACACAAATTCTTGGGTCTAGACATACGTTTGGGTCAAGTTTCGTCGAATTTTGAGAATGCTCAAAATTTAGCTGTTTTGCACGGTTTTATTAAAACAAGTTTGTTTCCATTTTATACTAACTTGTAGATATTATTACGCTTCGAGAAATTTACCACACATATTCTTGGGTCTAGACCTACGATTGGGTCACGTTTCGTTGAATTCTATGAACGTTCAAAAGTTAACTGTTTTGCACGGTTTTATTAAAACAAGTTTGTTTCCCTTTTATACTAACTTGTAGTTATTATTGCGCTTAGAAAATTTAACACACAAACTCTTGGGTCTAGACTAACGTTTGGGTCAAGTTTCGTGCAATTCTGAGAATGCTCAAAATTTAGCTGTTTTGCACGGTTTTATTAAAACAAGTTTGTTTCCCTTTTGTACTAACTTGTAGTTATTATTACGATTAGCAAATTTACAACACAAATGCTTGGGTCTAGACCAACGTTTGGGTCAAGTTTCGTCGAATTATGAGAACGTTCAAAATTTAGCTATTTTGCACGGTTTTATTAAACAAAGTTTGTTTCCCTTTTAAACTAACTTGTATTTATTATTACGCTTAGCAAATTTACAACACAAATGCTTGGGCCTAGACCAACGTTTGGGTCAAGTTTCGTCGAATTCTGAGAACGTTCAAAATTTAGCTATTTTGCATGGTTTTATTAAAGCAAGTTTGTTTCCCTTTTATACTAACTTGTAGTTATTATTACGCTTAGCAAATTTAGAACACAAATAGATAGGTCTAGACCATCGATTAGGTAAAGTTTCGTTGAATTATGAGAATGTTCAAAAGTTAGCGGTTTTGCACGGTTATATTAAAACAAGTTTGTTTCGCTTGTATACTAACTTGTAGTTATTATTACACTTAGAAAATTTAACACACAAACTCTTGGGTCTAGACCAACGTGTGGGACAGGTTTCGTCGAATTCTGAGAACGTTCAAAATTTAGCTGTTTTGCACGGTTTTTTTAAAACAAGTTTGTTTCCCTTTTATACTAACTTGTAGTTATTATTACGCTTAGCAAATTTAAAACACAAATGCTTGGGTCTAGACCAACGTTTGGATCAAGTTTCGTCGAATTCTGAGAACGTTCAAAATTTAGCTGTTTTGCACGGTTTTATTAAAGCAAGTTTGTTTCAATTTTATACTAACTTGTAGTTATTATTACGCTTAGCAAATTTACAACATAAATGGATGGGTCTAGACCTGCGATTGGGTCAAGTTTTGTTGAATTCTAAGAACGTTCAACAGTTAGCTGTTTTACACGATTTTATTAAAACAATTTTGTTTCCCTTTTATACTAACTTGTACTTATTATTACTCTTAGAAAATTTAACACACAAACTCTTGGGTCTAGACCAACGATTGGGACAGGTTTCGTCGAATTCTGAGAACGTTCAAAATTTAGCTGTTTTGCACGGTTTTATTAAAGCAAGTTTGTTTCCCTTTTATACTAACTTGTAGTTATTATTACGCTTAGCAAATGTATAACACAAATGCTTGGTTTGGGTCAAGTTTCGTAAAATTTTGAGAACGTTCAAAATTTAGCTGTTCTGCACGGTTTTATTAAAGTAAGTTTGTTTTCCTTTTATACTAACTTGTAGTTCTTATTACGCTTAGAAATTTAACACACAAATTCTTGGGTCTAGACATACGTTTGGGTCAAGTTTCGTCGAATTTTGAGAATGCTCAAAATTTAGCTGTTTTGCACGGTTTTATTAAAACAAGTTTGTTTCCATTTTATACTAACTTGTAGGTATTATTACGCTTCGAGAAATTTACCACACATATTCTTGGGTCTAGACCAACGATTGGGTCACGTTTCGTTGAATTCTATGAACGTTCAAAAGTTAACTGTTTTGCACGGTTTTATTAAAACAAGTTTGTTTCCCTTTTATACTAACTTGTAGTTATTATTGCGCTTAGAAAATTTAACACACAAACTCTTGGGTCTAGACTAACGTTTGGGTCAAGTTTCGTGCAATTCTGAGAATGCTCAAAATTTAGCTGTTTTGCACGGTTTTATTAAAACAAGTTTGTTTCCCTTTTGTACTAACTTGTAGTTATTATTACGATTAGCAAATTTACAACACAAATGCTTGGGTCTACACCAACGTTTGGGTCAAGTTTCGTCGAATTATGAGAACGTTCAAAATTTAGCTGTTTTGCACGGTTTTATTAAACAAAGTTTGTTTCCCTTTTAAACTAACTTGTATTTATTATTACGCTTAGCAAATTTACAACACAAATGCTTGGGCCTAGACCAACGTTTGGGTCAAGTTTCGTCGAATTCTGAGAACGTTCAAAATTTAGCTATTTTGCATGGTTTTATTAAAGCAAGTTTGTTTCCCTTTTATACTAACTTGTAGTTATTATTACGCTTAGCAAATTTAGAACACAAATAGATAGGTCTAGACCATCGATTAGGTAAAGTTTCGTTGAATTATGAGAATGTTCAAAAGTTAGCGGTTTTGCACGGTTATATTAAAACAAGTTTGTTTCGCTTGTATACTAACTTGTAGTTATTATTACACTTAGAAAATTTAACACACAAACTCTTGGGTCTAGACCAACGTGTGGGACAGGTTTCGTCGAATTCTGAGAACGTTCAAAATTTAGCTGTTTTGCACGGTTTTTTTAAAACAAGTTTGTTTCCCTTTTATACTAACTTGTAGTTATTATTACGCTTAGCAAATTTAAAACACAAATGCTTGGGTCTAGACCAACGTTTGGGTCAAGTTTCGTCGAATTCTGAGAACGTTCAAAATTTAGCTGTTTTGCACGGTTTTATTAAAGCAAGTTTGTTTCAATTTTATACTAACTTGTAGTTATTATTACGCTTAGCAAATTTACAACATAAATGGATGGGTCTAGACCTGCGATTGGGTCAAGTTTCGTTGAATTCTAAGAACGTTCAACAGTTAGCTGTTTTACACGATTTTATTAAAACAATTTTGTTTCCCTTTTATACTAACTTGTAGTTATTATTACTCTTAGAAAATTTAACACACAAACTCTTGGGTCTAGACCAACGATTGGGACAGGTTTCGTCGAATTCTGAGAACGTTCAAAATTTAGCTGTTTTGCACGGTTTTATTAAAGCAAGTTTGTTTCCCTTTTATACTAACTTGTAGTTACTATTACGCTTAGCAAATGTATAACACAAATGCTTGGTTTGGGTCAAGTTTCGTAAAATTTTGAGAACGTTCAAAATTTAGCTGTTCTGCACGGTTTTACTAAAGTAAGTTTGTTTTCCTTTTATACTAACTTGTAGTTCTTATTACGCTTAGAAATTTAACACACAAATTCTTGGGTCTAGACATACGTTTGGGTCAAGTTTCGTCGAATTTTGAGAATGCTCAAAATTTAGCTATTTTGCACGGTTTTATTAAAACAAGTTTGTTTCCATTTTATACTAACTTGTAGGTATTATTACGCTTCGAGAAATTTACCACACATATTCTTGGGTCTAGACCTACGATTGGGTCACGTTTCGTTGAATTCTATGAACGTTCAAAAGTTAACTGTTTTGCACGGTTTTATTAAAACAAGTTTGTTTCCCTTTTATACTAACTTGTAGTTATTATTGCGCTTAGAAAATTTAACACACAAACTCTTGGGTCTAGACTAACGTTTGGGTCAAGTTTCGTGCAATTTTGAGAATGCTCAAAATTTAGCTGTTTTGCACGGTTTTATTAAAACAAGTTTGTTTCCCTTTTGTACTAACTTGTAGTGATTATTACGATTAGCAAATTTACAACACAAATGCTTGGGTCTAGACCAACATTTGGGTCAAGTTTCGTCGAATTATGAGAACGTTCAAAATTTAGCTGTTTTGCACGGTTTTATTAAACAAAGTTTGTTTCCCTTTTAAACTAACTTGTATTTATTATTACGCTTAGCAAATTTACAACACAAATGCTTGGGCCTAGACCAACGTTTGGGTCAAGTTTCGTCGAATTCTGAGAACGTTCAAAATTTAGCTATTTTGCATGGTTTTATTAAAGCAAGTTTGTTTCCCTTTTATACTAACTTATAGTTATTATTACGCTTAGCAAATTTAGAACACAAATAGATAGGTCTAGACCATCGATTAGGTAAAGTTTCGTTGAATTATGAGAATGTTCAAAAGTTAGCGGTTTTGCACGGTTATATTAAAACAAGTTTGTTTCGCTTGTATACTAACTTGTAGTTATTATTACACTTAGAAAATTTAACACACAAACTCTTGGGTCTAGACCAACGTGTGGGTCAGGTTTCGTCGAATTCTGAGAACGTTCAAAATTTAGCTGTTTTGCACGGTTTTTTTAAAACAAGTTTGTTTCCCTTTTATACTAACTTGTAGTTATTATTACGCTTAGCAAATTTAAAACACAAATGCTTGGGTCTAGACCAACGTTTGGGTCAAGTTTCGTCGAATTCTGAGAACGTTCAAAATTTAGCTGTTTTGCACGGTTTTATTAAAGCAAGTTTGTTTCAATTTTATACTAACTTGTAGTTATTATTACGCTTAGCAAATTTACAACATAAATGGATGGGTCTAGACCTGCGATTGGGTCAAGTTTCGTTGAATTCTAAGAACGTTCAACAGTTAGCTGTTTTACACGATTTTATTAAAACAATTTTGTTTCCCTTTTATACTAACTTGTAGTTATTATTACTCTTAGAAAATTTAACACACAAACTCTTGGGTCTAGACCAACGATTGGGACAGGTTTCGTCGAATTCTGAGAACGTTCAAAATTTAGCTGTTTTGCACGGTTTTATTAAAGCAAGTTTGTTTCCCTTTTATACTAACTTGTAGTTATTATTACGCTTAGCAAATGTATAACACAAATGCTTGGTTTGGGTCAAGTTTCGTAAAATTTTGAGAACGTTCAAAATTTAGCTGTTCTGCACGGTTTTATTAAAGTAAGTTTGTTTTTCTTTTATACTAACTTGTAGTTCTTATTACGCTTAGAAATTTAACACACAAATTCTTGGGTCTAGACATACGTTTGGGTCAAGTTTCGTCGAATTTTGAGAATGCTCAAAATTTAGCTGTTTTGCACGGTTTTATTAAAACAAGTTTGTTTCCATTTTATACTAACTTGTAGATATTATTACGCTTCGAGAAATTTACCACACATATTCTTGGGTCTAGACCTACGATTGGGTCACGTTTCGTTGAATTCTATGAACGTTCAAAAGTTAACTGTTTTGCACGGTTTTATTAAAACAAGTTTGTTTCCCTTTTATACTAACTTGTAGTTATTATTGCGCTTAGAAAATTTAACACACAAACTCTTGGGTCTAGACTAACGTTTGGGTCAAGTTTCGTGCAATTCTGAGAATGCTCAAAATTTAGCTGTTTTGCACGGTTTTATTAAAACAAGTTTGTTTCCCTTTTGTACTAACTTGTAGTTATTATTACGATTAGCAAATTTACAACACAAATGCTTGGGTCTAGACCAACGTTTGGGTCAAGTTTCGTCGAATTATGAGAACGTTCAAAATTTAGCTATTTTGCACGGTTTTATTAAACAAAGTTTGTTTCCCTTTTAAACTAACTTGTATTTATTATTACGCTTAGCAAATTTACAACACAAATGCTTGGGCCTAGACCAACGTTTGGGTCAAGTTTCGTCGAATTCTGAGAACGTTCAAAATTTAGCTATTTTGCATGGTTTTATTAAAGCAAGTTTGTTTCCCTTTTATACTAACTTGTAGTTATTATTACGCTTAGCAAATTTAGAACACAAATAGATAGGTCTAGACCATCGATTAGGTAAAGTTTCGTTGAATTATGAGAATGTTCAAAAGTTAGCGGTTTTGCACGGTTATATTAAAACAAGTTTGTTTCGCTTGTATACTAACTTGTAGTTATTATTACACTTAGAAAATTTAACACACAAACTCTTGGGTCTAGACCAACGTGTGGGACAGGTTTCGTCGAATTCTGAGAACGTTCAAAATTTAGCTGTTTTGCACGGTTTTTTTAAAACAAGTTTGTTTCCCTTTTATACTAACTTGTAGTTATTATTACGCTTAGCAAATTTAAAACACAAATGCTTGGGTCTAGACCAACGTTTGGGTCAAGTTTCGTCGAATTTTGAGAATGCTCAAAATTTAGCTGTTTTGCACGGTTTTATTAAAACAAGTTTGTTTCCATTTTATACTAACTTGTAGGTATTATTACGCTTCGAGAAATTTACCACACATATTCTTGGGTCTAGACCTACGATTGGGTCACGTTTCGTTGAATTCTATGAACGTTCAAAAGTTAACTGTTTTGCACGGTTTTATTAAAACAAGTTTGTTTCCCTTTTATACTAACTTGTAGTTATTATTGCGCTTAGAAAATTTAACACACAAACTCTTGGGTCTAGACTAACGTTTGGGTCAAGTTTCGTGCAATTCTGAGAATGCTCAAAATTTAGCTGTTTTGCACGGTTTTATTAAAACAAGTTTGTTTCCCTTTTGTACTAACTTGTAGTTATTATTACGATTAGCAAATTTACAACACAAATGCTTGGGTCTAGACCAACGTTTGGGTCAAGTTTCGTCGAATTATGAGAACGTTCAAAATTTAGCTATTTTGCACGGTTTTATTAAACAAAGTTTGTTTCCCTTTTAAACTAACTTGTATTTATTATTACGCTTAGCAAATTTACAACACAAATGCTTGGGCCTAGACCAACGTTTGGGTCAAGTTTCGTCGAATTCTGAGAACGTTCAAAATTTAGCTATTTTGCATGGTTTTATTAAAGCAAGTTTGTTTCCCTTTTATACTAACTTGTAGTTATTATTACGCTTAGCAAATTTAGAAGACAAATAGATAGGTCTAGACCATCGATTAGGTAAAGTTTCGTTGAATTATGAGAATGTTCAAAAGTTAGCGGTTTTGCACGGTTATATTAAAACAAGTTTGTTTCGCTTGTATACTAACTTGTAGTTATTATTACACTTAGAAAATTTAACACACAAACTCTTGGGTCTAGACCAACGTGTGGGACAGGTTTCGTCGAATTCTGAGAACGTTCAAAATTTAGCTGTTTTGCACGGTTTTTTTAAAACAAGTTTGTTTCCCTTTTATACTAACTTGTAGTTATTATTACGCTTAGCAAATTTAAAACACAAATGCTTGGGTCTAGACCAACGTTTGGGTCAAGTTTCGTCGAATTCTGAGAACGTTCAAAATTTAGCTGTTTTGCACGGTTTTATTAAAGCAAGTTTGTTTCAATTTTATACTAACTTGTAGTTATTATTACGCTTAGCAAATTTACAACATAAATGGATGGGTCTAGACCTGCGATTGGGTCAAGTTTCGTTGAATTCTAAGAACGTTCAACAGTTAGCTGTTTTACACGATTTTATTAAAACAATTTTGTTTCCCTTTTATACTAACTTGTAGTTATTATTACTCTTAGAAAATTTAACACACAAACTCTTGGGTCTAGACCAACGATTGGGACAGGTTTCGTCGAATTCTGAGAACGTTCAAAATTTAGCTGTTTTGCACGGTTTTATTAAAGCAAGTTTGTTTCCCTTTTATACTAACTTGTAGTTATTATTACGCTTAGCAAATGTATAACACAAATGCTTGGTTTGGGTCAAGTTTCGTAAAATTTTGAGAATGTTCAAAATTTAGCTGTTCTGCACGGTTTTATTAAAGTAAGTTTGTTTCCCTTTTATACTAACTTATAGTTCTTATTACGCTTAGAAATTTAACACACAAATTCTTGGGTCTAGACATACGTTTGGGTCAAGTTTCGTCGAATTTTGAGAATGCTCAAAATTTAGCTGTTTTGCACGGTTTTATTAAAACAAGTTTGTTTCCATTTTATACTAACTTGTAGATATTATTACGCTTCGAGAAATTTACCACACATATTCTTGGGTCTAGACCTACGATTGGGTCACGTTTCGTTGAATTCTATGAACGTTCAAAAGTTAACTGTTTTGCACGGTTTTATTAAAACAAGTTTGTTTCCCTTTTATACTAACTTGTAGTTATTATTGCGCTTAGAAAATTTAACACACAAACTCTTGGGTCTAGACTAACGTTTGGGTCAAGTTTCGTGCAATTCTGAGAATGCTCAAAATTTAGCTGTTTTGCACGGTTTTATTAAAACAAGTTTGTTTCCCTTTTGTACTAACTTGTAGTTATTATTACGATTAGCAAATTTACAACACAAATGCTTGGGTCTAGACCAACGTTTGGGTCAAGTTTCGTCGAATTATGAGAACGTTCAAAATTTAGCTATTTTGCACGGTTTTATTAAACAAAGTTTGTTTCCCTTTTAAACTAACTTGTATTTATTATTACGCTTAGCAAATTTACAACACAAATGCTTGGGCCTAGACCAACGTTTGGGTCAAGTTTCGTCGAATTCTGAGAACGTTCAAAATTTAGCTATTTTGCATGGTTTTATTAAAGCAAGTTTGTTTCCCTTTTATACTAACTTGTAGTTATTATTACGCTTAGCAAATTTAGAACACAAATAGATAGGTCTAGACCATCGATTAGGTAAAGTTTCGTTGAATTATGAGAATGTTCAAAAGTTAGCGGTTTTGCACGGTTATATTAAAACAAGTTTGTTTCGCTTGTATACTAACTTGTAGTTATTATTACACTTAGAAAATTTAACACACAAACTCTTGGGTCTAGACCAACGTGTGGGACAGGTTTCGTCGAATTCTGAGAACGTTCAAAATTTAGCTGTTTTGCACGGTTTTTTTAAAACAAGTTTGTTTCCCTTTTATACTAACTTGTAGTTATTATTACGCTTAGCAAATTTAAAACACAAATGCTTGGGTCTAGACCAACGTTTGGATCAAGTTTCGTCGAATTCTGAGAACGTTCAAAATTTAGCTGTTTTGCACGGTTTTATTAAAGCAAGTTTGTTTCAATTTTATACTAACTTGTAGTTATTATTACGCTTAGCAAATTTACAACATAAATGGATGGGTCTAGACCTGCGATTGGGTCAAGTTTTGTTGAATTCTAAGAACGTTCAACAGTTAGCTGTTTTACACGATTTTATTAAAACAATTTTGTTTCCCTTTTATACTAACTTGTACTTATTATTACTCTTAGAAAATTTAACACACAAACTCTTGGGTCTAGACCAACGATTGGGACAGGTTTCGTCGAATTCTGAGAACGTTCAAAATTTAGCTGTTTTGCACGGTTTTATTAAAGCAAGTTTGTTTCCCTTTTATACTAACTTGTAGTTATTATTACGCTTAGCAAATGTATAACACAAATGCTTGGTTTGGGTCAAGTTTCGTAAAATTTTGAGAACGTTCAAAATTTAGCTGTTCTGCACGGTTTTATTAAAGTAAGTTTGTTTTCCTTTTATACTAACTTGTAGTTCTTATTACGCTTAGAAATTTAACACACAAATTCTTGGGTCTAGACATACGTTTGGGTCAAGTTTCGTCGAATTTTGAGAATGCTCAAAATTTAGCTGTTTTGCACGGTTTTATTAAAACAAGTTTGTTTCCATTTTATACTAACTTGTAGGTATTATTACGCTTCGAGAAATTTACCACACATATTCTTGGGTCTAGACCAACGATTGGGTCACGTTTCGTTGAATTCTATGAACGTTCAAAAGTTAACTGTTTTGCACGGTTTTATTAAAACAAGTTTGTTTCCCTTTTATACTAACTTGTAGTTATTATTGCGCTTAGAAAATTTAACACACAAACTCTTGGGTCTAGACTAACGTTTGGGTCAAGTTTCGTGCAATTCTGAGAATGCTCAAAATTTAGCTGTTTTGCACGGTTTTATTAAAACAAGTTTGTTTCCCTTTTGTACTAACTTGTAGTTATTATTACGATTAGCAAATTTACAACACAAATGCTTGGGTCTACACCAACGTTTGGGTCAAGTTTCGTCGAATTATGAGAACGTTCAAAATTTAGCTGTTTTGCACGGTTTTATTAAACAAAGTTTGTTTCCCTTTTAAACTAACTTGTATTTATTATTACGCTTAGCAAATTTACAACACAAATGCTTGGGCCTAGACCAACGTTTGGGTCAAGTTTCGTCGAATTCTGAGAACGTTCAAAATTTAGCTATTTTGCATGGTTTTATTAAAGCAAGTTTGTTTCCCTTTTATACTAACTTGTAGTTATTATTACGCTTAGCAAATTTAGAACACAAATAGATAGGTCTAGACCATCGATTAGGTAAAGTTTCGTTGAATTATGAGAATGTTCAAAAGTTAGCGGTTTTGCACGGTTATATTAAAACAAGTTTGTTTCGCTTGTATACTAACTTGTAGTTATTATTACACTTAGAAAATTTAACACACAAACTCTTGGGTCTAGACCAACGTGTGGGACAGGTTTCGTCGAATTCTGAGAACGTTCAAAATTTAGCTGTTTTGCACGGTTTTTTTAAAACAAGTTTGTTTCCCTTTTATACTAACTTGTAGTTATTATTACGCTTAGCAAATTTAAAACACAAATGCTTGGGTCTAGACCAACGTTTGGATCAAGTTTCGTCGAATTCTGAGAACGTTCAAAATTTAGCTGTTTTGCACGGTTTTATTAAAGCAAGTTTGTTTCAATTTTATACTAACTTGTAGTTATTATTACGCTTAGCAAATTTACAACATAAATGGATGGGTCTAGACCTGCGATTGGGTCAAGTTTTGTTGAATTCTAAGAACGTTCAACAGTTAGCTGTTTTACACGATTTTATTAAAACAATTTTGTTTCCCTTTTATACTAACTTGTACTTATTATTACTCTTAGAAAATTTAACACACAAACTCTTGGGTCTAGACCAACGATTGGGACAGGTTTCGTCGAATTCTGAGAACGTTCAAAATTTAGCTGTTTTGCACGGTTTTATTAAAGCAAGTTTGTTTCCCTTTTATACTAACTTGTAGTTATTATTACGCTTAGCAAATGTATAACACAAATGCTTGGTTTGGGTCAAGTTTCGTAAAATTTTGAGAACGTTCAAAATTTAGCTGTTCTGCACGGTTTTATTAAAGTAAGTTTGTTTTCCTTTTATACTAACTTGTAGTTCTTATTACGCTTAGAAATTTAACACACAAATTCTTGGGTCTAGACATACGTTTGGGTCAAGTTTCGTCGAATTTTGAGAATGCTCAAAATTTAGCTGTTTTGCACGGTTTTATTAAAACAAGTTTGTTTCCATTTTATACTAACTTGTAGGTATTATTACGCTTCGAGAAATTTACCACACATATTCTTGGGTCTAGACCAACGATTGGGTCACGTTTCGTTGAATTCTATGAACGTTCAAAAGTTAACTGTTTTGCACGGTTTTATTAAAACAAGTTTGTTTCCCTTTTATACTAACTTGTAGTTATTATTGCGCTTAGAAAATTTAACACACAAACTCTTGGGTCTAGACTAACGTTTGGGTCAAGTTTCGTGCAATTCTGAGAATGCTCAAAATTTAGCTGTTTTGCACGGTTTTATTAAAACAAGTTTGTTTCCCTTTTGTACTAACTTGTAGTTATTATTACGATTAGCAAATTTACAACACAAATGCTTGGGTCTACACCAACGTTTGGGTCAAGTTTCGTCGAATTATGAGAACGTTCAAAATTTAGCTGTTTTGCACGGTTTTATTAAACAAAGTTTGTTTCCCTTTTAAACTAACTTGTATTTATTATTACGCTTAGCAAATTTACAACACAAATGCTTGGGCCTAGACCAACGTTTGGGTCAAGTTTCGTCGAATTCTGAGAACGTTCAAAATTTAGCTATTTTGCATGGTTTTATTAAAGCAAGTTTGTTTCCCTTTTATACTAACTTGTAGTTATTATTACGCTTAGCAAATTTAGAACACAAATAGATAGGTCTAGACCATCGATTAGGTAAAGTTTCGTTGAATTATGAGAATGTTCAAAAGTTAGCGGTTTTGCACGGTTATATTAAAACAAGTTTGTTTCGCTTGTATACTAACTTGTAGTTATTATTACACTTAGAAAATTTAACACACAAACTCTTGGGTCTAGACCAACGTGTGGGACAGGTTTCGTCGAATTCTGAGAACGTTCAAAATTTAGCTGTTTTGCACGGTTTTTTTAAAACAAGTTTGTTTCCCTTTTATACTAACTTGTAGTTATTATTACGCTTAGCAAATTTAAAACACAAATGCTTGGGTCTAGACCAACGTTTGGGTCAAGTTTCGTCGAATTCTGAGAACGTTCAAAATTTAGCTGTTTTGCACGGTTTTATTAAAGCAAGTTTGTTTCAATTTTATACTAACTTGTAGTTATTATTACGCTTAGCAAATTTACAACATAAATGGATGGGTCTAGACCTGCGATTGGGTCAAGTTTCGTTGAATTCTAAGAACGTTCAACAGTTAGCTGTTTTACACGATTTTATTAAAACAATTTTGTTTCCCTTTTATACTAACTTGTAGTTATTATTACTCTTAGAAAATTTAACACACAAACTCTTGGGTCTAGACCAACGATTGGGACAGGTTTCGTCGAATTCTGAGAACGTTCAAAATTTAGCTGTTTTGCACGGTTTTATTAAAGCAAGTTTGTTTCCCTTTTATACTAACTTGTAGTTATTATTACACTTAGCAAATGTATAACACAAATGCTTGGTTTGGGTCAAGTTTCGTAAAATTTTGAGAACGTTCAAAATTTAGCTGTTCTGCACGGTTTTATTAAAGTAAGTTTGTTTTCCTTTTATACTAACTTGTAGTTCTTATTACGCTTAGAAATTTAACACACAAATTCTTGGGTCTAGACATACGTTTGGGTCAAGTTTCGTCGAATTTTGAGAATGCTCAAAATTTAGCTATTTTGCACGGTTTTATTAAAACAAGTTTGTTTCCATTTTATACTAACTTGTAGGTATTATTACGCTTCGAGAAATTTACCACACATATTCTTGGGTCTAGACCTACGATTGGGTCACGTTTCGTTGAATTCTATGAACGTTCAAAAGTTAACTGTTTTGCACGGTTTTATTAAAACAAGTTTGTTTCCCTTTTATACTAACTTGTAGTTATTATTGCGCTTAGAAAATTTAACACACAAACTCTTGGGTCTAGACTAACGTTTGGGTCAAGTTTCGTGCAATTCTGAGAATGCTCAAAATTTAGCTGTTTTGCACGGTTTTATTAAAACAAGTTTGTTTCCCTTTTGTACTAACTTGTAGTTATTATTACGATTAGCAAATTTACAACACAAATGCTTGGGTCTAGACCAACGTTTGGGTCAAGTTTCGTCGAATTATGAGAACGTTCAAAATTTAGCTGTTTTGCACGGTTTTATTAAACAAAGTTTGTTTCCCTTTTAAACTAACTTGTATTTATTATTACGCTTAGCAAATTTACAACACAAATGCTTGGGCCTAGACCAACGTTTGGGTCAAGTTTCGTCGAATTCTGAGAACGTTCAAAATTTAGCTATTTTGCATGGTTTTATTAAAGCAAGTTTGTTTCCCTTTTATACTAACTTGTAGTTATTATTACGCTTAGCAAATTTAGAACACAAATAGATAGGTCTAGACCATCGATTAGGTAAAGTTTCGTTGAATTATGAGAATGTTCAAAAGTTAGCGGTTTTGCACGGTTATATTAAAACAAGTTTGTTTCATTTGTATACTAACTTGTAGTTATTATTACACTTAGAAAATTTAACACACAAACTCTTGGGTCTAGACCAACGTGTGGGACAGGTTTCGTCGAATTCTGAGAACGTTCAAAATTTAGCTGTTTTGCACGGTTTTTTTAAAACAAGTTTGTTTCCCTTTTATACTAACTTGTAGTTATTATTACGCTTAGCAAATTTAAAACACAAATGCTTGGGTCTAGACCAACGTTTGGGTCAAGTTTCGTCGAATTCTGAGAACGTTCAAAATTTAGCTGTTTTGCACGGTTTTATTAAAGCAAGTTTGTTTCAATTTTATACTAACTTGTAGTTATTATTACGCTTAGCAAATTTACAACATAAATGGATGGGTCTAGACCTGCGATTGGGTCAAGTTTCGTTGAATTCTAAGAACGTTCAACAGTTAGCTGTTTTACACGATTTTATTAAAACAATTTTGTTTCCCTTTTATACTAACTTGTAGTTATTATTACTCTTAGAAAATTTAACACACAAACTCTTGGGTCTAGACCAACGATTGGGACAGGTTTCGTCGAATTCTGAGAACGTTCAAAATTTAGCTGTTTTGCACGGTTTTATTAAAGCAAGTTTGTTTCCCTTTTATACTAACTTGTAGTTATTATTACGCTTAGCAAATGTATAACACAAATGCTTGGTTTGGGTCAAGTTTCGTAAAATTTTGAGAATGTTCAAAATTTAGCTGTTCTGCACGGTTTTATTAAAGTAAGTTTGTTTCCCTTTTATACTAACTTATAGTTCTTATTACGCTTAGAAATTTAACACACAAATTCTTGGGTCTAGACATACGTTTGGGTCAAGTTTCGTCGAATTTTGAGAATGCTCAAAATTTAGCTGTTTTGCACGGTTTTATTAAAACAAGTTTGTTTCCATTTTATACTAACTTGTAGGTATTATTACGCTTCGAGAAATTTACCACACATATTCTTGGGTCTAGACCTACGATTGGTCACGTTTCGTTGAATTCTGTGAACGTTCAAAAATTAACTATTTTGCACAGTTTTATTAAAACAAGTTTGTTTCCCTTTTATACTAACTTGTAGTTATTATTGCGCTTAGAAAATTTAACACACAAACTCTTGGGTCTAGACTAACGTTTGGGTCAAGTTTCGTACAATTCTGAGAATGCTCAAAATTTAGCTGTTTTGCACGGTTTTATTAAAACAAGTTTGTTTCCCTTTTGTACTAACTTGTAGTTATTATTACGATTAGCAAATTTACAACACAAATGCTTGGGTCTAGACCAACGTTTGGGTCAAGTTTCGTCGAATTATGAGAACGTTCAAAATTTAGCTGTTTTGCACGGTTTTATTAAACAAAGTTTGTTTCCCTTTTAAACTAACTTGTATTTATTATTACGCTTAGCAAATTTACAACACAAATGCTTGGGCCTAGACCAACGTTTGGGTCAAGTTTCGTCGAATTCTGAGAACGTTAAAAATTTAGCTATTTTGCATGGTTTTATTAAAGCAAGTTTGTTTCCCTTTTATACTAACTTGTAGTTATTATTACGCTTAGCAAATTTAGAACACAAATAGATAGGTCTAGACCATCGATTAGGTAAAGTTTCGTTGAGTTATGAGAATGTTCAAAAGTTAGCGGTTTTGCACGGTTATATTAAAACAAGTTTGTTTCGCTTGTATACTAACTTGTAGTTATTATTACACTTAGAAAATTTAACACACAAACTCTTGGGTCTAGACCAACGTGTGGGACAGGTTTCGTCGAATTCTGAGAACGTTCAAAATTTAGCTGTTTTGCACGGTTTTTTTAAAACAAGTTTGTTTCCCTTTTATACTAACTTGTAGTTATTATTACGCTTAGCAAATTTACAACATAAATGGATGGGTCTAGACCTGCGATTGGGTCAAGTTTCGTTGAATTCTAAGAACGTTCAACAGTTAGCTGTTTTACACGATTTTATTAAAACAATTTTGTTTCCCTTTTATACTAACTTGTAGTTATTATTACTCTTAGAAAATTTAACACACAAACTCTTGGGTCTAGACCAACGATTGGGATAGGTTTCGTCGAATTCTGAGAACGTTCAAAATTTAGCTGTTTTGCACGGTTTTATTAAAGCAAGTTTGTTTCCCTTTTATACTAACTTGTAGTTATTATTACGCTTAGCAAATGTATAACACAAATGCTTGGTTTGGGTCAAGTTTCGTAAAATTTTGAGAATGTTCAAAATTTAGCTGTTCTGCACGGTTTTATTAAAGTAAGTTTGTTTCCCTTTTATACTAACTTATAGTTCTTATTACGCTTAGAAATTTAACACACAAATTCTTGGGTCTAGACATACGTTTGGGTCAAGTTTCGTCGAATTTTGAGAATGCTCAAAATTTAGCTGTTTTGCACGGTTTTATTAAAACAAGTTTGTTTCCATTTTATACTAACTTGTAGGTATTATTACGCTTCGAGAAATTTACCACACATATTCTTGGGTCTAGACCTACGATTGGTCACGTTTCGTTGAATTCTGTGAACGTTCAAAAATTAACTGTTTTGCACAGTTTTATTAAAACAAGTTTGTTTCCCTTTTATACTAACTTGTAGTTATTATTGCGCTTAGAAAATTTAACACACAAACTCTTGGGTCTAGACTAACGTTTGGGTCAAGTTTCGTGCAATTCTGAGAATGCTCAAAATTTAGCTGTTTTGCACGGTTTTATTAAAACAAGTTTGTTTCCCTTTTGTACTAACTTGTAGTTATTATTACGATTAGCAAATTTACAACACAAATGCTTGGGTCTAGACCAACGTTTGGGTCAAGTTTCGTCGAATTATGAGAACGTTCAAAATTTAGCTGTTTTGCACGGTTTTATTAAACAAAGTTTGTTTCCCTTTTAAACTAACTTGTATTTATTATTACGCTTAGCAAATTTACAACACAAATGCTTGGGCCTAGACCAACGTTTGGGTCAAGTTTCGTCGAATTCTGAGAACGTTCAAAATTTAGCTATTTTGCATGGTTTTATTAAAGCAAGTTTGTTTCCCTTTTATACTAACTTGTAGTTATTATTACGCTTAGCAAATTTAGAACACAAATAGATAGGTCTAGACCATCGATTAGGTAAAGTTTCGTTGAATTATGAGAATGTTCAAAAGTTAGCGGTTTTGCACGGTTATATTAAAACAAGTTTGTTTCGCTTGTATACTAACTTGTAGTTATTATTACACTTAGAAAATTTAACACACAAACTCTTGGGTCTAGACCAACGTGTGGGACAGGTTTCGTCGAATTCTGAGAACGTTCAAAATTTAGCTGTTTTGCACGGTTTTTTTAAAACAAGTTTGTTTCCCTTTTATACTAACTTGTAGTTATTATTACGCTTAGCAAATTTAAAACACAAATGCTTGGGTCTAGACCAACGTTTGGATCAAGTTTCGTCGAATTCTGAGAACGTTCAAAATTTAGCTGTTTTGCACGGTTTTATTAAAGCAAGTTTGTTTCAATTTTATACTAACTTGTAGTTATTATTACGCTTAGCAAATTTACAACATAAATGGATGGGTCTAGACCTGCGATTGGGTCAAGTTTTGTTGAATTCTAAGAACGTTCAACAGTTAGCTGTTTTACACGATTTTATTAAAACAATTTTGTTTCCCTTTTATACTAACTTGTACTTATTATTACTCTTAGAAAATTTAACACACAAACTCTTGGGTCTAGACCAACGATTGGGACAGGTTTCGTCGAATTCTGAGAACGTTCAAAATTTAGCTGTTTTGCACGGTTTTATTAAAGCAAGTTTGTTTCCCTTTTATACTAACTTGTAGTTATTATTACGCTTAGCAAATGTATAACACAAATGCTTGGTTTGGGTCAAGTTTTGTAAAATTTTGAGAACGTTCAAAATTTAGCTGTTCTGCACGGTTTTATTAAAGTAAGTTTGTTTTCCTTTTATACTAACTTGTAGTTCTTATTACGCTTAGAAATTTAACACACAAATTCTTGGGTCTAGACATACATTTGGGTCAAGTTTCGTCGAATTTTGAGAATGCTCAAAATTTAGCTGTTTTGCACGGTTTTATTAAAACAAGTTTGTTTCCATTTTATACTAACTTGTAGGTATTATTACGCTTCGAGAAATTTACCACACATATTCTTGGGTCTAGACCAACGATTGGGTCACGTTTCGTTGAATTCTATGAACGTTCAAAAGTTAACTGTTTTGCACGGTTTTATTAAAACAAGTTTGTTTCCCTTTTATACTAACTTGTAGTTATTATTGCGCTTAGAAAATTTAACACACAAACTCTTGGGTCTAGACTAACGTTTGGGTCAAGTTTCGTGCAATTCTGAGAATGCTCAAAATTTAGCTGTTTTGCACGGTTTTATTAAAACAAGTTTGTTTCCCTTTTGTACTAACTTGTAGTTATTATTACGATTAGCAAATTTACAACACAAATGCTTGGGTCTACACCAACGTTTGGGTCAAGTTTCGTCGAATTATGAGAACGTTCAAAATTTAGCTGTTTTGCACGGTTTTATTAAACAAAGTTTGTTTCCCTTTTAAACTAACTTGTATTTATTATTACGCTTAGCAAATTTACAACACAAATGCTTGGGCCTAGACCAACGTTTGGGTCAAGTTTCGTCGAATTCTGAGAACGTTCAAAATTTAGCTATTTTGCATGGTTTTATTAAAGCAAGTTTGTTTCCCTTTTATACTAACTTGTAGTTATTATTACGCTTAGCAAATTTAGAACACAAATAGATAGGTCTAGACCATCGATTAGGTAAAGTTTCGTTGAATTATGAGAATGTTCAAAAGTTAGCGGTTTTGCACGGTTATATTAAAACAAGTTTGTTTCGCTTGTATACTAACTTGTAGTTATTATTACACTTAGAAAATTTAACACACAAACTCTTGGGTCTAGACCAACGTGTGGGACAGGTTTCGTCGAATTCTGAGAACGTTCAAAATTTAGCTGTTTTGCACGGTTTTTTTAAAACAAGTTTGTTTCCCTTTTATACTAACTTGTAGTTATTATTACGCTTAGCAAATTTAAAACACAAATGCTTGGGTCTAGACCAACGTTTGGGTCAAGTTTCGTCGAATTCTGAGAACGTTCAAAATTTAGCTGTTTTGCACGGTTTTATTAAAGCAAGTTTGTTTCAATTTTATACTAACTTGTAGTTATTATTACGCTTAGCAAATTTACAACATAAATGGATGGGTCTAGACCTGCGATTGGGTCAAGTTTCGTTGAATTCTAAGAACGTTCAACAGTTAGCTGTTTTACACGATTTTATTAAAACAATTTTGTTTCCCTTTTATACTAACTTGTAGTTATTATTACTCTTAGAAAATTTAACACACAAACTCTTGGGTCTAGACCAACGATTGGGACAGGTCTCGTCGAATTCTGAGAACGTTCAAAATTTAGCTGTTTTGCACGGTTTTATTAAAGCAAGTTTGTTTCCCTTTTATACTAACTTGTAGTTATTATTACGCTTAGCAAATGTATAACACAAATGCTTGGTTTGGGTCAAGTTTCGTAAAATTTTGAGAACGTTCAAAATTTAGCTGTTCTGCACGGTTTTATTAAAGTAAGTTTGTTTTTCTTTTATACTAACTTGTAGTTCTTATTACGCTTAGAAATTTAACACACAAATTCTTGGGTCTAGACATACGTTTGGGTCAAGTTTCGTCGAATTTTGAGAATGCTCAAAATTTAGCTGTTTTGCACGGTTTTATTAAAACAAGTTTGTTTCCATTTTATACTAACTTGTAGGTATTATTACGCTTCGAGAAATTTACCACACATATTCTTGGGTCTAGACCTACGATTGGGTCACGTTTCGTTGAATTCTATGAACGTTCAAAAGTTAACTGTTTTGCACGGTTTTATTAAAACAAGTTTGTTTCCCTTTTATACTAACTTGTAGTTATTATTGCGCTTAGAAAATTTAACACACAAACTCTTGGGTCTAGACTAACGTTTGGGTCAAGTTTCGTGCAATTCTGAGAATGCTCAAAATTTAGCTGTTTTGCACGGTTTTATTAAAACAAGTTTGTTTCCCTTTTGTACTAACTTGTAGTGATTATTACGATTAGCAAATTTACAACACAAATGCTTGGGTCTAGACCAACATTTGGGTCAAGTTTCGTCGAATTATGAGAACGTTCAAAATTTAGCTGTTTTGCACGGTTTTATTAAACAAAGTTTGTTTCCCTTTTAAACTAACTTGTATTTATTATTACGCTTAGCAAATTTACAACACAAATGCTTGGGCCTAGACCAACGTTTGGGTCAAGTTTCGTCGAATTCTGAGAACGTTCAAAATTTAGCTATTTTGCATGGTTTTATTAAAGCAAGTTTGTTTCCCTTTTATACTAACTTATAGTTATTATTACGCTTAGCAAATTTAGAACACAAATAGATAGGTCTAGACCATCGATTAGGTAAAGTTTCGTTGAATTATGAGAATGTTCAAAAGTTAGCGGTTTTGCACGGTTATATTAAAACAAGTTTGTTTCGCTTGTATACTAACTTGTAGTTATTATTACACTTAGAAAATTTAACACACAAACTCTTGGGTCTAGACCAACGTGTGGGTCAGGTTTCGTCGAATTCTGAGAACGTTCAAAATTTAGCTGTTTTGCACGGTTTTTTTAAAACAAGTTTGTTTCCCTTTTATACTAACTTGTAGTTATTATTACGCTTAGCAAATTTAAAACACAAATGCTTGGGTCTAGACCAACGTTTGGGTCAAGTTTCGTCGAATTCTGAGAACGTTCAAAATTTAGCTGTTTTGCACGGTTTTATTAAAGCAAGTTTGTTTCAATTTTATACTAACTTGTAGTTATTATTACGCTTAGCAAATTTACAACATAAATGGATGGGTCTAGACCTGCGATTGGGTCAAGTTTCGTTGAATTCTAAGAACGTTCAACAGTTAGCTGTTTTACACGATTTTATTAAAACAATTTTGTTTCCCTTTTATACTAACTTGTAGTTATTATTACTCTTAGAAAATTTAACACACAAACTCTTGGGTCTAGACCAACGATTGGGACAGGTTTCGTCGAATTCTGAGAACGTTCAAAATTTAGCTGTTTTGCACGGTTTTATTAAAGCAAGTTTGTTTCCCTTTTATACTAACTTGTAGTTATTATTACGCTTAGCAAATGTATAACACAAATGCTTGGTTTGGGTCAAGTTTCGTAAAATTTTGAGAACGTTCAAAATTTCGCTGTTCTGCACGGTTTTATTAAAGTAAGTTTGTTTTTCTTTTATACTAACTTGTAGTTCTTATTACGCTTAGAAATTTAACACACAAATTCTTGGGTCTAGACATACGTTTGGGTCAAGTTTCGTCGAATTTTGAGAATGCTCAAAATTTAGCTGTTTTGCATGGTTTTATTAAAACAAGTTTGTTTCCATTTTATACTAACTTGTAGGTATTATTACGCTTCGAGAAATTTACCACACATATTCTTGGGTCTAGACCTACGATTGGGTCACGTTTCGTTGAATTCTATGAACGTTCAAAAGTTAACTGTTTTGCACGGTTTTATTAAAACAAGTTTGTTTCCCTTTTATACTAACTTGTAGTTATTATTGCGCTTAGAAAATTTAACACACAAACTCTTGGGTCTAGACTAACGTTTGGGTCAAGTTTCGTGCAATTCTGAGAATGCTCAAAATTTAGCTGTTTTGCACGGTTTTATTAAAACAAGTTTGTTTCCCTTTTGTACTAACTTGTAGTTATTATTACGATTAGCAAATTTACAACACAAATGCTTGGGTCTACACCAACGTTTGGGTCAAGTTTCGTCGAATTATGAGAACGTTCAAAATTTAGCTGTTTTGCACGGTTTTATTAAACAAAGTTTGTTTCCCTTTTAAACTAACTTGTATTTATTATTACGCTTAGCAAATTTACAACACAAATGCTTGGGCCTAGACCAACGTTTGGGTCAAGTTTCGTCGAATTCTGAGAACGTTCAAAATTTAGCTATTTTGCATGGTTTTATTAAAGCAAGTTTGTTTCCCTTTTATACTAACTTGTAGTTATTATTACGCTTAGCAAATTTAGAACACAAATAGATAGGTCTAGACCATCGATTAGGTAAAGTTTCGTTGAATTATGAGAATGTTCAAAAGTTAGCGGTTTTGCACGGTTATATTAAAACAAGTTTGTTTCGCTTGTATACTAACTTGTAGTTATTATTACACTTAGAAAATTTAACACACAAACTCTTGGGTCTAGACCAACGTGTGGGACAGGTTTCGTCGAATTCTGAGAACGTTCAAAATTTAGCTGTTTTGCACGGTTTTTTTAAAACAAGTTTGTTTCCCTTTTATACTAACTTGTAGTTATTATTACGCTTAGCAAATTTAAAACACAAATGCTTGGGTCTAGACCAACGTTTGGGTCAAGTTTCGTCGAATTCTGAGAACGTTCAAAATTTAGCTGTTTTGCACGGTTTTATTAAAGCAAGTTTGTTTCAATTTTATACTAACTTGTAGTTATTATTACGCTTAGCAAATTTACAACATAAATGGATGGGTCTAGACCTGCGATTGGGTCAAGTTTCGTTGAATTCTAAGAACGTTCAACAGTTAGCTGTTTTACACGATTTTATTAAAACAATTTTGTTTCCCTTTTATACTAACTTGTAGTTATTATTACTCTTAGAAAATTTAACACACAAACTCTTGGGTCTAGACCAACGATTGGGACAGGTCTCGTCGAATTCTGAGAACGTTCAAAATTTAGCTGTTTTGCACGGTTTTATTAAAGCAAGTTTGTTTCCCTTTTATACTAACTTGTAGTTATTATTACGCTTAGCAAATGTATAACACAAATGCTTGGTTTGGGTCAAGTTTCGTAAAATTTTGAGAACGTTCAAAATTTAGCTGTTCTGCACGGTTTTATTAAAGTAAGTTTGTTTTTCTTTTATACTAACTTGTAGTTCTTATTACGCTTAGAAATTTAACACACAAATTCTTGGGTCTAGACATACGTTTGGGTCAAGTTTCGTCGAATTTTGAGAATGCTCAAAATTTAGCTGTTTTGCACGGTTTTATTAAAACAAGTTTGTTTCCATTTTATACTAACTTGTAGGTATTATTACGCTTCGAGAAATTTACCACACATATTCTTGGGTCTAGACCTACGATTGGGTCACGTTTCGTTGAATTCTATGAACGTTCAAAAGTTAACTGTTTTGCACGGTTTTATTAAAACAAGTTTGTTTCCCTTTTATACTAACTTGTAGTTATTATTGCGCTTAGAAAATTTAACACACAAACTCTTGGGTCTAGACTAACGTTTGGGTCAAGTTTCGTGCAATTCTGAGAATGCTCAAAATTTAGCTGTTTTGCACGGTTTTATTAAAACAAGTTTGTTTCCCTTTTGTACTAACTTGTAGTGATTATTACGATTAGCAAATTTACAACACAAATGCTTGGGTCTAGACCAACATTTGGGTCAAGTTTCGTCGAATTATGAGAACGTTCAAAATTTAGCTGTTTTGCACGGTTTTATTAAACAAAGTTTGTTTCCCTTTTAAACTAACTTGTATTTATTATTACGCTTAGCAAATTTACAACACAAATGCTTGGGCCTAGACCAACGTTTGGGTCAAGTTTCGTCGAATTCTGAGAACGTTCAAAATTTAGCTATTTTGCATGGTTTTATTAAAGCAAGTTTGTTTCCCTTTTATACTAACTTATAGTTATTATTACGCTTAGCAAATTTAGAACACAAATAGATAGGTCTAGACCATCGATTAGGTAAAGTTTCGTTGAATTATGAGAATGTTCAAAAGTTAGCGGTTTTGCACGGTTATATTAAAACAAGTTTGTTTCGCTTGTATACTAACTTGTAGTTATTATTACACTTAGAAAATTTAACACACAAACTCTTGGGTCTAGACCAACGTGTGGGTCAGGTTTCGTCGAATTCTGAGAACGTTCAAAATTTAGCTGTTTTGCACGGTTTTTTTAAAACAAGTTTGTTTCCCTTTTATACTAACTTGTAGTTATTATTACGCTTAGCAAATTTAAAACACAAATGCTTGGGTCTAGACCAACGTTTGGGTCAAGTTTCGTCGAATTCTGAGAACGTTCAAAATTTAGCTGTTTTGCACGGTTTTATTAAAGCAAGTTTGTTTCAATTTTATACTAACTTGTAGTTATTATTACGCTTAGCAAATTTACAACATAAATGGATGGGTCTAGACCTGCGATTGGGTCAAGTTTCGTTGAATTCTAAGAACGTTCAACAGTTAGCTGTTTTACACGATTTTATTAAAACAATTTTGTTTCCCTTTTATACTAACTTGTAGTTATTATTACTCTTAGAAAATTTAACACACAAACTCTTGGGTCTAGACCAACGATTGGGACAGGTCTCGTCGAATTCTGAGAACGTTCAAAATTTAGCTGTTTTGCACGGTTTTATTAAAGCAAGTTTGTTTCCCTTTTATACTAACTTGTAGTTATTATTACGCTTAGCAAATGTATAACACAAATGCTTGGTTTGGGTCAAGTTTCGTAAAATTTTGAGAACGTTCAAAATTTAGCTGTTCTGCACGGTTTTATTAAAGTAAGTTTGTTTTTCTTTTATACTAACTTGTAGTTCTTATTACGCTTAGAAATTTAACACACAAATTCTTGGGTCTAGACATACGTTTGGGTCAAGTTTCGTCGAATTTTGAGAATGCTCAAAATTTAGCTGTTTTGCACGGTTTTATTAAAACAAGTTTGTTTCCATTTTATACTAACTTGTAGGTATTATTACGCTTCGAGAAATTTACCACACATATTCTTGGGTCTAGACCTACGATTGGGTCACGTTTCGTTGAATTCTATGAACGTTCAAAAGTTAACTGTTTTGCACGGTTTTATTAAAACAAGTTTGTTTCCCTTTTATACTAACTTGTAGTTATTATTGCGCTTAGAAAATTTAACACACAAACTCTTGGGTCTAGACTAACGTTTGGGTCAAGTTTCGTGCAATTCTGAGAATGCTCAAAATTTAGCTGTTTTGCACGGTTTTATTAAAACAAGTTTGTTTCCCTTTTGTACTAACTTGTAGTGATTATTACGATTAGCAAATTTACAACACAAATGCTTGGGTCTAGACCAACATTTGGGTCAAGTTTCGTCGAATTATGAGAACGTTCAAAATTTAGCTGTTTTGCACGGTTTTATTAAACAAAGTTTGTTTCCCTTTTAAACTAACTTGTATTTATTATTACGCTTAGCAAATTTACAACACAAATGCTTGGGCCTAGACCAACGTTTGGGTCAAGTTTCGTCGAATTCTGAGAACGTTCAAAATTTAGCTATTTTGCATGGTTTTATTAAAGCAAGTTTGTTTCCCTTTTATACTAACTTATAGTTATTATTACGCTTAGCAAATTTAGAACACAAATAGATAGGTCTAGACCATCGATTAGGTAAAGTTTCGTTGAATTATGAGAATGTTCAAAAGTTAGCGGTTTTGCACGGTTATATTAAAACAAGTTTGTTTCGCTTGTATACTAACTTGTAGTTATTATTACACTTAGAAAATTTAACACACAAACTCTTGGGTCTAGACCAACGTGTGGGTCAGGTTTCGTCGAATTCTGAGAACGTTCAAAATTTAGCTGTTTTGCACGGTTTTTTTAAAACAAGTTTGTTTCCCTTTTATACTAACTTGTAGTTATTATTACGCTTAGCAAATTTAAAACACAAATGCTTGGGTCTAGACCAACGTTTGGGTCAAGTTTCGTCGAATTCTGAGAACGTTCAAAATTTAGCTGTTTTGCACGGTTTTATTAAAGCAAGTTTGTTTCAATTTTATACTAACTTGTAGTTATTATTACGCTTAGCAAATTTACAACATAAATGGATGGGTCTAGACCTGCGATTGGGTCAAGTTTCGTTGAATTCTAAGAACGTTCAACAGTTAGCTGTTTTACACGATTTTATTAAAACAATTTTGTTTCCCTTTTATACTAACTTGTAGTTATTATTACTCTTAGAAAATTTAACACACAAACTCTTGGGTCTAGACCAACGATTGGGACAGGTTTCGTCGAATTCTGAGAACGTTCAAAATTTAGCTGTTTTGCACGGTTTTATTAAAGCAAGTTTGTTTCCCTTTTATACTAACTTGTAGTTATTATTACGCTTAGCAAATGTATAACACAAATGCTTGGTTTGGGTCAAGTTTCGTAAAATTTTGAGAACGTTCAAAATTTCGCTGTTCTGCACGGTTTTATTAAAGTTTGTTTTTCTTTTATACTAACTTGTAGTTCTTATTACGCTTAGAAATTTAACACACAAATTCTTGGGTCTAGACATACGTTTGGGTCAAGTTTCGTCGAATTTTGAGAATGCTCAAAATTTAGCTGTTTTGCATGGTTTTATTAAAACAAGTTTGTTTCCATTTTATACTAACTTGTAGGTATTATTACGCTTCGAGAAATTTACCACACATATTCTTGGGTCTAGACCTACGATTGGGTCACGTTTCGTTGAATTCTATGAACGTTCAAAAGTTAACTGTTTTGCACGGTTTTATTAAAACAAGTTTGTTTCCCTTTTATACTAACTTGTAGTTATTATTGCGCTTAGAAAATTTAACACACAAACTCTTGGGTCTAGACTAACGTTTGGGTCAAGTTTCGTGCAATTCTGAGAATGCTCAAAATTTAGCTGTTTTGCACGGTTTTATTAAAACAAGTTTGTTTCCCTTTTGTACTAACTTGTAGTTATTATTACGATTAGCAAATTTACAACACAAATGCTTGGGTCTACACCAACGTTTGGGTCAAGTTTCGTCGAATTATGAGAACGTTCAAAATTTAGCTGTTTTGCACGGTTTTATTAAACAAAGTTTGTTTCCCTTTTAAACTAACTTGTATTTATTATTACGCTTAGCAAATTTACAACACAAATGCTTGGGCCTAGACCAACGTTTGGGTCAAGTTTCGTCGAATTCTGAGAACGTTCAAAATTTAGCTATTTTGCATGGTTTTATTAAAGCAAGTTTGTTTCCCTTTTATACTAACTTGTAGTTATTATTACGCTTAGCAAATTTAGAACACAAATAGATAGGTCTAGACCATCGATTAGGTAAAGTTTCGTTGAATTATGAGAATGTTCAAAAGTTAGCGGTTTTGCACGGTTATATTAAAACAAGTTTGTTTCGCTTGTATACTAACTTGTAGTTATTATTACACTTAGAAAATTTAACACACAAACTCTTGGGTCTAGACCAACGTGTGGGACAGGTTTCGTCGAATTCTGAGAACGTTCAAAATTTAGCTGTTTTGCACGGTTTTTTTAAAACAAGTTTGTTTCCCTTTTATACTAACTTGTAGTTATTATTACGCTTAGCAAATTTAAAACACAAATGCTTGGGTCTAGACCAACGTTTGGGTCAAGTTTCGTCGAATTCTGAGAACGTTCAAAATTTAGCTGTTTTGCACGGTTTTATTAAAGCAAGTTTGTTTCAATTTTATACTAACTTGTAGTTATTATTACGCTTAGCAAATTTACAACATAAATGGATGGTTCTAGACCTGCGATTGGGTCAAGTTTCGTTGAATTCTAAGAACGTTCAACAGTTAGCTGTTTTGCACGATTTTATTAAAACAATTTTGTTTCCCTTTTATACTAACTTGTAGTTATTATTACTCTTAGAAAATTTAACACACAAACTCTTGGGTCTAGACCAACGATTGGGACAGGTCTCGTCGAATTCTGAGAACGTTCAAAATTTAGCTGTTTTGCACGGTTTTATTAAAGCAAGTTTGTTTCCCTTTTATACTAACTTGTAGTTATTATTACGCTTAGCAAATGTATAACACAAATGCTTGGTTTGGGTCAAGTTTCGTAAAATTTTGAGAACGTTCAAAATTTAGCTGTTCTGCACGGTTTTATTAAAGTAAGTTTGTTTTTCTTTTATACTAACTTGTAGTTCTTATTACGCTTAGAAATTTAACACACAAATTCTTGGGTCTAGACATACGTTTGGGTCAAGTTTCGTCGAATTTTGAGAATGCTCAAAATTTAGCTGTTTTGCACGGTTTTATTAAAACAAGTTTGTTTCCATTTTATACTAACTTGTAGGTATTATTACGCTTCGAGAAATTTACCACACATATTCTTGGGTCTAGACCTACGATTGGGTCACGTTTCGTTGAATTCTATGAACGTTCAAAAGTTAACTGTTTTGCACGGTTTTATTAAAACAAGTTTGTTTCCCTTTTATACTAACTTGTAGTTATTATTGCGCTTAGAAAATTTAACACACAAACTCTTGGGTCTAGACTAACGTTTGGGTCAAGTTTCGTGCAATTCTGAGAATGCTCAAAATTTAGCTGTTTTGCACGGTTTTATTAAAACAAGTTTGTTTCCCTTTTGTACTAACTTGTAGTGATTATTACGATTAGCAAATTTACAACACAAATGACCAACATTTGGGTCAAGTTTCGTCGAATTATGAGAACGTTCAAAATTTAGCTGTTTTGCACGGTTTTATTAAACAAAGTTTGTTTCCCTTTTAAACTAACTTGTATTTATTATTACGCTTAGCAAATTTACAACACAAATGCTTGGGCCTAGACCAACGTTTGGGTCAAGTTTCGTCGAATTCTGAGAACGTTCAAAATTTAGCTATTTTGCATGGTTTTATTAAAGCAAGTTTGTTTCCCTTTTATACTAACTTATAGTTATTATTACGCTTAGCAAATTTAGAACACAAATAGATAGGTCTAGACCATCGATTAGGTAAAGTTTCGTTGAATTATGAGAATGTTCAAAAGTTAGCGGTTTTGCACGGTTATATTAAAACAAGTTTGTTTCGCTTGTATACTAACTTGTAGTTATTATTACACTTAGAAAATTTAACACACAAACTCTTGGGTCTAGACCAACGTGTGGGTCAGGTTTCGTCGAATTCTGAGAACGTTCAAAATTTAGCTGTTTTGCACGGTTTTTTTAAAACAAGTTTGTTTCCCTTTTATACTAACTTGTAGTTATTATTACGCTTAGCAAATTTAAAACACAAATGCTTGGGTCTAGACCAACGTTTGGGTCAAGTTTCGTCGAATTCTGAGAACGTTCAAAATTTAGCTGTTTTGCACGGTTTTATTAAAGCAAGTTTGTTTCAATTTTATACTAACTTGTAGTTATTATTACGCTTAGCAAATTTACAACATAAATGGATGGGTCTAGACCTGCGATTGGGTCAAGTTTCGTTGAATTATGAGAATGTTCAAAAGTTAGCGGTTTTGCACGGTTATATTAAAACAAGTTTGTTTCGCTTGTATACTAACTTGTAGTTATTATTACACTTAGAAAATTTAACACACAAACTCTTGGGTCTAGACCAACGTGTGGGACAGGTTTCGTCGAATTCTGAGAACGTTCAAAATTTAGCTGTTTTGCACGGTTTTTTTAAAACAAGTTTGTTTCCCTTTTATACTAACTTGTAGTTATTATTACGCTTAGCAAATTTAAAACACAAATGCTTGGGTCTAGACCAACGTTTGGGTCAAGTTTCGTCGAATTCTGAGAACGTTCAAAATTTAGCTGTTTTGCACGGTTTTATTAAAGCAAGTTTGTTTCAATTTTATACTAACTTGTAGTTATTATTACGCTTAGCAAATTTACAACATAAATGGATGGTTCTAGACCTGCGATTGGGTCAAGTTTCGTTGAATTCTAAGAACGTTCAACAGTTAGCTGTTTTACACGATTTTATTAAAACAATTTTGTTTCCCTTTTATACTAACTTGTAGTTATTATTACTCTTAGAAAATTTAACACACAAACTCTTGGGTCTAGACCAACGATTGGGACAGGTCTCGTCGAATTCTGAGAACGTTCAAAATTTAGCTGTTTTGCACGGTTTTATTAAAGCAAGTTTGTTTCCCTTTTATACTAACTTGTAGTTATTATTACGCTTAGCAAATGTATAACACAAATGCTTGGTTTGGGTCAAGTTTCGTAAAATTTTGAGAACGTTCAAAATTTAGCTGTTCTGCACGGTTTTATTAAAGTAAGTTTGTTTTTCTTTTATACTAACTTGTAGTTCTTATTACGCTTAGAAATTTAACACACAAATTCTTGGGTCTAGACATACGTTTGGGTCAAATTTCGTCGAATTTTGAGAATGCTCAAAATTTAGCTGTTTTGCACGGTTTTATTAAAACAAGTTTGTTTCCATTTTATACTAACTTGTAGGTATTATTACGCTTCGAGAAATTTACCACACATATTCTTGGGTCTAGACCTACGATTGGGTCACGTTTCGTTGAATTCTATGAACGTTCAAAAGTTAACTGTTTTGCACGGTTTTATTAAAACAAGTTTGTTTCCCTTTTATACTAACTTGTAGTTATTATTGCGCTTAGAAAATTTAACACACAAACTCTTGGGTCTAGACTAACGTTTGGGTCAAGTTTCGTGCAATTCTGAGAATGCTCAAAATTTAGCTGTTTTGCACGGTTTTATTAAAACAAGTTTGTTTCCCTTTTGTACTAACTTGTAGTGATTATTACGATTAGCAAATTTACAACACAAATGCTTGGGTCTAGACCAACATTTGGGTCAAGTTTCGTCGAATTATGAGAACGTTCAAAATTTAGCTGTTTTGCACGGTTTTATTAAACAAAGTTTGTTTCCCTTTTAAACTAACTTGTATTTATTATTACGCTTAGCAAATTTACAACACAAATGCTTGGGCCTAGACCAACGTTTGGGTCAAGTTTCTTCGAATTCTGAGAACGTTCAAAATTTAGCTATTTTGCATGGTTTTATTAAAGCAAGTTTGTTTCCCTTTTATACTAACTTATAGTTATTATTACGCTTAGCAAATTTAGAACACAAATAGATAGGTCTAGACCATCGATTAGGTAAAGTTTCGTTGAATTATGAGAATGTTCAAAAGTTAGCGGTTTTGCACGGTTATATTAAAACAAGTTTGTTTCCTTGTATACTAACTTGTAGTTATTATTACACTTAGAAAATTTAACACACAAACTCTTGGGTCTAGACCAACGTGTGGGTCAGGTTTCGTCGAATTCTGAGAACGTTCAAAATTTAGCTGTTTTGCACGGTTTTTTTAAAACAAGTTTGTTTCCCTTTTATACTAACTTGTAGTTATTATTACGCTTAGCAAATTTAAAACACAAATGCTTGGGTCTAGACCAACGTTTGGGTCAAGTTTCGTCGAATTCTGAGAACGTTCAAAATTTAGCTGTTTTGCACGGTTTTATTAAAGCAAGTTTGTTTCAATTTTATACTAACTTGTAGTTATTATTACGCTTAGCAAATTTACAACATAAATGGATGGGTCTAGACCTGCGATTGGGTCAAGTTTCGTTGAATTCTAAGAACGTTCAACAGTTAGCTGTTTTACACGATTTTATTAAAACAATTTTGTTTCCCTTTTATACTAACTTGTAGTTATTATTACTCTTAGAAAATTTAACACACAAACTCTTGGGTCTAGACCAACGATTGGGACAGGTTTCGTCGAATTCTGAGAACGTTCAAAATTTAGCTGTTTTGCACGGTTTTATTAAAGCAAGTTTGTTTCCCTTTTATACTAACTTGTAGTTATTATTACGCTTAGCAAATGTATAACACAAATGCTTGGTTTGGGTCAAGTTTCGTAAAATTTTGAGAACGTTCAAAATTTCGCTGTTCTGCACGGTTTTATTAAAGTAAGTTTGTTTTTCTTTTATACTAACTTGTAGTTCTTATTACGCTTAGAAATTTAACACACAAATTCTTGGGTCTAGACATACGTTTGGGTCAAGTTTCGTCGAATTTTGAGAATGCTCAAAATTTAGCTGTTTTGCATGGTTTTATTAAAACAAGTTTGTTTCCATTTTATACTAACTTGTAGGTATTATTACGCTTCGAGAAATTTACCACACATATTCTTGGGTCTAGACCTACGATTGGGTCACGTTTCGTTGAATTCTATGAACGTTCAAAAGTTAACTGTTTTGCACGGTTTTATTAAAACAAGTTTGTTTCCCTTTTATACTAACTTGTAGTTATTATTGCGCTTAGAAAATTTAACACACAAACTCTTGGGTCTAGACTAACGTTTGGGTCAAGTTTCGTGCAATTCTGAGAATGCTCAAAATTTAGCTGTTTTGCACGGTTTTATTAAAACAAGTTTGTTTCCCTTTTGTACTAACTTGTAGTTATTATTACGATTAGCAAATTTACAACACAAATGCTTGGGTCTACACCAACGTTTGGGTCAAGTTTCGTCGAATTATGAGAACGTTCAAAATTTAGCTGTTTTGCACGGTTTTATTAAACAAAGTTTGTTTCCCTTTTAAACTAACTTGTATTTATTATTACGCTTAGCAAATTTACAACACAAATGCTTGGGCCTAGACCAACGTTTGGGTCAAGTTTCGTCGAATTCTGAGAACGTTCAAAATTTAGCTATTTTGCATGGTTTTATTAAAGCAAGTTTGTTTCCCTTTTATACTAACTTGTAGTTATTATTACGCTTAGCAAATTTAGAACACAAATAGATAGGTCTAGACCATCGATTAGGTAAAGTTTCGTTGAATTAT
The DNA here is from genome assembly GCF_026168435.1 of Sesamum indicum. Classification (NCBI taxonomy): domain Eukaryota; kingdom Viridiplantae; phylum Streptophyta; class Magnoliopsida; order Lamiales; family Pedaliaceae; genus Sesamum; species Sesamum indicum. The sequence goes on along the minus strand of NC_142667.1, from coordinate 5,446,718 downwards.
GAGAATGTTCAAAAGTTAGCGGTTTTGCACGGTTATATTAAAACAAGTTTGTTTCGCTTGTATACTAACTTGTAGTTATTATTACACTTAGAAAATTTAACACACAAACTCTTGGGTCTAGACCAACGTGTGGGACAGGTTTCGTCGAATTCTGAGAACGTTCAAAATTTAGCTGTTTTGCACGGTTTTTTTAAAACAAGTTTGTTTCCCTTTTATACTAACTTGTAGTTATTATTACGCTTAGCAAATTTAAAACACAAATGCTTGGGTCTAGACCAACGTTTGGGTCAAGTTTCGTCGAATTCTGAGAACGTTCAAAATTTAGCTGTTTTGCACGGTTTTATTAAAGCAAGTTTGTTTCAATTTTATACTAACTTGTAGTTATTATTACGCTTAGCAAATTTACAACATAAATGGATGGGTCTAGACCTGCGATTGGGTCAAGTTTCGTTGAATTCTAAGAACGTTCAACAGTTAGCTGTTTTACACGATTTTATTAAAACAATTTTGTTTCCCTTTTATACTAACTTGTAGTTATTATTACTCTTAGAAAATTTAACACACAAACTCTTGGGTCTAGACCAACGATTGGGACAGGTCTCGTCGAATTCTGAGAACGTTCAAAATTTAGCTGTTTTGCACGGTTTTATTAAAGCAAGTTTGTTTCCCTTTTATACTAACTTGTAGTTATTATTACGCTTAGCAAATGTATAACACAAATGCTTGGTTTGGGTCAAGTTTCGTAAAATTTTGAGAACGTTCAAAATTTAGCTGTTCTGCACGGTTTTATTAAAGTAAGTTTGTTTTTCTTTTATACTAACTTGTAGTTCTTATTACGCTTAGAAATTTAACACACAAATTCTTGGGTCTAGACATACGTTTGGGTCAAGTTTCGTCGAATTTTGAGAATGCTCAAAATTTAGCTGTTTTGCACGGTTTTATTAAAACAAGTTTGTTTCCATTTTATACTAACTTGTAGGTATTATTACGCTTCGAGAAATTTACCACACATATTCTTGGGTCTAGACCTACGATTGGGTCACGTTTCGTTGAATTCTATGAACGTTCAAAAGTTAACTGTTTTGCACGGTTTTATTAAAACAAGTTTGTTTCCCTTTTATACTAACTTGTAGTTATTATTGCGCTTAGAAAATTTAACACACAAACTCTTGGGTCTAGACTAACGTTTGGGTCAAGTTTCGTGCAATTCTGAGAATGCTCAAAATTTAGCTGTTTTGCACGGTTTTATTAAAACAAGTTTGTTTCCCTTTTGTACTAACTTGTAGTGATTATTACGATTAGCAAATTTACAACACAAATGACCAACATTTGGGTCAAGTTTCGTCGAATTATGAGAACGTTCAATATTTAGCTGTTTTGCACGGTTTTATTAAACAAAGTTTGTTTCCCTTTTAAACTAACTTGTATTTATTATTACGCTTAGCAAATTTACAACACAAATGCTTGGGCCTAGACCAACGTTTGGGTCAAGTTTCGTCGAATTCTGAGAACGTTCAAAATTTAGCTATTTTGCATGGTTTTATTAAAGCAAGTTTGTTTCCCTTTTATACTAACTTATAGTTATTATTACGCTTAGCAAATTTAGAACACAAATAGATAGGTCTAGACCATCGATTAGGTAAAGTTTCGTTGAATTATGAGAATGTTCAAAAGTTAGCGGTTTTGCACGGTTATATTAAAACAAGTTTGTTTCGCTTGTATACTAACTTGTAGTTATTATTACACTTAGAAAATTTAACACACAAACTCTTGGGTCTAGACCAACGTGTGGGTCAGGTTTCGTCGAATTCTGAGAACGTTCAAAATTTAGCTGTTTTGCACGGTTTTTTTAAAACAAGTTTGTTTCCCTTTTATACTAACTTGTAGTTATTATTACGCTTAGCAAATTTAAAACACAAATGCTTGGGTCTAGACCAACGTTTGGGTCAAGTTTCGTCGAATTCTGAGAACGTTCAAAATTTAGCTGTTTTGCACGGTTTTATTAAAGCAAGTTTGTTTCAATTTTATACTAACTTGTAGTTATTATTACGCTTAGCAAATTTACAACATAAATGGATGGGTCTAGACCTGCGATTGGGTCAAGTTTCGTTGAATTCTAAGAACGTTCAACAGTTAGCTGTTTTACACGATTTTATTAAAACAATTTTGTTTCCCTTTTATACTAACTTGTAGTTATTATTACTCTTAGAAAATTTAACACACAAACTCTTGGGTCTAGACCAACGATTGGGACAGGTTTCGTCGAATTCTGAGAACGTTCAAAATTTAGCTGTTTTGCACGGTTTTATTAAAGCAAGTTTGTTTCCCTTTTATACTAACTTGTAGTTATTATTACGCTTAGCAAATGTATAACACAAATGCTTGGTTTGGGTCAAGTTTCGTAAAATTTTGAGAACGTTCAAAATTTAGCTGTTCTGCACGGTTTTATTAAAGTAAGTTTGTTTTTCTTTTATACTAACTTGTAGTTCTTATTACGCTTAGAAATTTAACACACAAATTCTTGGGTCTAGACATACGTTTGGGTCAAGTTTCGTCGAATTTTGAGAATGCTCAAAATTTAGCTGTTTTGCATGGTTTTATTAAAACAAGTTTGTTTCCATTTTATACTAACTTGTAGATATTATTACGCTTCGAGAAATTTACCACACATATTCTTGGGTCTAGACCTACGATTGGGTCACGTTTCGTTGAATTCTATGAACGTTCAAAAGTTAACTGTTTTGCACGGTTTTATTAAAACAAGTTTGTTTCCCTTTTATACTAACTTGTAGTTATTATTGCGCTTAGAAAATTTAACACACAAACTCTTGGGTCTAGACTAACGTTTGGGTCAAGTTTCGTGCAATTCTGAGAATGCTCAAAATTTAGCTGTTTTGCACGGTTTTATTAAAACAAGTTTGTTTCCCTTTTGTACTAACTTGTAGTTATTATTACGATTAGCAAATTTACAACACAAATGCTTGGGTCTAGACCAACGTTTGGGTCAAGTTTCGTCGAATTATGAGAACGTTCAAAATTTAGCTGTTTTGCACGGTTTTATTAAACAAAGTTTGTTTCCCTTTTAAACTAACTTGTATTTATTATTACGCTTAGCAAATTTACAACACAAATGCTTGGGCCTAGACCAACGTTTGGGTCAAGTTTCGTCGAATTCTGAGAACATTCAAAATTTAGCTATTTTGCATGGTTTTATTAAAGCAAGTTTGTTTCCCTTTTATACTAACTTGTAGTTATTATTACGCTTAGCAAATTTAGAACACAAATAGATAGGTCTAGACCATCGATTAGGTAAAGTTTCGTTGAATTATGAGAATGTTCAAAAGTTAGCGGTTTTGCACGGTTATATTAAAACAAGTTTGTTTCGCTTGTATACTAACTTGTAGTTATTATTACACTTAGAAAATTTAACACACAAACTCTTGGGTCTAGACCAACGTGTGGGACAGGTTTCGTCGAATTCTGAGAACGTTCAAAATTTAGCTGTTCTGCACGGTTTTATTAAAGTAAGTTTGTTTCCCTTTTATACTAACTTGTAGTTCTTATTACGCTTAGAAATTTAACACACAAATTCTTGGGTCTAGACATACGTTTGGGTCAAGTTTCGTCGAATTCTGAGAACGTTCAAAATTTAGCTGTTTTGCACGGTTTTATTAAAGCAAGTTTGTTTCAATTTTATACTAACTTGTAGTTATTATTACGCTTAGCAAATTAACAGCATAAATGGATGGGTCTAGACCTGCGATTGGGTCAAGTTTCGTTGAATTCTAAGAACGTTCAACAGTTAGCTGTTTTACACGATTTTATTAAAACAATTTTGTTTCCCTTTTATACTAACTTGTAGTTATTATTACTCTTAGAAAATTTAACACACAAACTCTTGGGTCTAGACCAACGATTGGGACAGGTTTCGTCGAATTCTGAGAACGTTCAAAATTTAGCTGTTTTGCACGGTTTTATTAAAGCAAGTTTGTTTCCCTTTTATACTAACTTGTAGTTATTATTACGCTTAGCAAATGTATAACACAAATGCTTGGTTTGGGTCAAGTTTCGTAAAATTTTGAGAACGTTCAAAATTTAGCTGTTCTGCACGGTTTTATTAAAGTAAGTTTGTTTTTCTTTTATACTAACTTGTAGTTCTTATTACGCTTAGAAATTTAACACACAAATTCTTGGGTCTAGACATACGTTTGGGTCAAGTTTCGTCGAATTTTGAGAATGCTCAAAATTTAGCTGTTTTGCACGGTTTTATTAAAACAAGTTTGTTTCCATTTTATACTAACTTGTAGGTATTATTACGCTTCGAGAAATTTACCACACATATTCTTGGGTCTAGACCTACGATTGGGTCACGTTTCGTTGAATTCTATGAACGTTCAAAAGTTAACTGTTTTGCACGGTTTTATTAAAACAAGTTTGTTTCCCTTTTATACTAACTTGTAGTTATTATTGCGCTTAGAAAATTTAACACACAAACTCTTGGGTCTAGACTAACGTTTGGGTCAAGTTTCGTGCAATTCTGAGAATGCTCAAAATTTAGCTGTTTTGCACGGTTTTATTAAAACAAGTTTGTTTCCCTTTTGTACTAACTTGTAGTTATTATTACGATTAGCAAATTTACAACACAAATGCTTGGGTCTAGACCAACATTTGGGTCAAGTTTCGTCGAATTATGAGAACGTTCAAAATTTAGCTGTTTTGCACGGTTTTATTAAACAAAGTTTGTTTCCCTTTTAAACTAACTTGTATTTATTATTACGCTTAGCAAATTTACAACACAAATGCTTGGGCCTAGACCAACGTTTGGGTCAAGTTTCGTCGAATTCTGAGAACGTTCAAAATTTAGCTATTTTGCATGGTTTTATTAAAGCAAGTTTGTTTCCCTTTTATACTAACTTGTAGTTATTATTACGCTTAGCAAATTTAGAACACAAATAGATAGGTCTAGACCATCGATTAGGTAAAGTTTCGTTGAATTATGAGAATGTTCAAAAGTTAGCGGTTTTGCACGGTTATATTAAAACAAGTTTGTTTCGCTTGTATACTAACTTGTAGTTATTATTACACTTAGAAAATTTAACACACAAACTCTTGGGTCTAGACCAACGTGTGGGACAGGTTTCGTCGAATTCTGAGAACGTTCAAAATTTAGCTGTTTTGCACGGTTTTTTTAAAACAAGTTTGTTTCCCTTTTATACTAACTTGTAGTTATTATTACGCTTAGCAAATTTAAAACACAAATGCTTGGGTCTAGACCAACGTTTGGGTCAAGTTTCGTCGAATTCTGAGAACGTTCAAAATTTAGCTGTTTTGCACGGTTTTATTAAAGCAAGTTTGTTTCAATTTTATACTAACTTGTAGTTATTATTACGCTTAGCAAATTTACAGCATAAATGGATGGGTCTAGACCTGCGATTGGGTCAAGTTTCGTTGAATTCTAAGAACGTTCAACAGTTAGCTGTTTTACACGATTTTATTAAAACAATTTTGTTTCCCTTTTATACTAACTTGTAGTTATTATTACTCTTAGAAAATTTAACACACAAACTCTTGGGTCTAGACCAACGATTGGGACAGGTTTCGTCGAATTCTGAGAACGTTCAAAATTTAGCTGTTTTGCACGGTTTTATTAAAGCAAGTTTGTTTCCCTTTTATACTAACTTGTAGTTATTATTACGCTTAGCAAATGTATAACACAAATGCTTGGTTTGGGTCAAGTTTCGTAAAATTTTGAGAACGTTCAAAATTTAGCTGTTCTGCACGGTTTTATTAAAGTAAGTTTGTTTTCCTTTTATACTAACTTGTAGTTCTTATTATGCTTAGAAATTTAACACACAAATTCTTGGGTCTAGACATACGTTTGGGTCAAGTTTCGTCGAATTTTGAGAATGCTCAAAATTTAGCTGTTTTGCACGGTTTTATTAAAACAAGTTTGTTTCCATTTTATACTAACTTGTAGGTATTATTACGCTTCGAGAAATTTACCACACATATTCTTGGGTCTAGACCTACGATTGGGTCACGTTTCGTTGAATTCTATGAACGTTCAAAAGTTAACTGTTTTGCACGGTTTTATTAAAACAAGTTTGTTTCCCTTTTATACTAACTTGTAGTTATTATTGCGCTTAGAAAATTTAACACACAAACTCTTGGGTCTAGACCAACGATTGGGACATGTTTCGTCGAATTCTGAGAACGTTCAAAATTTAGCTGGTTTGCACGGTTTTATTAAAGCAAGTTTGTTTCCCTTTTATACTAACTTGTAGTTATTATTACGCTTAGCAAATGTATAACACAAATGCTTGGGTCTAGATCTACGCTTGGGTCAAGTTTCGTAAAATTTTGAGAATGTTCAAAAATTTAGCTGTTCTGCACGGTTTTATTAAAGTAAGTTTGTTTCCCTTTTATACTAACTTATAGTTCTTATTACGCTTAGAAATTTAACACACAAATTCTTGGGTCTAGACATACGTTTGGTACAGTACAACATGGGATTATCAACTGGTTTCTCCCTCTACCCAAGGGATACGCCATAATCTATACAATGCTCGTGTACTGACTGACGATGCTAAATCAACCCTAAGAATCCTCTGTCTGACGTCATTGATGATTAGGATGCTCAATGTGGCCGGTGTCCGCTCAGTATGATCAAATCTCCTCAAGTTCCTCTCCTTCCATATGTGGTAGACACACGCTGCCAGTAGTGTACGGTAAGCTCTATAATAATGTGCTTACCTCTCCATTTCCGTGTCGCCCATTCAATATCTGTTGCCCAATCTCTATTGGGCCAGTGAAAGCGAATCCTTCTGCGAATCTCATAAAGGCACTGACGACTAAATCTGCATCGGAAGAATAAATGTGGATGAGATTCCGTAGCCCCCTCATCGCACAATATGCACACCCCCAGGTGAGATAGCCATGATTTGTCTGTGGTAGGTAGTTTGCCAAGGATTGCTAGCCATAAGATGAACGAATGACGAGGAATCTTCAAGGAGCCCAAAAGTAGTGAAGACCATCCTACTTTCGGCTCGGGGTGAGTGAATAATCGGTAGAGGGCCTGAGTAGTAGGATGCCCTTCGTCACATCTCCACACCACCCGATCCTCTCCTCCGAAAATAAGCAGTAGGTTATGTGTGATTTCTAAACATTCAAAGTCAGTGATGGTAGGCCATTGCCATTCTCCTGCTGAAATCACCAAGCTGAGTTTTGCTGATTCTTCAAGTCTAAGATGGCGAGGACCTTGAGGGAATCACTTGATAAGTGGACCTAAGTGATGCCACGGATCCTGCCAAACAAAGAATCTGTCTCCATTTCCAATCTGGTAATCCACGATAGCGCGAAGGAAAGGACGAAGCCTGAGTATTTTTCGCCATCCCCAAGAACCTCCATGTTCACGGATAGTCCAAATTGATCTCTCACGTAATCGGTCTTGGTAGAGCCACTGAACCCATATGGATGTCCTGTCACACTGGATAACATCACATAATTTCTTGCTCATTAATGCGCGATTCAAGGTGGAGATGTCCTTGAACCCAAGTCCCCCCTCATCCATCGGTCGACACACATCTTTCCAGGCTACCTTAGCGTACCCACTAGACGTCGTACCCTTCCATAGGAAAGTCCTCAACCTCTTCTCAATTTCATTGATGACTTTCTTAGGTAATATGAATGCAAAAGCCCAATATAAGCTCAATGTTGAAAGCACAGATTTGATGACTTGTACCCGCCCAGCATATGATAATGAAATCCCTTCCCATCCATTAATACGTGCATCAATTTTTGAGATAAGCGGTTGGCAATCAGATATGGTCAACCTAGACGAGATTAAGGGAAGACCCAGGTACCTCATTGGAAGGTGGCCCTCCAGAAAGCCCAAAATATCCAACATCTGGTCCTTCAAATTTTGAGCCGAACGTGAAATGATTAAGTGACTTTTTTGGACATTCAACCGAAGGCCCGACAACTCCGCAAACCAGTCCAATCCCTCTTTGAAGACTCTGATGGAGTCTAAGTCAGCTCTGCATAGTAAGAGGAGGTCGTCTGCAAATCCCATCTGAAAAACCTTAGAACTCTCACACTTCCAATGATAAGTGAATTGGATGTCTTGTTCAATTCGTTGCAAGAATCCCAGATGTAAAGCTTCCATAACAAGAACAAACAGATAAGGAGAAAGTGGGTCTCCCTGTCGTAGTCCTCTCGCTCCAGCAAAGAACCATGAGGTTTTCCATTGCCCAATCGAGAATGATGTCGTGGAAACACACTCCTCAATCCACCTTGTAAACGTAGGTGGAAACCCGAACAACTGCAAAACTGCTAACAGGAAGTCCCACTCCACCGTATCATAGGCCTTCCTGATATCCACTTTAAGTGCGCATCGCGGGGGGCGCATCTGGTTATATCTCGAGAATAATTCCTGGGCTAACATAATGTTGTCCCCAATGCTTCTTCCCAGAATAAAAGCTGTCTGACATGGGCTAACTATCTTGTCCAGTAGCACACTAATTTTTTGGACGAGTAGTTTCGCAATGATCTTGTATAAAACATTGCAGCATGAAATTGGTCTAAAATCATTAACCGACATAGGAGTATGTACCTTTGGGATCAGGGCCAAGATCGTGGAGTTGATCTGCTTCAGAAGTTTTCCGGTAGAAAAGAAATCTAGTACCGCCCTCGTAACTTCTTCCCCAACCACAGGCCAAGCCGCCTTGAAAAACCTTGACGAGTAACCATCAGGTCCCGGTGCCTTGTCATCAGCAATATCGAACACTGCTTGCTTCACATCATCCGCCGAGAGTGGAAGGAGTAATTGATTAGCTTCCTCATCAGTGATACAGTGCCTTGCCCACGGTCTAAGATAACGAATATCCACTGACAGCCGTCTTCTGGTGCCTCCTAAGAGGTTCTGATAGTATGAGACAAACTCATGGGCGACTTCCCCGAGATCCGTGTGTGTGAAACCATTCTCATCATTGATCTGTAAGATTCTTCTCATTACTCGTCTCTGTGCAATTTTACGAAAGAAAACCCGGGAACATTGGTCTCCGTCTTTCATCCACTGAATCTTGGCTCTCTGTTGCAGCATAATTTGTTCAAGTTTTGCCGCTTTAGCATAAACGACTCGACAACAATGCTCCAGAAGTAAATATCGCTCATTTTGTCTGTTAGAGCTCACCAACTGTTGTGCCTCATCAAGAAAACCTTTGGCTAGTTGGACATTCATCGTCAAATCTCCCTTACTTCTCCTTTGTAGTCTAAAGACTGGTTTAAGTGCCTTCAGTTTACGTGTCACAGCATACATAGGAATACCAACAATCTCATGATGCCAAATATTCTGCACGTTGTGGATAAACAAGCAAGTTTGTTTCCCTTTTATACTAACTTGTAGTTATTATTACGCTTAGCAAATGTATAACACAAATGCTTGGGTTTAGATCCACGTTTGGGTCAAGTTTCGTAAAATTTTGAGAATGTTCAAAATTTAGCTGTTTTGCACGGTTTTATTAAAGTAAGTTTGTTTCCGTTTTATACTAACTTATAGTTCTTATTACGCTTAGAAATTTAACACACAAATTCTTGGGTCTAGACATACGTTTGGGTCAAGTTTCGTCGAATTTTGAGAATGCTCAAAATTTAGCTGTTTTGCACGGTTTTATTAAAACAAGTTTGTTTCCATTTTATACTAACTTGTAGGTATTATTACGCTTCGAGAAATTTACCACACATATTCTTGGGTCTAGACCTACGATTGGGTCACGTTTCGTTGAATTCTGTGAACGTTCAAAAATTAACTGTTTTGCACAGTTTTATTAAAACAAGTTTGTTTCCCTTTTATACTAACTTGTAGTTATTATTGCGCTTAGAAAATTTAACACACAAACTCTTGGGTCTAGACTAACGTTTGGGTCAAGTTTCGTGCAATTCTGAGAATGCTCAAAATTTAGCTGTTTTGCACGGTTTTATTAAAACAAGTTTGTTTCCCTTTTGTACTAACTTGTAGTTATTATTACGCTTAGCAAATTTACAACACAAATGCTTGGGTCTAGACCAACGTTTGGGTCAAGTTTCGTCGAATTCTTAGAACGTTCAAAATTTAGCTGTTTTGCACGGTTTTATTAAACAAAGTTTGTTTCCCTTTTAAACTAACTTGTATTTATTATTACGCTTAGCAAATTTACAACACAAATGCTTGGGCCTAGACCAACGTTTGGGTCAAGTTTCGTCGAATTCTGAGAACGTTCAAAATTTAGCTATTTTGCATGGTTTTATTAAAGCAAGTTTGTTTCCCTTTTATACTAACTTGTAGTTATTATTACGCTTAGTAAATTTAGAACACAAGTAGATAGGTCTAGACCATCGATTAGGTAAAGTTTCGTTGAATTATGAGAACGTTCAAAAGTTAGCTGTTTTGCACGGTTGTTGTTTCGCTTTTATACTAACTTGTAGTTATTATTACGCTTAGAAAATTTAACACACAAACTCTTGGGTCTAGACCAACGTGTGGGACAGGTTTCGTCGAATTCTGAGAACGTTCAAAATTTAGCTGTTTTGCACGGTTTTATTAAAACAAGTTTGTTTCCCTTTTATACTAACTTGTAGTTATTATTACGCTTAGCAAATTTATAACACAAATGCTTGGGTCTAGACCAACGTTTGGGTCAAGTTTCGTCGAATTCTGAGAACGTTCAAAATTTAGTTGTTTTGCACGGTTTTATTAAACAAAGTTTGTTTCCCTTTTAACGTAACTTGTAATTATTATTACGCTTAGCAAATTTACAACACAAATGGATGGGTCTAGACCAACATTTTGGGTCAAATTTCGTCGAATTCTGAGAATGTTCAAAATTTAGCTATTTTGCACGGGTTTATTAAAGCAAGTTTGTTTCCCTTTTATACTAACTTGTAGTTATTATTACGCTTAGCAAATTTATAACACAAATGGATGGGTCTAGACCTGCGATTGGGTCAAGTTTCGTCGAATTCTGAGAGCGTTCAAAAGTTAGCTGTTTTGCACGGTTTTATTAAAGCAAGTTTGTTTTTCTTTTATGCAAACTTGTAGTTATTATTACGCTTTACAAATTTACAACACAAATGCTTGGGTCTAGACCAATGTTTGGGTCAAGTTTCATCGAATTCTGAAAACGATCAAAATTTAGCTGTTTTGCATGGTTTTATTAAAGCAAGTTTGTTTCGCTTTTATACTAACTTGTAGTTATTATTACGCTTAGCAAATTTACAACACAAATGGATGGGTCTAGACCTGCGATTGGGTCATGTTTCGTTGAATTCTAAGAACGTTCAAAAGTTAGCTGTTTTGCACGGTTATATTAAAACAAGTTTGTTTTCCTTTTATACTAACTTGTAGTTATTATTACGCTTAGAAAATTTAACACACAAACTCTTGGGTCTATACCAACGTTTGGGACAGGTTTCGTTGAATTCTTATAACGTTTAAAAGTTAGTTGTTTTGCATGGTCTTATTAAAACAAGTTTGTTTCCCTTTTATACTAACTTGTAGTTTTTATTACGCTTAGCAAATTTACCATACAAATGCTTGGGTCTAGACCAACGTTTGGGACAGGTTTCGTCGAATTCTGAGAACGTTCAAAATTTAGCTGTTTTCACGGTTTTATTAAAGCAAGTTTGTTTCCCTTTTATACTAACTTGTAGTTATTATTACGCTTAGCAAATGTATAACACAAATGCTTGGGTCTAGATCTACGTTTGGGTCAAGTTTCGTCGAATTCTGAGAATGCTCAAAATTTAGCTGTTTTGCACGGTTTTATTAAAACAAGTTTGTTTCCCTTTTATACTAACTTGTAGTTATTATTATGCTTAGCAAATTTACAACACAAATGCTTGGGTCTAGACCAACGTTTGGGTCAAGTTTCGTCGAATTCTGAAATTTTGCTGTTTTGCACGGTTTTATTAAACAAAGTTTGTTTCCCTTTTAAACTAACTTTTAATTATTATTACGCTTAGCAAATTTACAATACAAATGCTTGGGTCTAGACCAACGTTTGGGTCAAGTTTCGTCGAATTCTGAGAACGTTCAAAATTTTGCTATTTTTGCACGGTTTTATTAAAGCAAGTTTGTTTCCCTTTTATACTAACTTGTAGTTATTATTACGCTTAGCAAATTTACAACACAAATGGATGGGTCTAGACCTGCGATTGGGTCATTCGTCGAATTCTGAGAACGTTCAAAAGTTAGCTGTTTTGCACGGTTTTATTAAAGCAAGTTTATTTTCCTTTTATGCTAACTTGTAGTTATTTTTTCTTTTTTTGGGTAAGTGTAATTTTCATTAAAAAAAGAGAAGTATAGTACAACAGTGTCCCTCATTAGGCGCTTCACTCGACAGGCCAAGGGATATGCCACAGTCTATAAAAGGCACATGTGCTAATAGAGCTAGGTAGCTTAATACTCAGTATACGTTGCCGAACATCTTCTACTATTAAGTTGGCCACTACACTTGGGGGCCTCTCCTCGTGCTCAAAACGTCTCAGGTTCCTCTCCCTCCAAATAAGGTATACACACGATCCAAGCAGGCATCTGTAGGATATATTGATGATGTGCTTCCCACGCCATTTTCTTGCACCCCATTCAACATCTCTGACCCAATCCCTATTAGGCCACTGGAATCGTACAATGCGCCGAATACTACTGAGGCATCTTCTACTAAATCTACAGTGGAAGAACAGGTGGTTATGTGACTGCACCATGTCTTCATTGCACAGCATGCAGCACCCAAGATGGGAAAGCCATGGTTTATCCGTCGTTGCGAGCTTCTCCAGGATAGCTAGCCAAAGGATAAACAAATGTCGCGGGATCTTCAAAGAACCCGAAATTAGTGAAATCCAACCTACTTTCGGTCCTGCTGGTATCATAGCCCGATAGAACTCCTGGGTAGTGGGTTTCCCACTCGGACCTTTCCATATAATACGATCTGTACCCCCATGGATCCGAGGCAGCATGTGTGTAATCTCCACGCATTCCATGTCCGTGATCAATGGCTAGTGCCAATGGCCCTCACAGATAACCGAGCTTAACATGGTAGACTCATGCAATCCCAGACTGTTGGGTCCCCACGGAAATCTGTCAAGGAGGGGCCCAAGGTGATGTCAGGGATCCTTCCATAAGAAAAAATCACTCCCATCACCAATATGATATTCCACCACTGAGCGTAACCAGCCTCTCAACTGCAAAATTTTTCTCCATCCCCATGGCCCACGATTCTCCGGGATAGTCCATATCGAATCATCTTGTAGGCGGTCATGCCGCAGCCACTCGACCCAGATAGAAATCCTATCACATCGGATGACTTCACAAAGCTTTTTGCACATCAATGCTTGATTAAGAGTACCCATATCTTAAGGCCAAGGCCTCCCTCCTCCTTCGGTTTGCAAATCTCCTTCCATGCAACTTTAGGGTATCCACTATTTCCCGTACCTCTCCATAAGAAAGCTCGCAATCGCTTCTCAATGTCTTTAATGACCCCTTTTGGCAAAATAAATGCCGAAGCCCAATAGACACCCAGAGCCACAAGAACAGACTTAATGATTTGTACCCTGCCCGCATATGACAGTGCCAATCCGTCCCAACCATTGATACGTGCATCGATCTTACTCAGTAATGGTTGGCAGGCGGCGATAGATAATTGAGAAGAGATCAATGGTAGACCCAAATACCTCATCGGTAAGTGGCCTTCCTGAAACCCCAACACCGCAAGCAGCTCCTCTCGTATATTCTGGGCTGATCGGGATATGATGATATGGCTTATTTCAACATTGAGGCGTAGCCCCGACCAATCAGCAAATCTATCCAATCCGGATTTGAAGGCCCGAACAGATTCAGTATTAGCTCGGCAGAATAGGAGTAAGCCATCAGCAAACCCCAGTTGGAAGATTCTAAGATCGTCACACTTCCAATGGAATGCGAAGTTCATGTCCTGCTCGATCAGCTGTAGTATTCCCATGTGTAGAACCTCCATCACAAGGACGAAGAGATATGGCGATAACGGGTCGCCCTGTCGAAGCCCTCTGGCACCCGCAAAACATCCATGTGGCTTTCCGTTCATCCCTACCGAAAAGGAAGGTGAGCTGATACACTCCTCAATCCATTGACTGAATATCTCTGGGAAACCGAATAGCTGAAGCACCGATAGCAAGAAATCCCACTCGACAGTGTCATACGCCTTCTGAATATCAACTTTCAAAGCACATCTCGGTGGGAGTCGGGCCTGATATAACTAGTGAAGAGTTCCTGTGCTAACATAACATTGTCCCCTATGCTCCGGCTAGGGACAAACGCTGCCTGGCAGGGGCTGATAATCTTGTCCTAAACCACACTCAAGTTTTGGACAATAAGTTTAGCAATGATTTTATAAAGTACGTTACCACAGGAGATAGGTCGAAAATCTGCAACAAACGTGGGAAAGTGTACCTTGGGGATAACCGTTAATATTGTGCTATTAATTTGCTTAAGAAGCTTCCCCGTAGAAAAGAACTCCAATACCTGCCTTCGTTACCTCCTGTCCCACCACCGGCCAGGCGTTTTTATAGAAGCCTGATGAATACCCATCAGGTCCAGGTGCTCTATCCTCGCCGATGTCAAAAACAGCTTTTTTTATATCCTCTGCACTGAACGGTTCAAGTAGGTGGCCTGCCTCCTCAGTTGTTATGATATGCCTCGCCCAAGGCCGAAGAAACCGAAGGTCCATCACCCTCTGACGCCTGTCTCCCCCTAGCAAGGATTGATAATAGGAGATAAATTCATGTATGACTGCATTTGGTTCCGTAATTGTAATTCCTTGGGCATCATTAATTTGCAAGATTCGTCTAGCTGTCCGTCTTTGGGCAATTTTAGGAAAGAACACTCTGGAACACTGGTCACCACCCTTCATCCATTCCATCTTTGCCCTCTGCTGCAGCATGATCCTCTCCAATTCGGCCGCCTTTGCATACACAAGCCGACTGCAGTGCTCCAACAGAAGAAATAGCTCATCCTGTCTGTGCGAGCTTACCAACACTTGGGCCTGCTCTAGGAACCCCCTTGCCAACTCAACATTGTGAGAAAGATCCCCTTTATTTCTCCTCTGTTCTCGAAAAATAGGTTTGAGTGCCTTGAGTTTGCGGGTGACTGAGAACATAGGCACTCCCACTATTTGATGTTGCCATATACTCTGCAGGCTAGGAATAAAATCTAGTGAGAGAGTAAGGAAGTTGTCAAACCGGAACATACCTCCAAATCGCTGTTGATTATCCCCTTTAACCACCATCGGCGAGTGATCCGATGTCCGTGGAGTGAGGCATTGATAGAAGACTGATGGAAACCGCATAGTCCATGTATCATTGGTTAGCATACGATCAAGTCGCTTCCACAAGTTGTGAGGGCTAGCACTTTGATTATGCCATGTGTACCATTTACCCTGCATCGGTAATGGCAAAAGCGTAGTATTCTGTAGGCATGCACGTATTAAATTCCTCCATCGCCACTCTTATATCTCCCGACGTACCACAGACCTCACTGAGATCCCTGACTGCATTGAAGTCGCCTCCAACCAGCCAGGGAATATTAATGCATTGTACAGCTAAGGAATCTAGAGATGCCCATAATTCTCGCCTATCAGAGACCTCAGTAGCACCATACACAATAGTAAGATCAACATACTCTTGTAATGCTCTAATAGTGGCACAACAGTGTATAAACTGGTTTCCCACCTCAATAATATCCACATCAACATAATTATAATCCCAAGCAATCCATATCCGATTTCCAATATTGCCATAATCCATAAACCATTTCCAATGAGGCATAAAAAATGATTGGATACTAGCACAGTTATTAATGCGAACACGTGTTTCTAGGAGACCAATAAAGTGTAACCTGAACTCAACAATGATATCCTTGACCGCCAGCTGATGATCCCTCTTGTTCAGGCCACGTACATTCCATATGGCAAGGTTTAACATGGGTCCCCAGGTACGGGGTTGCTTCGATTAGGACCCCTTGATGAACCTTCTGCACTATCAAGTAATTGTAGCACATCGAAAGAGTTATAAGTAACGATATCTTTACCCATCTCTTCCCGACTGGGCCCCGCTGCAGTTGGATGGGTACCACGGTCTTCTGTCTGCTTCTCCACAGTGTGAGGTGTTGGTTGGTCTCTTGTTCTTTCAGTCACCACTGGGCCTCGAAGTGCTCCCACTTTGGGTACATACACATTAACCGGTGGCTTGATAGATCTGGGTTTGTTGATAGTGCACTCCTTGGCTGAGTGTCCTAATGTCATACAGCTAGTGCACCTCGGGGATAGCCATTCATACTCCACATCAATTTTGAACGGTAATTCTCCTCCTTCCTCATTCGGTATCATAATAATAATGTGCTTTGGCATTTTAGAATTCACATCCAGCATAACGCATACACGAGCGAAATCCAGTCTCGTGCATGCTCTCGTGATCGCATCCGAGTATAAAGGTTTACCCACTCCACTAGCCACTATGCTGAGTCCCTCCTCCGTCCACAACTCCACCGGAAGGTGACGCAATTTGATCCAGACAGGAACCTGTGTATGTTTTAGTTTCCTTAGAACCATTCCCAGCTCCCATTTTTGAAAAACAATAGGCTGCCCCTGAAACAGCTACGGCCCTCCTTCAATAATATCTTCCATATCTGCAACTGACTTAAACTGGAAGAAAAAGAAACCGTTAGTAGTACCAGTTACGTCTCTTAACCCCGGCCAAACTGATACCGCGTATTCCTTCGAATGGTGAAAGTACGGGCGTTTCCCCAAAAAATATCCAACTGCGGTAGTTTTCCAGCGCTTAGACCCGTTTCGGATAGTCTCTAACGTCGGTCTCACAATCACCTCTCGATTTTGAGTGTTGGAGCAATGAACTTGAGGGTCTTTTGCGTTGAGTGGTTAAATGCATGCGCAATTTTATCATCAATAATTGGTATGCATTCAACGGAATGTTACCCACGTACAATCCCGTTTGGACTGGAGCAACAAATGATTTTTCCTTCGCCATGTCACACTCCACGTTCACTGTCATTGTGGTGTCAAGAAGCTGTTTTTTCCTACATCCTTGATGACATCAGCAGCAGCATCACTGCTTACATCAGCCCTACTGTCATCACTGCCATTGCTGACATCAGCCCTAGCGATGCTGATGTCAGCAGAATGTCCATCCAACCTTTGCACCAAGTCATCTGCATTGTCATCTGCCAAGTCAGCCGCTGAGTTGAGCTCCACGTCATCTTCCACGTCCCCATATCCGAGCGCCACCTCACAGCGACCATCCACGTCACTCGCCGGCAATACCGCCCGGAAATTGCGTTAGCACCGCCTCAGTTCGCCGGAGGAGGTTTCCAGCAACTCTCTTCGCCGGCTGTGAAGCTTCCTTCATCATCAGTCCATCGGAAACCGCTGCTCCTGTCATCGGACTCCTTCCAAGTTGCAGCCCATCGGTTTCCGTCGTCTTCTCCATCGTATTCTTTTTTTTCGGTAATGGTAAATTTCATAAATGAAAAATATGGTACAGTACTTCTCCATCGTATTCACCGGCAGGAGACTCCGGTAGGCCTGGCGCCTCGCACGAGCTGGTGGGAAATCAGTTACAGTTGTCCTTGGCATCATCTTCTCCGGCGGAAAACAACGCAACATGGAAACCTTGCCAAATCGCATTTCCCATTTTAATCGAAGTTCCTCAAGGGCTGCCGTTAATTCATGGTCGTTTTTGTCGATCACCTTGTGTGCAAGGCGAAGGAATTCAGCCATATTGAAAGAAGATTTCAATCGTTCGCCATGGTTTTCGTTCAGATTTGCGCCACCAAACCCTAGAATAGGGCGGCGCACTAGGTCTTCGTCTTCCACATCCAAGTTTGGATCTTTTTCGATGGGCATGACTCCTTCACCCTCGCCAGTCGTTCGGTTGTCGTCTGCCATAGCCACAACCTCCAGATCAGTGGGCGTCGCTTCGTCTTCCTCAGGCGACTTTTCGGATGGGTGACTTTTCGGATTCCATGACTGCGCGAAACGCTAATTTCGAGCGGGACAAGCCAGCTGCAGAAACTCCAATTTTTCCATCAATGGGTCTTCCCTTGCCATCTCCAATATCAAATCTGTAACCCGTAGATGACGCCTCGTTGGATTCCGCCTCCAACTTGTAGTTATTATTACGCTTAGAAAATTTACAACACAAATGCTTGGGTGACCAACGTTTGGGTCAAGTTTCATCGAATTCTGGAAACGTTCAAAATTTAGCTGTTTTGCACGGTTTTATTAAAGCAAATTTGTTTCGCTTTTATACTAACTTGTAGTTATTATTACGCTTAGAAAATTTATAACACAAATGAATGGGTCTACACCTGTGATTGGGTCAAGTTTCGTTGAATTCTGAGAACGTTCAAAAGTTAGATGTTTTGCATGGTTTTATTAAAACAAGTTTGTTTCCCTTTTATACTAACTTGTAGTTATTATTATGCTTAGAAAATTTAACACACAAACTCTTGGGTCTAGACCAACGCTTGGGACAGGTTTCGTCGAATTCTGAGAACGTTCAAAATTTAGCTGTTTTGCACGGTTTTATTAAAGCAAGTTTGTTTCCCTTTTATACTAACTTGTAGTTATTATTACGCTTAGAAAATGTATAACACAAATGCTTGGGTCTAGATCTGCGTTTGGGTCAAGTTTCGTAAAATTTTGAGAACGTTCGAAATTTAACTGTTCTGCACGGTTTTATTAAAGCAAGTTTGTTTCCCTCTTATACTAACTTGTAGTTCTTATTACGCTTAGAAATGTAACACACAAATTCTTGGGTCTAGACATACGTTTGGGTAAAGTTTCATCGAATTCTGAAAATGCTCAAAATTATTAAATCTGTATTATCAGCAATGAGCACTTACTGGGCATCTGCATTCATTTTACCGAAGACTATTATTAAACAAATTGAGAAACGCCTCAGAAATGTTTTGTGGAAAGGCAATTATACATCAGGCTACGCCAAGGTAGCATGGAAGGATGTGTGTAAACCGAATATAGAAGGAGGCCAAGGTATCAAGGATATCGGTATCCTTATCCGTGATGGCAAAAAAGCTATGTGACGTTATCAGATGTGACAGAACATCTATTTGGGTTGATTGGTTGAAGCATGGACGGTTACGTGATACTTCAATTTGGACAATTAATGAGAAGGGAGGATCATGGGGATGGCGAAAGCTACTCCGACTTCGAATCTCCATCCTGCCTATGACGGAGTTTCTTATTGGAGAGGGAAACTCATTCTTCTTATGGAAGGACCTGTGGCACCACTTGGGCCCTCTTATTACTAGATTCCCACGTGGACCGAGACTCTTGGGACTTGATGAATCCGCCAAACTTCAAGTAGTTATTGATGAGGGGCAATGACAGTGGCCTTTTATTACTGATTTGGAATGTATGGAGATCATTTACACACTTCCTCAGATATATGGAGGTGATGACAGGATCAACTGGAGATTCTTAGAGGGACGACCCACTACATAATCTCTATACAGACTTTTCAGACCACCTGGACCGAAAGTAGGTCGGTATTCACTACTCTCGGGTTCATTGAAGATTCCGCGACATAACTTTATTCTCTGGTTAGCTATTCAGGAGAAATTACCTACAACAAACAAACCATGGATGAGTCATCTAGGCTATCCTTTGTGATGAGGGTAATGCGGAGACACACACACATATGTTCTTCCGATGCCGATATAGCAGACGATGCCTTGCAGCAGTACGACAACAAGTTCAATTTTCTTGGCCCAATCGTGAGTGCGCAAGAGATGTGGAATGGGCATCGAGGAAATGGAGGGGGAAGCATATAGTTAATATAGCTTATCGAGCCTTACTTGGTGCATGCATATACCATATTTGGCGAGAGAGAAACTTCAGGCGATTTAAACACACCGAGAGAACACCGAGCACCTTGAGTATCTTGATAGCTGATGACGTCAGACAGAGGATCCTTAGCGTTAGCTTAGCTAAGTCAATCAGTACACGTGCATTATATAGACTTTGGCGTATCCCTTGGCCTGTCGAGGGAGACACCGATTGACGATCATCTTGTTGTACTGTATTTATTACTTAATGAAACTTACATTTACCCAAAAAAGAAAAAAGTTTCGTTGAATTTTGTGAACGTTCAAAAGTTAACTGTTTTGCACAGTTTTATTAAAACAAGTTTGTTTCCCTTTTATACTAACTTGTAGTTATTATTACGTTTAGAAAATTTACCACACTAATGCTTGGGGCTAGACCAACGTTTGGGACAGGTTTCGTCGAATTCTGAGAACGTTCAAAATTTAGCTGTTTTGCACGGTTTTATTAAAGTAAGTTTGTTTCCCTTTTATGCTAACTTGTAGTTATTATTATGCTTAGCAAATTTACAACACAAATGCTTGGGTCTAGACCAACATTTGGGTCAAGTTTCGTCGAATTCTGAAAACGTTCAAAATTTAGCTGTTTTGCACGATTTTATTAAAGCAAGTTTGTTTCCCTTTTATACTAACTTGTAGTTATTATTACGCTTAGCAAATTTAGAACACAAATGGATGGGTCTAGACCTGTGATTAGGTCAAGTTTCGTTGAATTCTGAGAACGTTCAAAAGTTAGCTGTTCTGCACGGTTTTATTAAAACAAGTTTGTTTCCCTTTTATACTAACTTGTAGTTATTATTACGCTTAGAAAATTTAACACACAAACTCTTGGGTCTAGACCAACGTTTGGGTCAAGTTTTGTCCAATTCTGAGAATGCTCAAAATTTAGCTGTTTTGCACCGTTTTATTAAAACAAGTTTGTTTCCCTTTTATACTAACTTGTAGTTATTATTACGCTTAGCAAATTTACAACACACGATGCCAAGGTACAACAATGCCCCTCGTCAGGTGTCTCCCTCGACAGGCCAAGGGATCCGCCATAGCCTATATAATGCACGTGTGCTAACAGAGTTAGGGAGTTCAAGACTAATTATGCGCTGCCGTATATCTTCCATAATCAAGTTTGCTACCACGCTAGGAGGGTTCTCAACTTGCTCAAATCTTCTAGTGTTCCTCTCCTTCCAAATATGATAAACACACGATCCTAATAGTGCATGGTATGCAATGTTGATGATATGTTTCCCACGCCATTTCCTTGCCCCCCATATAATATCTTGTGTCCATTCCCGATTTGGCCACTGAAATCATACCATGCGTCGTATAGTGCTGATGCATCGTCTACTAAATCTGCAGTGGAAGAACAAGTGGTCATGTGATTGGACCATGTCATCATTACAAAGTACGCAATGCCCAAGGTGGGATAACCATGGTTTATCCGTTGTGGCTAGCTTCTCCAGAATCGCAAGCCACAGGATGAACATATGACGAGGAATCTTCAGAGGGCCTGAAAGTAGTGAAATCCAGTCTACTTTCGGACCCGGTGGCATCATAAGCCGATAGAGCTCCTGAGTGGTAGGGCTCCCATTCATAAATCTCCAAATAATCCGATCTGATCCTCCATAGATACAAGGCAGTGTGTGAATAATCTCTAGGCACTCCATGTCCGTAATCAATGGCCACTGCCATTGATTCTCTTGCATAACTGAATTCAATGTAGCATTCTCATGCAAACCCAATCTGGAAGGCCCTCGTGGGAATCTGTCTATGAGTGGTCCAAGGGTGTGCCATGGATTCTTCCATAAATAAAATTCACTCCCATCACCAATGCGATATTCAACGATAGATCGTATCCAAGTACGCAAACACAAGAGTTTTCTCCATCCCCATGGCCCCTGATGATCCGGTATAGTCCAGATTGAACTATCTCGTAAGCGTCCACTAATCAGCCAATCCACCCATATCGACGTCCTGTCACATCGGATGACCTCGCATAGTTTTTTGCACATAAGAGCACGGTTAAGGGTACCAACATCCCTCAGTCCAAGTCCACCTTCCTCCTTCGGTTTGCAAACATCTTTCCATGCAACTTTTGCATATCCATTATTTTTTTTGGGGAAATGTAAGATTCATTAAAGAAAATTGGGTAAAGAGTACAAAGTACAACAATCAAATGGGTGTACCTCCAACAGACCAAGGGATACGCCACAGTCTATAGAGTGTACATGTACTAATAGAACCGGGAAGATTACTACTAATTATCCTCTGTCTAACGTCTTCTATGATGCAAGTAGCTAATACAGCTTCCGGCCGATGGGTGTGCTCGAACCTTCTCAAATTCCTCTCTCGCCATATATGGTATATGCATGCACCAAGTAATGCTCGATAAGCAACATTAACAATATGCTTCCCCCTCCACTTCCTCGATGCCCATTCCACGTCTCTACTCCACTCACGATTCGGCCAAGCAAATCGGATATGATGTCGTATAGCTGCAAGACATCCTCTGCTATATCGGCATCGGAAGAATATGTGAGTATGTGTCTCCTCTGCACCCTCGTCACAGAGGGTACATCTCCCTAGATGCGTCATCCATATCCATTATTTTCCATACCTTTCCATAGGAAGGACCGTAACCTTTTTTCGATCTCCCTGAGGACTCCTTTTGGTAGTATGAAAGGGGAACCCCAGTACACACTGAATGCCATAAGAACCGATTTGATGAGTTGCACTCTCCCCGCATATGAAAGTGCTAGTCCTTCCCAACCATTAATACGTTCATCAATCTTTCTCAATAGTGGTTGGCAATCAGAGATAGTCAATTCTGGAAGAAATCAGGGGCAAACCCAAATATCTCATCGGTAGGTGGCCTTCCTGGAATCCCAACATTCCTAGCAATTGCTCTTTCACATTCTGAGCTGACTTAGAGATAATGAGATGACTCTTTTCAATGTTGAGTCTCAATCCCGACCATGATGCAAATCGATCCAATCCATTCTTTAATACTCTGATAGAGTCAATGTCGGCTCGGCAAAATAATATCAGGTCATCAGCAAATCCCAATTGAAACACCCTTGATGCTTCACATTTCCAGTGAAATGTGAAATTCATATCCTGATCAATTAATTGCAAGAATCCCATATGCAGTATCTCCATGACAAGTACAAATAGGTATGGTGATAGAGGATCACCTTTTTTTTTAGGTAAATTTAAGTTTCATTAATAACATTGTAGTAAAGTACAACGTGGAAGTCATCAGTTGGTGTCTCCCTCGACAGGCCAAGGGATACGCCAAAGTCTAAATAAAGATCGTGTACTGACTGAACTAGGTAATGTAATACTATGTATCCGCTGCTTGATATCCTCGATAATAACTACTGCCATGGTGCTGGGAGTCCTTTCAGTTTGCTCAAATCGTCTCAAATTTCTCTCCTTCCAAATGTGGTAAACACATGATGCTAATAGTGCTCGGTAAGACATGTTAATAATGTGCTTACCTCTCCATCTCCGGGACGCCCATATAATATCCGTCATCTAGTCTCTATTGGGCCACGAGAATCATACTATTTTCCGAATTTCTGTTATACACTGAAGACTAAATCTGCACTGGAAAAATAAGTGACCGTGTGTCTCCGTCGCTCCCTCATTGCATAAAATGCACGGGCCAAGGTGAGCTAGCCATGGTTTATCCATCGTAGCCAACTTTCCAAGAATAGCAAGCCAGAGGATGAATAAGTGACGTGGAATCTTGAGTGATCCCGAAAGTAGCGAGGACCAGTCTACTTTCGGTCCAGGCGGATCAAAAAGCCTATAAAGAGTCTGAGTAGTAGGAATCCCATGGTCGAACCTCCAAATAATGTGGTCCTCTCCTCCATAGATTGTGGGTAGTGCATGTGTGATTTCCAAACACTCAAAATCTGTGATAGGGGGCCACTGCCACTCTCCTCCACTAATCACCGTACAGAGTTTTGTTGACTCCTCCAATCTATGTAACCTCGGTCCACGTGGGAATGTATCACGAAGAGGCCCTAGATGATGCCATGGGTCTTGCAATAGGTAGAATCTTCTCCCATCTCCTATTTTATAATCCACCATAGCTCGGAGGAAGATCCGTAAACGGAGGAGTTTTCGCCATCCCCATGATCCTCCATGCTCTCTAATCGTCCAGATGGAAGTATCTCATAATCGACCCTGGTAGAGCCATGTAACCCATATCGAGGTCCTATCGCACCTGATGATATCACATAGTTTCTTAGCCATTAATGCACGATTCAAGAGAGTGATGTCCTTGAATCCTAGGCCTCCCTCCTCCTTCGGCCGGCACAGGTCTTTCCAGGCAACCTTGGCATATCCACTGGTTGATGTCCCTTTCTACAAGAAAGTTCTCAGCCTCTTCTCAATTTCATTGGTAACTTTCTTTGGCAGTATGAACGCTGAAGCCCAGTATAAACTCAACGCCATGAGTACAGATTTAATAATTTGTACTCTACCAGCATATGACAATGCAATACCCTCCCAACCAGCAATACGTTTATCAATTTTCATCAATAATGGGCGACAATCAGCAATTGTTAAGCGAGAGGATAAGAGAGGTAGTCCCAAGTACCTCATCAGGAAGACACCCTCCTGTAACCCGAGTGCTGTCAGCATCTCATCGCGAAGTCCTTGGGCTGAACGTGAGATAATAAGATGGCTTTTCTGCACGTTTAGCATGAGCCCCGACCATACAGCAAATCGATCCAATCCTATTTTAAAGACTCCAATAGAGTCCATATCAGCGTGACAGAATAACAACAAATCATCAGGAAAACCCAACTGAAAAACTCTGGATGAATCACATTTCCAGTGGAAGGAAAATAATTCATCCTGATCAATCAACTGTAGGAAACTCAAGTATAGTACTTCCATTACAAGCACGAACAAGTATGGCGAAAGAGGATCTCCCTGTCGAAGCCCTCTGGCCCCCTTAAAGAAACCATGAGGTTTCCCATTCAGCCCAACGGAAAATGAAGTTGTAGTGAACACATCTCAATCCACTTCACGAAATTAGGGGGGAACCCAAATAACTCCATTACCGCGATCATAAAATCCCATTCCACCGTGTCATATGCCTTTCGAATGTCCACTTTCAAAGCACACCGGGGTGGTAGACGGGCCTGGTTGTAGCCTGTAAATAGCTCCTGTGCCAACATAATATTGTCTTCAATGCTTCGTCCGGGCACAAATGGCGCTTGGCATGGACTAATAAGTTTGTCTAATATCACACTCAACCGTTGGACAAGGAGTTTGGCAATAATCTTATATAACACATTACAGCAAGATATAGGACGAAAATCACCAACGGTCATAGGTGTATGTACCTTGGGAATAAGCGCCAGAAGTGTAGTATTTATCTGCTTCAGAAGTCGTCCCGTATTAAAGAAATCCAGAACTGCCGAAGTCACTTCCTGCCCCACTATAGGCCATTCAGCTTTGAAAAAGCCCGATGAATACCCGTCCGGCCCCGGTGCCTTATCCTCAGCAATGTCAAAAACTGCTTGCTCAACATCCGCTGGTGTGAATGGCAAGAGTAAAGAGTTAACATCCTCTTCACTCAATAGGTGTCTGACCCACGGTCGAAGGAATCGTAGATCAATCACGTCTCTCCTTTGTTCCCCACCAAGCAAGTTTTGATAGTACATGACAAACTCATTGACTACCTCTTGTGGTTCTGTGTGAGTGGCTCCATGATCATCATTAATTTGTAAGATTCTTCGCGCAGCGATCTTACGAAAGAATACCCGGGAGCACTGATCACCCCCCTTCATCCGCTGCATTTTTGCTCGTTGTTGGAGCATACTTTGTTCAAGTTTGGCTGCTTTAGCCAGTATGAATCGGCAACAATGTTCCAACTGTAATAATAATTCATCCTGCCTGTTCGAACTGACAAGTAATTGCGCCATCTCAAGAAACCCTTTTGCCAGCTGGACATTATGTGATAAGTCTCCTTTATTCCTCCTTTGCTCTCTAAACACCGATTTAAGTGCTTTGAGTTTCCTCGTTACCGCATACATAGGCGCCCCAATAATGTTATGTTGCCAAACCTGCTGCACACTGGGAATAAACTCTGGTGATAAGAATATCACCAGTCTGCATGGCAATAGTCTCTAGGGAACCCCATAACTCCCTCCTATCTGCCACCTCCGTAGCTCCATAAATCATAGTGATGGCAATTGACTCACGTAGTGACCGTATATAAACAAGGCAGTGGATGAATTGTGTACCACATTCAACAACATCAACATCAATAAAATTATCATCCCATGCAATCCAAATCCGATTACCAACCATTCCATAATCCACAAACCATTTCCAATTAGGTAATAAGAACGATTGAATAGCTGCTACATTATTAATACGAACACGGGTTTCAAGAAGACCAAGAAGTTGTAACTTGAACTCAGCAACGATGTCCTGCACTGCTAGCTGATGGTCTCTTTTATTCAGGCCACGAACATTCCATATAGCTGTGTTCAACATGGATCACCAAGTATGGGGCTGCTTCAATTAGGACCCCGTGCTATATCATCTGCATCGTCAATTAAGTGTAGAGCATCAAATGTATTATATACTACAATCTCCTTACCATTCTCTGCTCGATTTGTCCTCATTCCACCTCGACGAGGAGATTCACGCCCATCTCTCTGCTTTTCCACCCCTCGAGGTGGTGGTGTTATCTCCTGATCATGCACCATAGTCGGCTCTGCAGGTCCCTTTTTTGGAATGTAAACGGCTACCGGTGGTTTAATTGGTTTGGATGGTTTATTGAGCACACAATCCTTAGCCGAGTGGCCTAATGTCATACAACTGGTACATTTAGAAGGTAACCATTCATATTCCACGTCAATTTTGCATGGTGTCTCTCCTCCTTCCTCGTCAGGACTCATAATGATAATATGTTTAGGTAAGTTGGAGCTCACATCCAACATGACGCATACACGAGCGAAGTCCAGTCTCGTGCATGCCCTCGTAATAGCATCCGGATATAGGGGTTTGCCTATACCGCTGGCCACCGTGCTGAGGCCCTCTTCAGTCCATAATTCAACCGGTAAGTGTCTCATTTTTATCCAAACTGGGACCTGTGTATGTTTTAATTTTCTTATCGCCATCCCTGGTTCCCATTTCTGCAGTACAATTGGTTGTCCTTGGAACAACCACGGTCCGCCTTCAATTGCTTCTTCCATGTATGCAACTGTCTTAAACTGGAAAAAGAAAAAACCGTTTGACGTGGCCTTAACCTCCTGCAATCCAGGCCAAACTGAGACGGCAAAGTCTTTAACGTGATAAAAGTACGGTCGTTTTCCAAGTAAATAACCGATCGCGGTGGTCTTCCACTTAGTTGATCCATTGCGAATAGTTTCAATTGTAGGTCTCACAACCACTTCTCCATTTTGTATTGTTCGGGGTATGTATGAATGAGTCCTCCAAGATGAATTATTAAAAGCGTCGGCAATTTTATCATCCACGTTCACATTCAAATTTGCATTTAGCGGAATATTACCCACAAACAAACCCGTAGGAAATGAACGCACTTGTGTAGGGAGAGGACTAATTTTTTCCATTGTATTGCTAATGTCATGTAATACATCAGCAGCTGCATCAGTGCCTGTGTCATCACCTACATCATCATATAGGTCAGCGCCTGCATCAGCTTCCACATCATCTGCTGCGTCATCACACATGTCAGCGCTTACATCATCGCACAAGTCATCACCTCCTTCATCTTGCTGCTGTTTTTTTGCCGGAAAAGTTGTAGCAGCCGTCCCTGCTGTTCGTCGCCGGTCAGTCGCCGTCGCCTGAATCTGGACAGCATCCAAAGTCGCCGGAGTTTGCTGCATAACCGGATTAGCAACAAGACATGTTGTCTTCTTCCCCAAAACCGTCCTTCCACCATTTTCAGATTTCTTGTACGGCACCGGTGGCGCTATTCCGTGCGCCAACGCCCTTTCAACCATTGTACCCCGTCGAGCCCGAAGAGGAAGACGTCCAAACGTCAGTTTGTTTCCAGTCCCCGTTTGCTGCCTCAGATTTTCGCCATGGCCGAATTTGGCCTCCCAACGAGATTTAAGTTTCGCCAAAGCTTCTATTGAATCTGTATCACCAACATCCACAATTCTGTTCGCAAGATTCAAGAATTCAGTAATATTAAAATCGCGGGGAGAAGGAATAGCAGTCCGTCCGCCATTGATGGATGGAGCCGAAACTTCACCAAACCCTAGTTTTTGCGGCGCATTGGAACTCATATTATCCGTAGCCGATTTCTCATCTTTATCGTTCGAAATCCTTCCTCTCATCGTCATGATGTCCAATCCGCTCCTATTTACCAGAAAAGTATCAGTATCTATCGTCTCCAATGAACCCGACGTTTCATCTTCCATGGCAGAAAACCCTAGATCTGGCGACGCTTGGTTGTTCGTCGATTTGCCAGCCAAGATCCCGCCTTTCAGAGTCTGGAGTGTAGATCTTCCCCCCATTGATGTCTGTTCATCCTCCGTTTCCAGATTGGCGCTGTTTGCTGGCGTTTTCTCGGAACCCGACTCTTCACATTCTCGTCGGATTTGCGTTTTTCCGGCTTCCAAGCGGTCGCCGGAAGTCAGACCACCTCCAGTTGGTTCCCCATCGTCGGCCGTCCCCCCTGCTCCGGCCGGTGAGGCAGCTCCGCCATTCCACCTCCATCCATGCTAGTGTGTGTTTTTGAGTGTGTGCGAGTGTGTGAGAGAGAAGAGAGGGTAGTTGGAGAGTTTTTTTAGAGAGAATTTTTGCATTTTTTTGTGTATGTTTCAGTTTGTTTTTTTCGATAGAGGATCACCTTGCCGAAGTCCCCTAGCACCCTTAAAGAAACCGTTCGGTTTCCCATTCATTCCTATAGAGAATAAGGTTGATGTGACGCATTCC
Organism: Sesamum indicum; assembly: GCF_026168435.1. Classification (NCBI taxonomy): domain Eukaryota; kingdom Viridiplantae; phylum Streptophyta; class Magnoliopsida; order Lamiales; family Pedaliaceae; genus Sesamum; species Sesamum indicum. Next base: position 5,417,863 of record NC_142667.1, on the reverse strand, counting down.
TCAATCCATCGTCTGAATACCTCGGGGAAACCAAATAAATTTAAGGCCTCCAGAAGGAAGTCCCATTCCACAGTGTCATATGCCTTTCGAATGTCTACTTTCAAAGCACATCTCGGTGGTAGGCGGGCCTGGTTGTAGCCACTGAAAAGTTCCTGTGCTAACATGACATTATCCCCAATACTCCTCCCCAGGATAAATGCAGACTGGCATGAACTAACAAGTTTGTCCAATACCACACTCAAAATGTGTCGCGCCCACGATCTAAGATATCCAAAGTCCATCATCTGTTGTCGTCGCTCCCCTCCCAATAATGTTTGGTAGTAGGAAATGAATTCATGAGTTACTGCATCCGGGTCTGTATGCGTGACTCCTTGTGCATCAGTAATTTGCAAGATCTGACGTGTTGCCCGTCTCCTGGCGATCTTGCGAAAGAAGATCCTAGAGCACTGATCCCCCCCTTTCATCCACTGGATATTTGCCCTTTGTTGTAGCATAATCTGTTCAAGCTTCGCCGCTTTGGCATACACCAGGCGACAACAATGCTCCAAAAGAAGCCAAAGCTGATCTTGCCTACTCGCACTCACCAGTGTTTGAGCTACCTCCAAAAAACCTTTCGCCAGTTGCACATTATGTGTCAGATCTCCTTTTTTTCGTTTAATCTCACGAAAGATTGGTTTCAGTGCTTTAAGTTTGCAAGTGATAGAAAACGTAGGCACCCCTACAATCTCATGTTGCCACACACTTTGTACACTGGAAATAAAGTCTGGTGAGTGTGTAATGAAGTTATCAAATCGAAACATACCTCCATGTTGTTGATGATTGTCTCCAATAATCACCATTGGTGAGTGGTCTGAAGTTCGTGGTGTGAGGCATGTATAGATAACATTCAGGAACCGCACCATCCAAGTGTCATTGGTAAGCATCCGATCAAGTCGTTTCCATAAGTTGCGGGGACTAGTACTTCTATTATGCCATGTGTACCATTCTCCCTACATGGGTAATGGTAAGAGTGCAGTATTCTGGAGGCATGTGTTAAACTCATCCATCGCCATCCTGATATCTCCAGAAGTACCACAGACTTCACTAAGGTCTCTGATCGCATTGAAATCCCCTCCAACGAGCCATGGAATGTCTGTACATTGTATAGCAAGGGATTCTAGACAGCTCCAAAGTTCCCGCCGGTCTGGAACATTAGTAGCACCATATATAACAGTAAATTCCTGTAATGCTCTAATGTTCACACGACAATGTAAAAATTGTGCCCCCATCTTTAAGACATCGACATCGACTATATTATCATCCCACGCGATCCAAATACGATTACCAATTGAAATTGGATCCACATACCATTTTCAATGAGGCATCAAGAAAGATTGAATGCATGTAATATTATTAGTACCGACACGTGTTTCAAGGAGACCAAGAAAATGTAACCTGAACTCAGCAACAATATCTTTGACCGCCAGCTGATGGTCTCGTTTGTTCAGGCCACGTACATTCCATATTGCTAAATTCAACATGAATCCCGACTGGTGGGGCTGCATAGCTTAGGAGCTCGTGTAGTATTTTCTGTTTCATCAAGGGATTGTAAGGCATCAAAATGATTATAGATGATAAGAGCTTTACCCCTTTCTTCTCGACTTGGCCCCGCTGCATTTTTAGGGATCTCTCGCATTTCTGTCTCCTCCACCTCCCTACTATCCACTGGTTTTTCAACCCTTCGTTCTGGCATCGACTGGTGCGATCCCCCTACTTTTGGTACATAGACTGATACGGGTGCCTTAACTGTTTTGCTTTTTTTCTGCAACGCACAATCTTTGGCAGAATGTCCCAACATCATGCAATAGGTACATTTCGGTGGTAACCATTCATACTCAACATCAACTTTTACTGGCAATTCACCCCCGTTTTCGTCTGGCGTCATTATAATGATGTGTTTTTGCAATCTACAAGAGATGTCAAGCATAACGCATACACGAGCGAAATCCAATCTCGTGCATGCTCTAGTAATATATCCGGATATAGAGGTTTACCCACTCCACTGGCCACCGTGCTGAGACCCTCTTCAGTCCATAGTTCAAACGGAAGGTGGCGTAGTTTTATCCAAACTGGGACCTGTGTATGTTGAAGTTTCCTCAGTGCCATTCCCGGTTCCCATTTTCGTAATACGAGTGGCTGTCCCTGGTATAGCCATGGGCCTCCCTCAATAACGTCTTCCATAGCAATAGTTGATTTAAATTGGAAGAAAAAGAAGCCGTTTGATGTAGCAGTGACCTCTTTTAAGTCTGGCCATATCGATAATGCAAATTCCTTCAAATGGTGGAAATATGATTTTTTCCCAAGAAAGTAACCGACCGCAGTGGTTTTCCACCTCTGAGAACCCCTCCTAATCACATCCATCGTTGGTCTCACAATCACCTCACCGTTTTGTATAATGGGAGCAATATACGAGAGTGTCTTGCGAGATGAGTTGAATGCATCAGTGATTTTATCTTCAACTACCGGATTCGAATAAGTATGCAACGGGATTTTACCGACAAACAAGCCCGTTGGAGTTGGAATATCTTTCATAGGAAATGGAGTTTTCCTCATGTCACGGACGATTTCATTGCATGTGTTAGCAGGTGAGGTCATAGCAGGGATGACATCAACAGGTGATGTCAATGTAGGGTTGAAGTCAGTAGTGACATCATCAGAAGCAGGGCTGACATCAGCAGGAGCAGGGCTGACATCAGCAATCAGCAAATGCAGGGCTGACGTCATCAGTGTAATCAGCAAATGCAGGGCTGATGTCATCAGATCGCGAAGTGACGCCAGCAGTCTAAAAAACTTCCATGTCCGGCTGTTTCGACGGAAAATTACCTCCAACACGCCGGAAATCATCCTCTTGGCCACTGTCCGTCGTCTGAGCATCTTTTCTTCCACCATTCTCGCCGGAAAATGGAGTTAGCATCGAATCCGCTGCCTTCGAACCACCATTCCCGTTCTGATTAAGTAGAAATGCCGGTGGTCGGAGACTTCTCCATGCCTTTCGCCTAGCCATTGGAAGATCAAAAGTCGTGCTTTTTGCCGGAAAGCAACGCGTCGTCGCTTCCTTTCCAAAGCGTTTTTCCCATTTATTTTTCAACTCGCACAGCACCGTCGTTGCCTCTTTGTCGCCGGCATCAAATCACCGTGTTGGCTACGCGGATGAACTCTGCCATATTGAACGCACCAGCCCCCTCCAAACTCTGTCCGCCATTGATGACCGTTGAAGGTGCGCCGCCAAACCCTAGTTTTGCGCGGCGCACCAAAACACCATCGTTTTCGTCCAAGTTTTTTTTTTTTTTGGTAATGGTAAATTTCATAAATGAAAAATATGGTCAGTACAACAATTAATTGGGTATCCCTCGACAGGCCAAGGGATACGCCATAGTCTATATAGAGCACATGTACTAATCGAACTAGAAAGATTAAGACTCAATATCCTCTGCCTAACATCGTCAATAATAAGAAAAGCCAATACATTAGGCGGGTGCTCAATCTGCTGGAACCGTCTGGAATTTCTTTCTCGCCACAAATGGTAAACGAATGACCCAAGCGTTTTCGTCCAAGTTTTCATCTTTACCCATCGCCATGCCATCCCCAACGTCTGCAACCTCTATTTCATCGTCTCCGGCCGTTAGATCGTTGGATTTCACCGGTGACCCTTCGTCTTCCAGTCGCGACTTCTCGGTTTTTTCGCGTCTTTTCACCTTCCCGTCGCCTGAAATATAATCTCCTTCTCGTTGGCCATCCTCCACATCATCCTCGTCGCCGGCAGACCCTTCGCCGTCGTAACCATGGCTGCCAGCCGGAATTTTGGTAGCAAGGGTTTTAGTGTGTGGAAGTGAAGGTGTACTAGCATGTGAAAAATTAGAGAGAGAATTTTTTGGTTCCATTTTCTTAGCTAAACTGAACGTTCAAAAGTTAGCTGTTTTGCACGGTTTTATTAAAACAAGTTTGTTTCACTTTTATACTAACTTATAGTTATTATTACGCTTAGAAAATTTAACACACAAACTCTTGGGTCTAGACCTACGTTTGGGTCAAGTTTCGTCAAATTCTGAGAATGCTCAAAATACAGCTGTTTTACACGGTTTTATTAAAACAAGTTTGTTTCCCTTTTATACTAACTTGTAGTTATTATTACGCTTAGCAAATTTACAACACAAATGCTTGGGTCTACACCATGGGTCAAGTTTCGTCGAATTCTGAGAACGTTCAAAATTTAGCTATTTTGCACGGTTTTATTAAACAAAGTTTGTTTCCCTTTTAAACTAACTTGTAATTATTATTACGCTTAGCAAATTTACAACACAAATGCTTGGGTCTAGACCAACATTTGGTCAAGTTTCGTCGAATTCTGAGAACGTTCAAAATTTAGCTATTTTGCACGGTTTTATTAAAGCAAGTTTGTTTCCCTTTTATACTAACTTGTAGTTATTATTATGCTTAGCAAATTTACAACACAAATGGATGGGTCTAGACCTGCGATTGGGTCAAGTTTCGTCGAATTCTAAGAACGTTCAAAAGTTAGCTGTTTTGCATGGTTTTATTAAAGCAAGTTTGTTTTCCTTTTATGCTAACTTGTAGTTATTTTTTTTTTTTTTGGTCAGTGTAATTTTCATTAAAAAAAGAGAAGTATAGTACAACAGTGTCCCTCATTAGGCGCTTCCCTCGACAGGCCAAGGGATACGCCACAGTCTATACAAAGCACATGTGCTAATAGAGCTAGGTAGCTTAATACTGAGTATACGTTGCCGAACATCTTCTACTATTAAGTTTTTTTTGGGTAAATGTAAGTTTCATTAATAATATTGTAGTACAGTACAACATGGAAGTCATCAGTTGGTGTCTCCCTCGATAGGCCAAGGGATACGCCAAAGTCTAAATAAAGATCGTGTACTGACTGAACTAGGTAATGTAATGCTATGTATCCGCTGCTTGATATCCTCGATAATAACTACTGCCATGGTGCTGGGAGTCCTTTCAGTTTGCTCAAATCGTCTCAAATTTCTCTCCTTCCAAATGTGGTAAACACACTTCTACTATTAAGTTGGCCACTACACTCGGGGGCCCCTCCTCGTGCTCAAAACGTCTCAGGTTCCTCTCCCTCCAAATATGGTATACACACGATCCAAGCAGGCATCGGTAGGATATATTGATGATGTGCTTCCCACGCCATTTTCTTGCACCCCATTCAACATCTCTGACCCAATCCCTATTAGGCCACTGAAATTTACCACACATATTCTTGGGTCTAAACTACGATTGGGTCAAGTTTCGTTGAATTCCCCAATAGAGACTGGAAAACGGATATTGAATGGGCTTCCCAAAAATGGAGAGGTAAACACATTGTTAACATATCTTATCGAGCACTATTAGCATCATGTGTTTACCACATTTGGAGGGAGAGAAACTTGAGAAGATTCGAGCACACCGAGAGGACACCTAGCACCATGGCTTTATTGATAGTTGAGGATATCAAGCAGCGGATCCTTAGTATCTCTCTACCTAGATCAGTCAGTACAAGAGCTTTATATAGACTGTGGCGTATCCCTTGGCCTGTCGAGGGAGAAACCAACTGATAACCACACTGTTGTACTGTACTACTATTTCATTTTACTTAATGATACTTACATTTACCAAAAAAAAAAAAGTTTCGTTGAATTCTGTGAACGTTCAAAAGTTAACTGTTTTGCACGGTTTTATTAAAACAAGTTTGTTTCTCTTTTTTTTTTGGGTAAATGTAAATTTTATTAATAAAGAGTAATGGTGCACAACATGTGATCATCAAATGGTTTCTCCCTCAACCCAAGGGATACGCCATAATCTATACAATGCTCGTGTACTGACTGACGAAGCTAAATCAACACTAAGAATCCTCTGCCTGACGTCATCGACGATTAGGATACTCAAAGTGGCTGGTGTCCGCTCAGTGTGTTCAAATCTCCTCAAGTTTCTCATCCTCCATATGTGGTAGACACATGATGCAAGTAGTGTACGGTAAGCGCTATTAATAATGTGCTTACCTCTCCATTTCCGCGTCGCCCATTCAATATCTGTTGCCCAATTCCTATTGGGCCAGTGAAAACGAATCCATCTGCGAATCTCAAAGAGGCACTGACGACTAAATCTGCATTGGAAGAATAAATATGAATGAGATTCCGTAGCTCCCTCATCGCACAATATGCACACACCCCCCCAGGTGAGATAGCCATGATTTGTCCGTGGTAGGTAGTTTGCCGAGGATTGCGAGCCATAAGATGAACGAATGACGAGGAATCTTCAAGGAGCTCAAAAGTAGTGAAGACCATCCTAGTTTCGGCTCAGGAGGATCAAATAATCGGTAGAGGTCCTGAGTAGTAGGTTGCCCTTCGTCACATCTCCATATCACCCGATCCTCACCTCCAAGAATAAGCGGTAGGTGTAGTGGCCAACTTAATAATAGAAGATGTTCGGCAACGTATACTCAGTATTAAGCTTCCTAGCTCTATTAGCACATGCGCCTTGTATAGACTGTGGCGTATCCCTTGGCCTGTCGAGGGAAGCGCCTAATGAGGGACACTGTTGTACTATACTTTCTTCTTAATGAAAATTACACTTACCCAAAAAAAAGAATAAGCGGTAGGTCTAGAAGATAGAAGAGGGATTCCCAAGAAGTTCTTCTAACTAAGGAAGTAGAGATGGACTCTCAAAATTCTCTCCTTTCTCTCTCACACACTATTACACCACAACACACACACATGCCCTAACCACTAAAACTGCCGCCGGCGATGAGGAGGAGGATCCGGCCGGCGAAGGGGAGGTCGACGGTGATGGAAGACGGCGACATACGGACTGTTTTGGTCAATTTTCCGGTGACCCGCGAGTTCTTAACGTGGAAACAAAAAAATCGTGATTGCAAGTTGAACCGCCATCTTTTCCGGCGACAATGGCGGATCTGACGACAGAGGACGATGACCCAAGCTTTTCAGAGATCGGAGATGGAGGAAAGCCGAGGACTGATTGTGTTTTGAGGGCGGAAACGAGGTCAATATTTCAGGCTCCATTGTTAGGGTTTTCGGAAGGCGAAAGATCGCGCAGCCAAAAACCGATGGAAACTTGCACTATTCCGGCTGAAGATAGTACGACGGACTCCGTGGACGAAGTGGCAACATCTCTGAACAAGAAAGGCGAGAGCTTGGCCCCTAATTCGTCTTCTTCACGAGTGCCGCCAAAATTAGGGTTTGATGGCGGTTCATCTTCCTTCAATGGCGGACGAAGGTTTGAGCCTTTCAATCTTGACGAGTTCTTGCGATTGGCCAACGCTGTTATTGACAAAGGCAACAAGCAAACTGTTGCAGCGCTTAGAAATCTGAAAAAACGATGGACGGAGAGATTCAGAAGTGTGCCGTCGTTGCGTTCATTGGTTGAGAGAAGAGGCGCGCCGCCACGCGTGGGAGGTTTACGACCGACTGTAAGGTGCCTCGAGCAGTGAGACGTCGGAAACAGGCGTGCAACCGAAGGGATCAGATCTACAGACGCCGGCGACTGAGAATTGTGAAATTTTTGCCGGAAAAACGCCTGTTCTGTGTCCGCCGGCGACCGATATGGCAGCTCCGACGACTGTGGATCGGCGAGTAACAATTCCGGCGACTGTTGGTAATCCTAATTTGGCTGATGTCGCGATTGTGAATGACGTGGAGGGTGAGTTGGCATGTGACGAGGATGATGATGTCACTAGTGATGTTGGTTTGAAATCTAATGACATCACTGCATATGACATCATGGCTGACATCACTACAGATGACATCACTGCTGATGCAGGCATGACAACAGCTTATGTCATGGATGATGTCAACCTACAAAAGAAGAAAAAAAACCATGCTTCTACCACTGGATTGTTCATTGGAAATATTCCGTTACATACATGCTCGGACACAATTTTCGATGACAAAATAGCTCACGCATTCCACAACTCAACTCGGAAGACCCTATCCTATGTGGCTCCAACGGTGCAAAACGGAGAGGTGATTGTGCGACCAACATTGGATAGTATACGTAATGGGTCAAAACTATGGAGGACTACAACGGTGGGGTATTTCCTTCGAAAAAGGCCGTATTTTCACCATCTGAAGGAATTTGCAATGTCGATATGGCCGGACTTAAAGGAGGTCACTAGTACAAATAATGGATTCTTTTTCTTCCAATTCAAATCAGTCGTTGCTATGGAAGATATCATCGAAGGAGGGTCGTGGCTATTCCAAGGGCAACCTATAGTCCTTAAAAAATGGAAACCAGGGATGGTATTAAGGAAACTACAGCATACGCAGGTTCCTATGTGGATCAAATTACGTCACCTTCCAGTCGAGTTATGGACAGAAGAAGGACTTAGTACGGTGGCTAGTGGAGTGGGTAAACCTCTTTACCCGGATGCGATTACGAGAGCATGCACGAGACTGGACTTCGCTCGTGTATGCATAATGGTAGATGTGACTTCAACATTACCAAAGCACATTATAATTATGACACCGGATGAGGACGAAGGAGAATCACCATGTAAAGTAGATGTTGAGTACGAATGGTTACCCCCGAAGTGCAAAAGTTGTATGACATTGGGGCACTCTGCCAAAGAATGTGTTCTTAACAAATCAAAACCAATTAAACCACCGATTGCTGTATACGTACCCAAAGTGGGGACACCACAAGAAAGAGCAATGCCTGAATCGAGTAGGAACCATACTAGGGAAGTTGGTGATACAACTTATATACCATCTCGGCCACCACATTTGCATGATCGGTAGATAAGCAGACCACCACAAGCTCCAGTGGTAGAAAAGAAGAGAGAGGGCCGTCAATACCCTAGAGATGCAACAGGCCCAAGTCGTGAGGAGAGGGGTAAGGTGGTTGTTATATATAATACATTTGATGCACTACACATACTAGATGATACAGATGAGTCGACTCGGGGTCCTAAGAACAGCAGCCCCATACCTAGTAATCATGTTAAATGCAACAATATGAAATGTACGGGGCCTGAACAAAAGAGATCATCAGTTGGCAATCAGAGACATCGTTGCTGAGTTCAGGTTACAATTTCTCGGTCTCCTTGAAACTCGTGTTCGATTTAATAATGCAGCTCAAATTCAATCTTTCCTATTACCCCATTGGAAATGGTATATGGATTATGGATCTTCTGGTAATCGGGTCTGGATAGCGTGGGATGATAATTTTATTGATGTTAATGTGGTTGAATGTGGAACGCAATTTATCCATTGTCTTGTTAATATCCGTGCAATTCATGAGTCAATCGTTGTTACTGTCGCTTATGGAGCTACTGATGTGGTTGATAAGAGAGAGTTATGGAATGCCCTGGAAAATTTAGCTATACAGTGTGCTGATATCCCGTGGTTGATTGGAGGGGATTTTAATGCAGTTCGCGACCTCAGCGAAGTATGTGGCACATCAGGGGATATCCGAATAGCTATGAAAGAATTTAATGCAGCCATTCAGAATACAGGATTACTACCACTACCCATGCAGGGAGAGTGGTACACATGGCACAACCACAGTGCGACACCACGGAACCTCTGGAAAAGACTGGACCGCATGTTGATAAATGATAGATGGATGGCACAGTTCCCTAACACATTCTACTCGGTCCTTACACCACGCACTTCAGACCACTCACCGATGTTACTATATGGGAACGACAACAACAATATGGAGGTATGTTCCGATTCGATAACTACCTCGCTCGTTCACCTGAGTTTATTCTGTGCAGAATATATGGCAACATAACATTATTGGTACGCCTATGTATGCTGTGACACGCAAACTCAAAGCATTGAAACCAATCTTCCGAGAGCAAAGGAGGAATAAGGGGGACCTATCGCACAATGTCCAAATGGCGAAAGGGTTTCTTGAAGCAGCACAACTACTTGTTAGCTCAAGAAGGCTAGATGAGCTATACATACAACTAGAACACTATTGTCGACTCGTACTGGCCAAAGCAACAAAATTAGAGCAGATTATGCTACAAAAACGAGCGAAGATGCAGTGGATGAAGGGAGGTGATCAGTGCTCCCGAGTGTTCTTTCTGAAGATTGCTCAACGAAGATCATCAAGAAGGATCTTCCAGATCAACGATGATCAGGGATCCACTCACACTGATCCAGAAGAAGTTATTAATGAGTTTGTCACATATTACCAAACCCTCCTAGGGGGAGACAGACGATGAACAGGTATTGACATTCGGTTTCTCAGACCGTGGGCTAGGCACATTTTGAGTAATGAGGAATCTACTGCTTTACAGTTACCGTTCACACCAGCAGATGTCAAACAGGCGGTTTTTGACATTGATGAGGACAAGGCCCCAGGCCCGGACGGATACTCATCGGGCTTCTTCATAGCAGCATGGTCTATTGTTGGACAGGAAGTGACTTCGGCAGTACTGGACTTCTTTAGTACAGGCCGACTTCTGAAGTAGATAAATACTACACTTTTGGCGCTCATACCAAAAGTACATTTTTCGGTAAATGTAAATTTCATTAATAAAGAGTAATGGTACAGTACAACATGGTACAACATGGGATTATCAACTGGTTTCTCCCTCTACCCAAGGGATACGCCATACCAAAAGTACATTCCCTATGATGGTTAGTGCTTTTCGGCCCATAGGATGTTGTAATGTGCTTTATAAGATCATTGCAAAGCTCATTGTCCAAAGGCTGAGTGTGATAATGGACAAACTGATCAGCCCATGCCAAGCGGCATTTGTGCCGGGACGCAGCATTGGAGATAACATCATGCTAGCACAAGAACTCTTTACGGGATACAACCAGACTTGTCTACCTCCTAGATGTGCTCTGAAAGTTGACATCCGGAAGGCATAAGAACTGGAGATAACATGATGCTAGCACAAGAACTCTTTACGGGACACAGTGGATTGGGATTTCTTGATAGCAGTAATGGAGATGTTCGGGTTCCCTATTAATTTTGTGAAGTGGATTGAGGAGTGTGTAGCAACACCTTCATTCTCTGTTGGGCTAAATGGGAAGCCCCATGGATTCTTTCAAGGAGCCAGAGAACTTCGGCAGGGTGACCCTTTATCACCCTACCTATTTGTGCTTGTGATGGAAGTCCTACACTTGGGCTTCTTGCAGTTGATTGATCAGGAGGAGATATTTTCCTATCATGGAAAATGCGAGGCAGCCAGGATTTTTCAGTTGGGGTTTGATGATGATGTGATATTATTTTGCCGTGCTGATATGGACTCTCTAAGAATCTTTAAAGCAGGTCTGGATCGTTTTGCCGAATGATCGGGTCTTAGACTGAACGTGCAGAAAAGCCACTTGATTATCTCACACTCAGCGCAAGCACTGCATGAGGAGATGTTGGCGCTACTTGGATTTCAGGAAGGGGTTCTTCCAATGAGGTATCTGGGGTTACCACTTATATCGTCTCGACTAACTATTGGAGGCCCGTGGTTGTTCCAAGGGCAGCCGATAGTTCTTCAAAAGTGGGAACCGGGGATGGCCATGAGAAAATTGAAGCATACACAAGTGCCCGTCTGGATTAAATTACGACATCTTCCGATGGAATTTTGGACGACAGAAGGATTGAGCACTGTAGCGAGTGGTGTGGGGAAGCCCCTTTACCCCGACGCGATTACAAGAGCATGCACGAGACTGGACTTTGCTCGTGTATGTGTGATGATTGATGCCACACAAAAGTTGCATAAACATATTATTGTCATGGCACCTGATGAAGAAGGAGGGGAGACACCTTGCAAAGTTGACATTGAGTATGAATGGCTCCCGCCAAAGTGCACAGCGTGCATGTCATTGGGACATTCGAACAAGGATTGTGCACTAAACAAAACCCGCAAACCGACGAAGCCAACAGTAAATGTGTATGTGCCGAAAGTCAATGTAGCACAACCGCAACTTCCGACTAAGGGACGTGAGACGATGAAACCAGTGGTTGAAGATATACCCAAAGCAGATGCGGGAGATAGACATGTGGACCAGAACCACTCCAAGCAAGAAGAGAGAGGTAAGGCAATTGTTATTTATAATGCTTTTGACGCTTTGCATTTAATTGATGATGCAGGTGAGCATTCAGGGGGTCCTAACACAAGCAGCCCCATGGTCGATGATCCATGTTGAACATCGCTGTGTGGAATGTCCGTGGGCTGAACAAACGAGACCATCAGCTCGCTTTGAAGGACTTGGTCTCCGAATACAGGTTACACTTCCTAGGTATTCTTGAAACTCGTGTTCGTTTGAATAATGTTATGCATATTCAATCGTTTTTACTTCCACATTGGAAATGGTTTGTCGATTATTCTTCTGTTGGTAATCGCATTTGGATAGCTTGGGACGAGAATATTGTTGATGTCCATATCTTAGACTCGGCAGATCAATTTATTCACTGTCGGGTTACTAATATGGCTGAAAATGAATCTGTTATTATCACTGTTGTTTATGGGGCATCTGAGGTGATTGATCGTCGGAATTTATGGACGGCACTGGAGACGCTATCTCAGCAATGCTCTGACATCCCGTGGATGGTGGGAGGGGATTTTAATGCAGTACGTGACCTTAACGAAGTATGTGGCATCTCAGGAGATATAAGGATGGCCACCGAAGAATTTAATGCTGGTATTCTGGAGGCGGGGCTGATCCCACTTCCTATGCAAGGTGAATGGTTCACGTGGCATAATTGCAGTACGTCTATGAGGAGTTTATGGAAGCGGCTGGATCGGATTCTTATTAATGACCGCTGGCTGGCAAGGTTCCCGAGCGCATATTATCACAGCCTTACTCCACGGACATCTGACCACTCTCCACTGGTTTTACATGGGGATATACAACAACATAATGGAGGCATGTTTCGATTTGATAACTATCTGGCCCATTCACCCGAGTTTATCCACAGTGTGCAGAATATTTGGCATCATGAGATTGTGGGTATTCCTATGTATGCTGTGACACGTAAACTGAAGGCACTTAAACCAGTCTTTAGACTACAAAGGAGAAATAAGGGAGATCTGACGATGAATGTCCAACTAGCCAAAGGTTTTCTTGATGAGGCACAACAGTTGGTGAGCTCTGATAGACAAAATGAGCTATATTTACTCCTGGAGCATTGTTGTCGAGTCGTTTATGCTAAAGCGGCAAAACTCGAACAAATTATGCTGCAGCAGAGAGCCAAAATGCAGTGGATGAAAGATGGAGACCAATGTTCCCGGGTTTTCTTTCGTAAAATTGCACAGAGACGAGTAAGGAGGAGAATCTTACAGATTAACGATGAGAATGGTTTCACACACACGGATCTAGGGGAAATCGCCCATGAGTTTGTCTCATACTATCAGAACCTCTTAGGAGGCACCAGAAGACGGCTGTCAGTGGATATTCGTTATCTTAGACCGTGGGCAAGGCACTGTATCACTGATGAGGAAGCTAATCAATTACTCCTTCCGCTCTCGGCGGATGATGTGAAGCAAGCAGTGTTCGATATTGCTGATGACAAGGCACCGGGACCTGATGGCTACTCGTCAAGGTTTTTCAAGGCGGCTTGGCCTGTGGTTGGGGAAGAAGTTACGAGGGCGGTACTAGACTTCTTTTCTACCGGAAAACTTCTGAAGCAGGTCAACTCCACGATCTTGGCCCTGATCCCAAAGGTACATACACCTATGTCGGTTAATGATTTTAGACCAATTTCATGCTGCAATGTTTTGTACAAGATCATTGCGAAACTTCTTGTCCAAAAAATTAGTGTGCTACTGGACAAGATAGTTAGCCCATGTCAGACAGCTTTTATTCCGGGAAGAAGCATTGGGGACAACATTATGTTAGCCCAGGAATTATTCTCCAGATATAACCAGATGCGCCTACCCCCGAGATGCGCACTTAAAGTGGATATCAGGAAGGCCTATGATACGGTGGAGTGGGACTTCCTGTTAGCAGTTTTGCAGCTGTTCGGGTTTCCACCTACGTTTACAAGGTGGATTGAGGAGTGTGTTTCCACGACATCATTCTCGATTGGGCTCAATGGAAAACCTCATGGGTTCTTTGCTGGAGCGAGAGGACTACGACAGGGAGACCCACTTTCTCCTTATCTGTTTGTTCTTGTTATGGAAGCCTTACATCTGGGATTCTTGCAACGAATTGAACAGGACATCCAATTCACCTATCATTGGAAGTGTGAGAGTTCTAAGGTTTTTCAGATGGGATTTGCAGACGACCTCCTCTTACTGTGCAAAGCTGACTTAGACTCCATCAGAGTCTTCAAAGAGGGATTGGACTGGTTTGCGGAGTTGTCGGGCCTTCGGCTGAATGTCCAAAAAAGTCACTTAATCATTTCACGTTCGGCTCAAAATTTGAAGGACCAGATGCCGGATATTTTGGGCTTTCAGGAGGGCCACCTTCCAATGAGGTACCTGGGTCTTCCCTTAATCTCGTCTAGGCTGACCATCTCTGATTGCCAACCGCTTATCTCAAAAATTGATGCACGTATTAATGGATGGGAAGGGATTTCATTATCATATGCTGGGTGGGTACAAATCATCAAATCTGTGCTCTCAGCATTGAGCTTATATTGGGCTTCTGCATTCATATTACCTAAGAAAGTAATCAGCGAAATTGAGAAGAGGTTGAGGACTTTCCTATGGAAGGGTACGACGTCCAGTGGGTACGCTAAGGTAGCCTGGAAAGATGTGTGTCGATCGATGGATGAGGGGGGACTTGGGTTCAAGGATATCTCCACCTTGAATCGCGCATTAATGAGCAAGAAACTATGTGATGTTATCCAGTGTGACAGGACATCCATATGGGTTCAGTGGCTCTACCAAGACCGATTACGTGAGAGATCGATTTGGACTATCCGTGAACATGGAGGTTCTTGGGGATGGCGAAAAATACTCAGGCTACGTCCTTTCCTTCGCGCTATCGTGGATTACCAGATTGGAAATGGAGACAGATTCTTTGTTTGGCAGGACCCGTGGCATCACTTGGGTCCACTTATCGAGCGATTCCCTCAAGGTCCCCGCCATCTTAGACTTGAAGAATCAGCAAAACTCAGCTTAGTGATTTCAGCAGGAGAATGGCAATGGCCTACCATCACTGACTTTGAATGTTTGGAAATCACACATAACCTACCGCTTATTTTCGGAGGAGAGGATCGGGTGGTGTGGAGATGTGACGAAGGGCATCCTACTACTCAGGCCCTCTACCGATTATTCACTCACCCCGAGCCGAAAGTAGGATGGTCTTCACTACTTTTGGGCTCCTTGAAGATTCCTCGCCATTCGTTCATCTTATGGCTAGCGATCCTTGGCAAACTTCCTACCACAGACAAATCATGGCTATCCCACCTGGGGGTGTGCATACTGTGCGATGAGGGAGCTACGGAATCTCATCCACATTTATTCTTCCAATGCAGATTTAGTCGTCAGTGCCTTTATGAGATTCGCAGAAGGATTCGCTTTCACTGGCCCAATAGAGATTGGGCAACAGATATTGAATGGGCGACACGGAAATGGAGAGGGGAGCACATTATTAATAGAGCTTACCGTACACTACTGGCGGCGTGCGTCTACCACATATGGAAGGAGAGGAACTTGAGGAGATTTGATCATACTGAGCGGACACCGGCCACATTGAGCATACTAATCATCAATGATGTCAGACAGAGGATTCTTAGCGTTGACTTAGCATCGTCAGTCAGTACACGAGCATTGTATAGATTATGGCGTATCCCTTGGGTAGAGGGAGAAACCAGTTGATAATCCCATGTTGTACCATGTTGTACTATACCATTACTCTTTATTAATGAAATTTACATTTACCGAAAAAAGAAAAATAACTATTGGAGATTGCCGTCCACTATTACTGAAGATTGACAAACGGATCGCTGGATGGGAAGGTACCACTATATCTTATGCTGGTAGAGTACAAATTATTAAATCTATACTTATAGCACTGAGTCTTTATTGGGCATTGGCATTTATATTACCGAAGAAAGTTATTAATGAAATTGAGAAAAGGTTGCAAGCTTTCTTGTGGAAGGGAACGATGAATAGTGGCTATGCCAAGGTAGCGTGGAAAGATATATGCCGACCTAAGGAGGAGGGAGGACTTGGATTCAAGGATATCAGTACCTTGAACCGTGCATTGATGACAAAAAAACTATGTGATGTCATTAGATGTGGCAGGACATCAATTTGGGTTGGATGGTTGTACTAGGGACGCCTACAACACACCTCTATATGGACGATTACGGACCATGGCGGCTCATGGGGATGGAGGAAAATCCTTCGATTACGGATGTTTCTCCAAACCATGGTGATATGGTATTGACCATGGGTGGCCCGATCTTTACGGCGTAGGCTAGAATTGGATAAAGTGGTTCGTGACCTGAGGAATGTAAATAGTCAACCACGTTATATGAACGTGACCTACTACTTAGAACATTCAACCAACCACGAGCACGAGTAAACCAATCCACACAACGACACACTTGGGTCGAGCACGAATTGGAGGCTATGTGAATTTGAATCACCAATCTAATAGACTAGATTGACAAAGCAAAGGTTTCACAAAAGCTAAAACAAGTGTATAACTCTCCAAAGTAAGAGAACACTCAATATTTTATAAACTAGATCAATTCTTGAATATTTCGATTATATCCCGCATGCATTGGCTGGTATGTGCCTTTTATAGGCCTAAAACACTTCCAAATTAACCTTTCATATCCCCAAGTGACTCCTTGGTGGACGTACATTCAATACTTGGTCAAAAATAACTAAAAACTATGCATTCTTGGTCATAACTGAGTAAAACCCATGCATGACCATGTGAATCCGTGAAATGGTGTATAAATGCACTTTGAATGTAGTTGAAAGGTCTCTTTTGACCACATGGCTGCACTTGGACGAATTGGGCTCCTATTGTGGGCTTCCTTGGGCTTGAATTAATGAAATTAAGCTCACATGTTGGGCCTCCGATTGTGACTTGATCCCATTAGCAAGGACTAAGTTGGATTGGGCTTGAATTACTTCTTGCATTCTCTTCAACCTTTCTCTTGTTATTGGCCCACTTCCAATGGTTAAATCTTGGTCCATTGGATCTTGAATTTCTTTTGCTTGTTGGACGCCCTCGATATTCCTATCATTCTCCCCTTCTTGAAAAGGAGTCGTCCTCGACTCTTCATTATCTGCATCATAAAAAGGAGAAAGATCAGAAACATTAAAAGTAGCACTTACTCCATACTGACCAGGTAAATCAAGTTTGTAAGAATTGTCATTAATTCTTTCAAGGACTCGGAATGGTCCATCCCCTCTTGGCATGAGCTTGGACTTCCTTTTGTCCGGAAACCTCTCTTTTCTAAGATGCAACCATACTAAGTCTCCCGGTTCAAAGATAACTCGTTTCCTTCCCTTGTTCGCTCGGTTCATGTACTGTTGAGTCATTCTCTCAATATTACTTTTGACCTTTTCATGGATTTGCTTGACAAATTCAGCATGTTTCTTTCCATCCATATTTACTCTCTCCTGCAAAGGCAAGGGAATTAAATCAATAGGTGCAAGAGGATTAAAACCATAAACAATCTGAAAGGGTGAAAACTTAGTAGTGGAGTGGATAGCCCTATTGTACGCAAACTCGACATGCGGTAGACACTCTTCCCAACTCCTTAAGTTCTTTTTCACAATTGTTCTCAACAATGTCGAAAGTGTCCTATTGACCACCTCAGTTTGCTCATCGGTTTGTGGATGGCAAGCAGTAGAGAAAAGCAACTTAGTTCCAAGCTTGCCCCACAAAGTTTTCCAAAAGTAGCTAAGGAACTTGGCATCTCGATCGGACACTATAGTCCTTGGCATACCATGAAGCCTCACAATTTCCTGAAAGAAAAGATTAGCAATATTAGAGGCATCATCAACTTTATGGCATGCTATAAAGTGTGCCATTTTGGAAAACCTGTCTACAACAACAAAAATAGAATCTCTCCCCCTCTTAGACCTAGGTAATCCCAAAACAAAGTCCATTGAAATATCTTCCCAAGGTACACTAGGAATAGGGAGGGGCATGTACAATCCATGGGGATTAAGCTTTGACTTTGCCTTATGACAATGCATTTTCCCACAAACTTTTCAACATCTCTACGCATCTTTGGCCAATAAAAGTGTTCACTCAAGACTCCCAAAGTTTTAGAAATACCAAAGTGACCCATCAAACCCCCAGTATGTGCTTCCTTTAACAATAATGAACGAATAGAACAATTAGGAACACAAAGCTGGTTGGCTCGAAATAAAAATCCATCATGCAAATAGAATTTATCCCATCCAATGCTTGGGCTGCAATTTCCAAACACTTTACCAAAATCAACATCATTAGCATACAAATCTTTGATGAGCTTAAAACCAAGAATTTTAGCATCCATTATTGAAAGTAAAACATACCTTCTTGAAAGTGCATCAGCAACAATGTTCTCCTTACCTTTCTTGTGCTTGATCACATATGGAAATGACTCAATAAACTCTACCCACTTTGCATGTCGACGGCTAAGCTTGCTTTGACTTTTAATATACTTGAGTGCTTCATGATCAGAATGTATTACAAACTCTTTTGGCCACAAATAATGTTGCCAATTTTCCAATACTCTAACCAATGCATAAAGCTCCTTGTCATATGTAGGGTAATTAAGTGTTGGCCCACTTAATTTATCACTGAAATATGCAACCGGCCTACCTCCTTGCATAAGAACTCCTCCTATGCCAATCCCACTTGCATCACATTCAATTTCAAAAGTCTTACCAAAGTCGGGAAGGGCTAGCAAAGGTGCATGGGTAAGCTTCTCTTTTATAGCTTGAAAGGCTTTCTCTTGTGCGTTTCCCCACTTGAATGGAACATTTTTCTTGGTTAACTCGTTCAATGGGGCTGCCATGGTGCTAAAGTCCTTCACAAATCGCCTATAAAAGCTTGCAAGGCCGTGAAAGCTCCTCACTTCTCCAATAGTGGTGGGGGTTGGCCAATCTTGAATAGCTTTGACCTTTTCTTCGTCAACTGTGATTCCTTCACTACTTACAACAAAACCAAGGAAAATAACTTTGTTAGTGCAAAAGTCACACTTTTTCAAGTTTCCAAACAACCTTTCCTTTCTTAGAACCTCTAGGACTTGTTTTAAATGGGTTACATGCTCTTCCAAAGTCCTACTATAAACAAGGATGTCATCAAAGTACACAACCACAAATTTGCCTATAAATGCACGCAAAACATGATTCATCAATCTCATAAATGTACTAGGTGCATTACTAAGTCCAAATGGCATAACTAACCACTCATAAAGCCCATGCTTTGTTTTGAAAGCGGTTTTCCACTCATCTCCTTTTATTCTAATTTGATGATAACCACTTTTTAAATCAATTTTAGAAAAGATAGTTGAACCATTTAACTCATCAAGCATATCGTCTATCCTAGGAATAGGGTGGCGATATCTTATCGTTATGTTGTTAATGGCTCGACAATCGACACACATCCGCCATGTGCCATCCTTCTTAGGTACGAGCAACACCGGAACTGCACAAGGACTAAGGCTCTCCTTCACATAACCTTTGGCCATCCATTCTTGGATTTGCCTTTGAATGTCTTTGGTTTCTTCGGGATTGGTACGGTATGCTGGGCGGTTTGGCAAGGATGCTCCCGGAATGAAGTCAATTTGATGTTCTATCCCTCGAATGGGTGGCAAACCTGGTGGCATCTCATCCGGAAAGACATCTTCATAATCCTGCAAAAGAGATGTAACAACACTAGGCAAAGAAGAGGTTAGGTCGTTAGAATTCAACATAGCCTCTTTGTACACAAGTACTATGAGGTTTTGTCGAGAAAACAAAGCTTCCTTGATTTCACTCTTCCTAGAAACTAGTAAACTCTCTTTCTCTTCTTTTTCCCTCTCCTTTTTCTTTCTTCTCGCAACTTTGCTTTCTTTTTCTCCCTCTTTTGAATCTTTCATTCTTTTTTCACTCTCATTTTCACTTTCTTCTTTTCCTTTCTCTTTCCTTTTCTCACACTCTCTTTTCTTTTCTCTCAAGATTTGATCTTGCAAAATTTGTTTTGGTGTCATCGGATTGAGAGTTATTGATTCTTCTCGAAGCACAAAAGAGTAACGATTTTGGAATCCATCATGTGTTACATGCCTATCAAACTGCCATGGTCTTCCCAACAGTATGTGGCATGCTTTCATTGGTACAACATCACATAAAACCTCATCCTTATATCTTCCAATTGAAAAAAATACCTTTACTTGCTTGGTCACCTTCAGCTCTCCACACTCATTCAACCATTGAAGCTTGTACGGGCGGTGGTGCTTGAAAGTAGGTAGACTTAATTTTTGAACCAATTCAGTACTTGCCACATTGCAACAACTTCCACCATCAATAATCATACTACATACCTTTCCATGAACTTGACAGCGTGTATGGAACAGGTTTTCTCTTTGGCAATTATCTTCCTCCAACATCTGGGCACTAAGGGTTCTTCTAGTAACAAGCAATTCTTCTTCTTCGACATACTCTCCATCACCATCTTCTTTTGATGATTCCTCTTTGTCGGTGATTTCTTCCTCGGTTTCCAACTCTCCATGATTGTTGAAGATCATTGTACGTCGGTTAGGACACTCACTTGCTATGTGTCCTTTTCCTTGGCACTTGAAACACTTTATATCACGATTTCTTGAAGAATTGGGTTCAGGCTGTACCTTTTTGGTAGCAACTTTGTCATCATGTTTAGGATTTGCCTGCTTGAATCTTGATGTAGTAGGGGTGTCTTTCTTAGGGTTGTTCTTCCATGGAACGAATGCCGACGAGTTAGAAGTCTTCCTCAAATGTCCTCTTTGCTTGAGTTGTTGTTCCACCTTGATGGCTTGGTGTACCATCTCTTCAAGTTCTACATAGTGGTGCATCTCCACAACATCGACGATTTCCCGATTGAGCCCATGCAAGAAACGAGCCATAGTTGCTTCATTGTCCTCTATAATGTTAGTTCGAATCATGGCAATCTCCATCTCCTTGTAGTACTCATCAACACTTTTAGAACCTTGAGTAAGACGTTGGAGATGGTTGTGAAGCTCACGACGATAATAGGATGGAACGAACCTTCTCCTCATGGTTGCTCTCATCTCTTCCCATGTTGTGATGGGACGTTCACCATTCCTAACCCGTTCCTTTTGCATCTGCCCCACCAAACAAGAGCATAATCAGTAAACTCAAGGGCTGCGAGTTTTACCTTTTTACTCTCCGAGTAGTTGTGGCATGAAAAGATTTGCTCGACATGCATCTCCCACTCTAAATACACTTCGGGATCACTCTTTCCTTTAAATGAAGGAATGGTGACCTTAACTCCTCCTAGGCCACCGTCTTCTTCTCTATGTCGTCTCGGTCTATCTCTTGGCCGATTCAATCTTCTTGGCCGAATGTCCTCATATTCTTCTCCATCGCTTGGATCCTCCAAATACGCATTATAAATAGGGGGTTGAGGACGTGGATTTACAGCATGTCTTTGATTTGTAGCTCTTGGACCGGCTACTTGATTCTCTACTTGATCCAATCTTTCATGAAGTCCTTCTAGTTTACGGTCAAGCAACTTCTCAAAGTGGCTTACTAAGGCTTGCATATGGAATGCATCGACCCCACCTTGCATCGTTTGTCCCGAGTTGTTGTCATCACTTGCTTGAGCAGCTCCTTTATCTCGATTTTCTGCCATTTAGTAAAATGTTTTTTTTTTTGTGTTTTTATAGGAACCTCACCAAATTCTTGCCACACTCTTTTTTTCTCTCTTTATTTTTCCCCTCGTGTTTCACTACTCACTTAATAGGCTCACACTTTTGGCCCTCAATAATAGCCTCACTTCACTCAACACTCTCTACTATAAGCTCTTGTGAAACTCAATGCTTTATCTAGTGACTCAAACACAAATGCCAATTCTTTTCTCAACCAAGTATGTGTATGTGGACGCTTCACACTCACCCGTAGGTAGAGAAAGGTCTAAAGAAGTTCGATATAACTGGGGAAATGAAGACCAATTGGCTTACAAAGATAATAGCAAAGTAAAGTAATGAACGATTTTTTTTTTGTTTCTATTTTTTTTTTTTGTTTCTATTTTTTTTTTTGTTTCTATTTTTTTTTTTTTTTGCTGCTCTCCTTTTTTTTTGAGCTTTTCTTTTTGCTGTTTTTCTTTTGTTTTTTTTTAAATATAACAACAGGGGGAAGGTACAGAAGATTGTGGTGGTAGATAAAAGATTCAAGGTAAATCAAATGAAATAAAGAAAGCCTACCGTATCAACTTAAGCTCTGATACCACATGATATGGTATTGACCATGGGTGGCCCGATCTTTACGGCGTAGGCTAGAATTGGATAAAGTGGTTCATGACCTGAGGAATGTAAATAGTCAACCACATTATATGAACGTGACCTACTACTTAGAACATTCAACCAACCACGAGCACGAGTAAACCAATCCACACAACGACACACTTGGGTCGAGCACGAATTGGAGGCTATGTGAATTTGAATCACCAATCTAATAGACTAGATTGACAAAGCAAAGGTTTCACAAAAGCTAAAACAAGTGTATAACTCTCCAAAGTAAGAGAACACTCAATATTTTATAAACTAGATCAATTCTTGAATATTTCGATTATATCCCGCATGCATGGCTGGTATGTGCCTTTTATAGGCCTAAAACACTTCCAAATTAACCTTTCATATCCCCCAAGTGACTCCTTGGTGGACGTACATTCAATACTTGGTCAAAAATAACTAAAAACTATGCATTCCACATGTTGGGCCTCCGATTGTGACTTGATCCCATTAGCAAGGACTAAGTTGGATTGGGCTTGAATTACTTCTTGCATTCTCTTCAACCTTTCTCTTGTCATTGGCCCACTTCCAATGGTTAAATCTTGGTCCATTGGATCTTGAATTTCTTTTGCTTGTTGGACGCCCTCGATATTCCTATCACATGGTGGACTACCGGATTGGAGATGGGAGGAATTTCTTCTTGTGGCAGGATCCGTGGCACCACCTTGGCCCTCTTTGTGACTCCTTCCCACGAGGACCGAGGCTACTTGGACTAGATGAGTCATCCAGACTAAGCACGGTGATTCATGAAGGAGTATGGTAGTGGCTCCTTATCATGGATCTTGAGTGTTTGGAGATCACACATGCACTACCCACTATTTTTGGAGGGGAATACCGTATAATTTAGAGATTTTTTTTTCGGTAAATATAAGTTTCATTAAGTAAAATAATAGTACAGTACAACAATGTGGTTATCAGTTGGTTTCTCCCTCGACAGGCCAAGGGATACGCCACAGTCTATATAAAGCTAGTGTACTGACTGATCTAGGTAGAGTGATACTAAGGATCCGCTGTCTGATATCCTCAACAATCAATAAAGCGATGGTGCTAGGTGTCCTCTCGGTGTGCTCGAATCGTCTCAAGTTTCTCTCCCTCCAAATGTGGTAAACACATGATGCTAATAGTGCTCGATAAGATATGTTAACAATGTGCTTACCTCTCCATCTCTGGGAAGCCCATTCAATATCCGTTATCCAGTCTCTATTGGGCCAAGAATATCGTACCATTCTCCGGATCGCTGTAAGACACTGTCGACTAAATCTGCACTGAAAGAATAGGTGGCCATGTGTCTCTGTCGCTCCCTCGTTACATAGAATACATGGGCCAAGGTGGGCTAACCATTGTTCGTCCGTCGTAGCCAACTTGCCTAGAATAGCAAGCCAAAGGATGAACAAGTGACGTGGAATCTTCAGTGATCCTGAAAGTAGTGAAGCCCAGCCTACTTTCGTTCCTGGGGGATCAAAAAGCCTGTATAGAGCCTGAACTGTGGGTTGTCCCTGATCAAATCACCAAATAATGCGGCCCTCTCCTCCATGGATGGTGGGTATATTGTGTGTGATCTCCAGACACTCAAAATCTGTGATAGGAGGCCACTGCCACTCTCCTCCATTAATCACCGTGCTCAGTCTGGTTGATAACTCCATTCCGAGTAGCCTCGGTCCCCGTGGAAATGTGACACTAGGAGGGCCGAGATAATGCCACGGGTCCTGCCAAAGGTAGAATTTCCTCTCGTCTCCAATCTGATAGTCCACCATAGGGCGGAGGAAAACGCGTAGACGTAGAATTTTCCACCAACTCCATGAGCCTCCATGTTCCCTAATCGTCCAAATGGAGGTGTCTCGTAACCGACCCTAGTAAAGCCATTCAACCCAAACTGAGGTCCTATCGCATCTGATGATATCACAGAGTTCCTTCGTCATTTATCCACGATTCAAGATAGAAATATCCTTGAATCCTAGTCCTCCCTCATCCTTCGGCCGACATAGATCTTTCCATGCTCTCTTCGCATAACCACTGTTTGTTGTCCCCTTCCACAAGAAAGTCCGCAGTCTCTTCTCAATTTCATTTGTAACTTTCTTTGGTAGGATGAACACCGATGCCCAATAGAAACTTAGCGACAAGAGTACAGATTTAATAATCTGCACCCTACCAGCATAAGAAAGAGCCATACCCTCCCAACCCGCAATGCGTTTATCAATCTTCAACAATAATGGACTACAATTGGCAACTGTTAATCGAGAAGATAAAAGAGGTAGCCCCAAATACCTCATCGGTAAGACTCCCCTCTTGAAACCCGAGTGCTCCCAGCATCTCCTCTCGTAATCCTTGTGCTGAACGTGAGATAATAAGATGGCTTTTCTGCACATTCAGCCTGAGCCCCGACCATTCAGCAAAGCAATCCAATCCTATCTTAAAGACTCCAATAGAACACCAACTCGCCATGGAAGAAGAAGACCCGGCCTCCACTGTTCCGGCGACCGAAGGTGACTCCCATGGCAGCCCAAGGTCTGTGGAGGCGGAAGGAGCGTTGGTGATGAGAAATGGTGAAGAAATGGGTGGGGAACAGCCGGATCTGGAATTGAGGTCTCGCGCCGTCAACAATGGCGGAAATCGGTCTTCGTCTCCACGCGACTTCAACTTGGATGAATTCCTCACTCGCGCACACAAAGTAATCGACCATGGCGACTCACAGGCTATGGATGCCCTGAAGGAATTGAAACGACGATGGGAGGCTCGATTTGGGATTGGGAAGTCGCGGTTGCCGGCGAAAAGCTTGAATGTTGACGACAACCCGTTTGCTCGCGAGTTGAGACAGGCATGCCGGAGACGTACAACACCGGTACGACGATACTAGGGACTGGAATGGCAGCGACGTTCCAGCGTCGACGGGCTGTGCGTGGGAGAATAATTACATCCTTCTCCGCCGGCGACTTTGCACAGCAACAACGCAAACCAGACCTCGCCGGCAGCTTCGAGAAACGCGAACCAAATCTCGCCGGCGGCTTTGCACAACAGAAACGCGAACTAGATCTCGCCGGCGACCGTTGGAATTCCGACGAAGGATGACGTGCACAATGTTGCTGACATGGACGCCTTGGTGGACAACGGTGGAGCTGATGTGGCGGGGTATGTTAGTGACATGGAGGCTTGCTTGGAGCATACTGCTGACATCAGCCCTAGTAGGGCTGACATCATCGCTGCTGCTAGGGCTGACATCATCGCTGCTCCTAGGGCTGACATCATCGGTTACATTGATGCTGATGTCAGCAATGACACAGGCGCATCTACGGCTGATGTCAGCAATTACACTATCAAATCTAGGGCTGACATCATCGCTGACACAGGAAAAGCTAGGGCTGACATCAGCGCTGACACATGCAAAAATAGGGCTGATGTCAGCAATTCTATGGAAAGAAAACAAGCTATGCATAATGCTCCTGTTCAAACGGGATTGTACGTTGGAAATATCCCGTTGCATGCATACCCGGAACCAATCATCGACGACAAAATAGCGCATGCATTTAATCACTCGACCCAGAAAACCTTATCATTCATTGCCCCAACAATGCAAAACGGAGAGGTTGTCGTTCGACCTTCTTTAGATGCTGTACGTAATGGGTCTAAACGTTGGAAATCTACTTCAGTTGGCTATTTCTTGGGCAAACGGCCATATTATCATCACCTTAAGGAGTTTGCACATTCGGTCTGGCCAGCACTACGGGAGGTAACAGCGACCACAAACGGATTCTTCTTTTTTCAGTTCAAAACAATTTTTGATATGGAGGAGATAATTGAGGGAGGCCCATGGTTGTTCCAAGGGCAGCCGGTAGTACTTCAAAAGTGGGAATCGGGGATGGCCATGAGAAAGTTGAAGCATACGCAAGTGCCCGTCTGGATTAAATTACGACACCTTCCGATGGAATTTTGGACGACAGAAGGATTGAGTACTGTAGCGAGTGGTGTGGGGAAGCCCCTTTACCCCGACGCGATTACAAGAGCATGCACGAGACTGGACTTTGCTCGTGTATGCGTGATGATTGATGCCACACAAAAGTTGCATAACCATATTATTGTCATGGCACCTGATGAAGGAGGGGAGACACCTTGCAAAGTTGACGTTGAGTATGAATGGCTCCCGCCAAAGTGCACAACGTGCATGTCATTTGGACATTCGGATAAGGATTGTGCACTAAACAAAACCCGCAAACCGGCGAAGCCAACAGTAAATGTGTATGTGCCGAAAGTCAATGTACCACAGCCACAACCCCCGAATAAGGGACGTAAGACGATGAAACCAGTGGTTGAAGATATACCTAAAGCAGATGCGGGTGATAGACATGTGGACCAGAGCCACTCCAAGCAAGACGAGAGGGGTAAGGCAATTGTTATTTATAATGCCTTTGATGCTTTGCACTTTATTGATGATGCAGATGAGCATTCAGGGGGTCCTAACACATGCAGCCCCATGGACAATGATCCATGTTGAACATCGCTGTGTGGAATGTTCGTGGGCTGAACAAACGAGACCATCAGCTCGCTTTGAAGGACCTGATCTCTGAATACAGGTTACACTTCCTAAGCATTCTTGAAACTCGTGTTCGTTTGAATAATGTTATGCATATTCAATCATTTCTACTTTCACATTGGAAATGGTTTGTCGATTATTCTTCTGTTGGTAATCGCATCTGGCTAGCTTGGGATGAGAATGTTGTTGATGTCCATATCTTAGACTTGGCAGATCAGTTTATTCACTGTCGGGTTACTAATATGGCTATCAATGAATCTGTTATTATCACTGTTGTTTATGGGGCATCTGAGGTTATTGATCGTTGGAATTTATGGACTGCACTGGAGACGCTCGCCCAGCAGTGCTCTGACATCCCGTGGATGGTGGGAGGGGATTTCAATACAGTACGTGACCTTAACGAAGTATGTGGCATCTCAGGAGATATAAGGATGGCCACCGAAGAATTTAATGCGGGTATTCTGGAGGCGGGGCTGATCCCACTTCCTATGCAAGGTGAATGGTTCACGTGGCATAATTGCAGTACGTCTATGAGGAGTTTATGGAAGCGGCTGGATCGGATTCTTATTAATGACCGTTGGCTGGCAAGGTTCCCGAGCCCATATTATCACAGCCTTACACCACAGACATCTGACCACTCACCACTGGTTTTACATGGGGATATACAACATCATAATGGAGGCATGTTTCGATTTGATAACTATCTTGCCCATTCACCTGAGTTTATCCACAATGTGCAGAATATTTGGCATCATGAGATTGTTGGTATTCCTATGTATGCTGTGACACGTAAACTGAAGGCACTTAAACCAGTCTTTAGACTACAAAGGAGAAATAAGGGAGATTTGACGATGAATGTCCAACTAGCCAAAGGTTTTCTTGATGAGGCACAACAGTTGGTGAGCTCTGACAGACAAAATGAGCTATATTTACTTCTGGAGCACTGTTGTCGAATCGTTTATGCTAAAGCGGCAAAACTCGAACAAATTATGCTGCAACAGAGAGCCAAGATGCAGTGGATGAAAGACGGAGACCAATGTTTCCCGGGTTTTCTTTCGTAAAATTTCACAGAGACGAGTAATGAGAAGAATCTTATAGATCAATGATGAGAATGGTTTCACGCACACGGATCTATGGGAGGTCGCCCATGAGTTTGTCTCATACTATCAGAACCTCTTAGGAGGCACCAGAAGACGGCTGTCAGTGGATATTCGTTATCTTAGACCGTGGGCAAGGCACTGTATCACTGATGAGGAAGCTAATCAATTACTCCTTCCACTCTCGGCGGATGATGTGAAGCAAGCAGTGTTTGATATTGCTGATGACAAGGCACCGGGACCTGATGGTTACTCGTCAAGGTTTTTCAAGGCGGCTTGGCCTGTGGTGGGGGAAGAAGTTACGAGGGCGGTACTAGATTTCTTTTCTACCGGAAAACTTCTGAAGCAGATCAACTCCACGATCTTGGCTCTGATCCCAAAGGTACATACTCCTATGTCGGTTAATGATTTTAGACCAATTTCATGCTGCAATGTTTTATACAAGATTATTGCGAAACTACTTGTCCAAAAAATTAGTGTGCTGCTGGACAAAATAGTTAGCCCCTGTCAGACAGCTTTTATTTTGGGAAGAAGCATTGGGGACAACATTGTTAGCCCAGGAATTATTCTCGAGATATAACCAGATGCGCCTACCCCCGAGATGCGCACTTAAAGTGGATATCAAGAAGGCCTATGATATGGTGGAGTGGGACTTCCTGTTAGCAGTTTTGCAGTTGTTCGGGTTTCCACCTACGTTTACAAGATGGATTGAGGAGTGTGTTTCCACGACATCATTCTCGATTGGGCTCAATGGAAAACCTCATGGGTTCTTTTCTGGAGCGAGAGGACTACGACAGGGAGACCCACTTTCTCCTTATCTGTTTGTCCTTGTTATGGAAGCTTTACATCTGGGATTCTTGCAACGAATTGAACAGGACCTCCAATTCACTTATCATTGGAAGTGTGAGAGTTCTAAGATTTTTCAGATGGGATTTGCAAAGCCATCAGGAACATTCGTCCTCCGGCGACAAGGATCCAAACTCAAGAAACAACTACTGCGATCATGGATGGAATTTCTTCGACGGGATTTCGGTTTTTCGGCAAGATTGTTGACCGGACAGACACGGAAATGAGGAACAGACATGTTATCTTGGGTTCTGGTACTGTTCCGACCAGAACAGCAGATCTCCGGCCGATGACTGAGGGTAAAAACGCAATTCCGGCGAAGGTGACTTTTGCTGACGCAGGTGCTGACGTAAGCCCTGAATACCCTGATGATGTAAGCACTGACCTTGCTGCTGATGTCACTTCTGCTGACATGGGGCATGACATCATCTCTGCAATGGAAAAAAACAGCAATATTGGGAGAAAAATTGTACCTGTTCCGTTATTTATTGGGAATATTCCATTGAATACTAATTCAAAAGGAATTGTTGATGATAAAATTGCCGATGCATTTAACAATTCGTCTCGAAAAACGTTAAATTACATAGCCCCAACGAGACCAAACGGAGAGATTATTGTTCGACCATCTTTAGAAACTGTACGAGATGGGTCAAAAAGATGGCAAACTACGGCAGTAGGATACCTTTTGGGAAAAAAACCGTATTATTATCACTTGAAGGAATTTGCCCATTCCATTTGGCCGGTGTTACGAGAAGCCACTGCAACTGATAATGGCTTCTTCTTCTTTCAATTTAAATCTGAAATTGATATGGAGGAAATTATTGAAGGAGGACTGTGGCTATTCCAGGGACAACCGATAGTTTTACAAAAATGGGAACCTTGTATGGTTATGAGAAAATTGAAGCATACACAAGTGCCAGTATGGATAAAAATGAGACACCTTCCTATGGAATTCTGGACGACGGACGGATTGAGTATTGTAGCGAGTGGTGTGGGTAAGCCTTTATACCCTGATGCAATAACGAGGCCATGCACGAGACTGGATTTCGCTCGTGTATGCGTAATGATTGATGTTAATCAGACATTACCAAATCATATTATTATAATGACGCCAGATGAGGAGGGTGGGGAAACCCCATGCAAGATTGATATTGAGTATGAATGGCTCCCATACAGGATGCCTAACACTGGGTCACTCGGTGAAGGATTGCTCGATGAAAAAAACTCAGAAACATACAAAGCCGCCGGTTAAAGTGTATGTACCTAAAACCACCATCCCTCCTCCACCTAAACCCAAGGAGCAACAAAAGAAACATGAGTTTGTAGTTGAGGTGGATAAAGTACAAAAGAAAAATCATGGTGTTGAACAGGAAGAACGAGAAACGTCATCACATAAAGAGAAAGGTAAGGAAGTAGTTATCTATAATACATTTGAGGCATTGAATTTACTTGATGACGCAGACGAAACTACTAGGGGTCCTAACACATGCAACCCCTCTAGTAGTGACCCCTGTTGAACATAGCAGTATGGAACGTCCGGGGGCTGAATAAAAGAGTCCATCAGCTCGCAGTAAAGGAGCTAGTCTCGAAATACAGGTTACATTTTATTGGCATATTAGAAACCCGTGTTCGTATCAATAATGCTTTGAATATTCAGTCGTTTTTGCTTCCTCATTGGAATTGGTTTGTTGATTATGCATCTGTGGGTAACCGTATTTGGGTAGCGTGGGATGCAAATATTGTTGATGTTCATATACTTGATTCAGGGAATCAATTTATGCATTGTCGTGTTACTACAAGGGCTGATAGTGAATCGATCATTATTACTGTCGTTTATGGTGCCTCTGAGATGATTGATCGTAGGAACTTATGGACTACACTGGAAACATTGGCACGTGAACACTCGGACGAGCCCTGGCTGGTAGGGGGGGCCTTCAATGCAGTCAGGGATCTCAGTGAGGTCTGTGGTACGTCGGGAGATATAAGGGTGGCGATGGAGGAGTTTAATACGTGCCTACAGAATACTGCGCTTTTACCATTACCGATGCAGGGTGAATGGTACACATGGCATAATCGAAGTGCTGGTCCTCGCAACTTGTGGAAGCGACTTGATCGCATACTAACGAATGATACATGGACTATGCGGTTTCCATCAGTGTTCTATCAATGCCTCACACCACGGACATCGGATCACTCGCCGATGGTGATTAATGGGGATAATCAGCAGCGATTTGGAGGTATGTTCCGGTTTGACAACTTCCTTACTCTCTCACCCGATTTTATTCCTATCGGTGCTTCAGCTATTCGACTTCCCATAGATATTCAGTCGATGGATTGAGGAGTGTATCAGCTCACCCTCCTTTTCGGTAGGGATGAACGGAAAGCCACATGGTTATTTTTTTTGGTAAATATAAGTTTCATTAAGTAAAGTAAAATAGTAGTACAGTACAACAGTGTGGTTATCAGCTGGTTTCTCCCTCGACAGGCCAAGGGATACGCCACAATCTATATAAAGCTCGTGTACTGACTGATCTAGGTAGAGAGATACTAAGGATCCGCTGCCTGATATCCTCAACAATCAATAAAGCCATGGTGCTAGGTGTCCTCTCGGTGTGCTCGAATCGTCTCAAGTTTCTCTCCCTCCAAATGTGGTAAACACATGATGCTAATAGTGCTCGATAAGATATGTTAACAATGTGTTTACATCTCCATCTTTGGGAAGCCCATTCAATATCCGTTATCCAATCTCTATTGGGCCAAGGATATCGTACCACTCTCCGGATTGCTGTGAGACACTGTCGACTAAATCTGCACTGAAAGAATAAGTGGTCATGTGTCTCTGTCGCTCCCTCATTACATAGAGTACATGGGCCAAGGTGTGCTAACCATGATTTGTCCGACGTAGCCAATTTGCCTAGCATAGCAAGCCACAGGATGAACAAATGACCTGGAATCTTCAGTGATCCCGAAAGTAGTGAAGACCAGCCTACTTTCGGTCCTGAGGGATCAAAAAGCCTATATAGAGCCTGAGTTGTGGGTTTTCCCTGATCAAATCTCCAAATAATTCGATCCTCCCCTCCATGGATTGTGGGTAAATCATGTGTGATCTCTAGACACTCAAAATCTGTGATAGGGGGCCATTGCCACTCTCCTTCATTAATCACCGTGCTTAGTCTGGCTGATTCCTCCATTCTGAGTAGCCTCGGTCCCCGTGGGAATGTGACACTGAGCGGTCCGAGATAATGCCACGGGTCCTGCCAAAGGTAAAAAGTTCGCCCATCGCCGATCTGATAGTCCACCATAGGGCGGAGGAAAACCCGTAGACGTAGAATTTTCCGCCAACCCCATGAGCCTCCATGCTCCCTAATCGTCCAAATGGAGGTGTCTCGTAATCGACCCTGGTAAAGCCATTCAACCAAAATTGAGGTCCTATCGCATCTGATGATATCACAGAGTTTCTTTGTCATTAATGCGCGATTCAAGATAGCAATATCTTTGAATCCTAGTCCTCCCTAATCTTTCAGTCGGCATAGATCTTTCCATGCTACCTTCGCATAACCACTGTTTGTTGTCCCCTTCCACAAGAAAGTTCGCAGTCTCTTCTCAATTTCATTAGTAACTTTCTTTGGCAGGATGAACGCAGATGACCAATATAAACTCAGCGACAAGAGTACAGATTTAATAATCTGCACCCTAGTAGCATAAGAAAGAGCCATACCCTCCCAACCTGCAATGCGTTTATCAATTTTCAACAATAATGGGTTACAGTCAGCAACTGTTAATCGAGAAGATAAAAGAGGTAGCCCCAAATACCTCATCGGTAGGACTCCCTCTTGAAACCCGAGTACTTCCAGCATCTCTTCTCGTAATCCTTGTGCTGAACGTGAGATAATGAGGTGGCTTTTCTGCACATTCAGCTTGAGCCCCGACCATTCAGCAAAGCGATCCAATCCTGTTTTAAATACTCCAATAGAGTTCATATCGGCACGGCAGAATAGCAACAAATCATCAGCAAATCCCAGCTGAAAAATCCTGGCTGCATCACACTTCCAATGAAAGGAGAATAATTCATCCTGGTCAATCAACTGTAGGAAACCCAACTGTAGGACTTCCATCACAAGCACGAACAAGTACGGTGATAGAGGATCACCCTGCCGGAGCCCTCTGGCCCCCGTAAAGAAGCCGTGAGGTTTCCCATTAAGCCCAACAGAAAATGAGGGTGTTGTGACACACTCCTCAATCCATTTCACAAATGTATGGGGGAACCCAAATAATTCCATCACAGCTATCAGGAAGTCCCACTCCACCGTATCATATGCCTTCCGAATGTCCACTTTTAATGCACACCGGGGTGGTAGATGAGTCTGGTTATATCCCGTAAACAATTCCTGCGCCAACATAATATTGTCTCCTATGCTTCGTCCGGGCACAAACGCCGCTTGGCACGGACTAATAAGTTTGTCTAGTATCCCACTCAATCGTTGGACAAGGAGTTTGGCAATAATCTTGTACAGTACATTGCAGCAAGATATAGGACGGAAATCACCAACATTCATAGGGGAATGTACCTTTGGTATGAGCGCCAAAAGTGTAGTATTTATCTGTTTCAGAATTCGGCTCGTATTAAAGAAATCCAATACTGCCGAAGACACCGCCTGCCCTACTATAGGCTATGCAGCTTTGAAGAAGCCCGATGAATACCCGTCCGGCCCAGGTGCCTTATCTTCCGCAATGTCAAAAATCGCCTGCTTGACATCCGTCTGTGTAAATGGCAAGACTAAGGAGTTGACATCATCTTCACTCAATATATGTCTAGCCCATGGTCGCAGGAATCGAAGATCTATCATGTTTCTTCGTCGTTCCCCACCAAGTAAATTTTGGTAGTACATGACAAACTCATTAGTTACTGCTCCTGGATCTGTGTGAGTGATTCCATTATCATCATTGATTTGTAAGATTCTCCTCGCCGATCTCCTTTGAGCAATCTTACGAAAGAACACCCGTGAGCACTGGTCACTCGCCTTCATCCACTGCATTTTTGATCTCTATTGAAGCATAATCTGTTCAAGTTTAGCTGCTTTAGCTAGTACTACCTGGCAGCAGTGTTCCAATTGTAGGAAAAGTTCATCCTGCCTGTTTGAGGTAACAAGTACTTGCGCCATCTCAAGAAACCCTTTTGCCAGTTGGACATTGTGTGATAAGTCCCCCTTTTTCCTCCTTTGCTCTCTAAACACCGGTTTAAGTGCTTTGAGTTTCCTTGTTACGGCATACATAGGAGTCCCTATAATGTTATGTTGCCAGACCTGTTGTACACTGGGAGTAAATTCTGGAGATAGGGCGAGGTAATTATCGAATCGAAACATACCTCCAAGTTGTTGTTGTCTATCCCCGCATAACACCATTGGAGAGTGGTCTGAAGTGCGTGCTATGAGAGAAGAATAATATGATGTCGGGAACTGAGCCATCCATCTATCATTGATCAACATGCAATCCAGTCTTTTCCAGAGTTACGTGGCCCGGCACTACAATTGTGCCATGTGTACCATTCTCCCTACATGGGTAATGGTAATAATCCTGTATTCTGGATGCAAGTGTTAAAGTCTTCCATGGCCATTCGAATATCTCCTGATACACCACAGATTTCACTAAGGTCGCGCACTGTATTGAAATCCCCTCCAACAAGCCACGGGATATCGGTACACTGTATAACAATAGTCTCCATGGAACTCCATAATGCCCTCCTCTCTACTAGCTCATTTGCCCCATAAATAACAGTAATAGCAATGGATTCATGAAGTGCATGGATATGAACATGACAGTGAATAAACTGTGTGCCACATTCAACCACATCAACATCAATAAAATTTTCATCCCACGCTATCCAAACCCGATTTCCAGACGATCCATAATCCACAAACCATTTCCATTGAGGTAGTAAAAAAGCCTGAATATGAGATACATTATTGATACGAACACGAGTTTCAAGGAGACCAAGGAATTGTAACCTGAACTCAGCAACGATGTCTTTGACTGCTAGCAGATGATCTCTTTTGTTCAGGCCACGAACATTCCATATTGCTGCATTCAACATGGATCACTAGGCATGGGGCTGCTATGCTTAGGACCCCGAGACGACTCATCTGTATCATCCAATAGGTGAAATGGATCAAAAGTATTATATATAACAAGCGCCTTACCCCTCTCCTCACGACTTGGCCCAGTTGCATCCCTAGGGTACTCTCGTCCCTCTCTTTGCTTTTCTACTACTGGAGCTGGTGGTGGTCTGCTCTTGTTCCGATCAGGCACTTATGGTGGCCGGGTCGATATAGAATTAGTATCCCCATCCTCATTAGGATTGTTTTTACTCCGTTCGGGCTCTTGCGGCGTTCCCACTTTTGGTACATATACAGTAATCGGTGGTTTAGCTTGTTTTGGTTTGTTGAGAACACACTCTTTGGCAGAGTGTCCCAATGTCATACAACTGTTGCACTTCTGGGGTAGCCATTCGTACTCAACATCTACTTTACAAGGTGATTCTCCTCCGTCCTCATCCGGTGTTATTATTATAATGTGCTTCGGTAAATTTGAGGTCACATCCAACATTACGCATACACGAGCGAAGTCCAGTCTCGTGCATGCTCTTGTAATTGCATCCGGGTAAAGTGGTTTACCCACTCCACTGGCCACCGTACTAAGGCCTTCCTCTGTCCAAAACTCGACTGGAAGGTGTCAAAGTTTTATCCACACAGGAACCTGTGTATGCTGTAGTTTTCTTAATACCATCCCTGGTTTCCATTTTTGTAGAACAATAGGCTGCCCCTGGAATAGCCACGGCCCTCCTTCAATTACATCTTCCATAGCAGCTACTGATTTCAATTGGAGGAAAAAAAATCCATTATTAGTACCAGTGACCTCCTTCAAGCCCGGCCATACAGACATTGCAAACTCTTTTAAATGATGAAAATACGGCCTTTTTCCTAGAAAATACCCCACCGCGGTAGCCCTCCATCGTTTAGATCCATTTCGTATAATATCCAATGTTGGGCGCACTATAACCTCTCCATTTTGTACCGTTGGAGCCACATAAGATAAGGTCTTGCGTGTTGATTTATGAAATGCATGAGCTATTTTGTCATCGATAATCGTTTCCGAACATGCATGCAACGGTATGTTTCCGACGTACAATTCCATAGGAGTGCAAGAATTAAGTTTAGAATGTAGATTTTTTGTCTTCTTGTGCAGAATGATGTCATCCATGACATCAGAAGCTGATGTTGTCATTGCATCAGCAGTGATGTCAGCAGTGTAGGTCATGCTTGCCTCAGCAGTGATGTCAGCATCATAGGTCATGTCTGCATCATCAATGACATCATCATCTCTATCATGCGCCACATCATCTGCCACAGAATCTGCCATGTCATTCACCACATCATTATCTGCCATGTCATTCGCCATGTCATGCGAAATACCAACAGTCACTTGAACTCGCCGGTCTGTCTTCCTCGTCAGTCGCCGGCGGCCGCAAAACCGTAGCACAACCGGCGGAGAACCAGGCGCTCTTGTTCGCAGATCTGCTTCAGTCCTTATCCCTCCAGATTCCGATGGTCTACTGCTTGTTTCCGATGGTACTAGGCACCTCCAAGCCTTGCGAAGACCACCCACTCGTGGTGGTGCGGTTTCCTGCAACTTCGCCGTCGATCGGGACGACGGCATCCTTTTAAATCGCAAGGTCCATTTATTTTTCAGATCTCTAAGGGCATCAACAGTCTTCTCGTCTCCATGATCAATCACAGCGTGAGCCAACCGCAAGAATTCGTCGAGGTTAAACGGTTCCATCTCGCGTCCGCCATTAATGGAGGAAAACCCTAGTTTTGGCGGCGCGTTTAAAGAAGGGGATTCAGAGGTCAAGTTCTCACCTTTTTCATTCAGGATCCTTGCTACCTTCTCCATAGAGACGTGGATGCCATCATCTGCCAAGAAATCGCGAGTTTCCAGTGATTTTTGGTTGCGCGTCCCTTCATCTTCTCGAAACCCTAAAAATGGCTGCTGCATCTCCTCCACCATTTCAGGCCTCAAATCACTTCCAAACGCCATATAATCATCACCATTCACTCCCCCATCGCTGGTCAACCCTGTAGTCACCGAAAAACTATGTTTTCCGGCCAAAAAACCCGTACCCGTCTCTTTGTCTTCCACGCCGGAAAATCGCCTCCTAAACAAAGACTGTTCCTCTTCCTCCGCTCCATCTCCGGCCACCGGACGGCTGTCGGCGTTCTCTCCACCGTAAACGTCGCCGGCCGGCGCTTCTCCTCCATTGCCGGTCGGAGTTTGCATGGGGAAGACACTAGTGTGTGTTTTTGGTGGTGTAAGCCACATGGTTATTTTGCGGGTGCCAGAGGGCTTCGACAGGGCGACCCCTTATCGCCATATCTCTTCGTCCTTGTGATGGAGGTTCTACACATGGGAATTCTACAGCTGATCGAGCAGGACATGAACTTCGCATTCCATTGGAAGTGTGCCGATCTTAGACTCTTCCAACTGGGGTTCGCTGATGACTTACTCCTATTCTGCCGAGCCAATACTGAATCTGTTCGGGTCTTCAAATCCGGATTGGATAGATTTGCTGATTGGTCGGGGCTAAGACTCAATGTTGAAAAAAGCCATATCATTATATCCCGATCAGCCCAAAATATACGAGAGGAACTGCTTTCGGTGTTAGGGTTTCAGGAAGGCCACTTACCGATGAGGTATTTGGGTCTACCATTGATCTCTTCTCGATTAACTATCGCCCACTGCCAACCATTACTGAGCAAATCATTAAGTCTGTCCTTGTGGCTCTGGGTGTCTATTGGGCTTCGGCATTTATTTTGCCAAAAGGGGTCATTAAAAACATTGAGAAGAGATTGCGAGTCTTCTTATGGAGAGGTATGGGAAATAGTGGATACCCTAAAGTTGCATGGAAGGAGATTTGCAAACCAAAAGAGGAGGGAGGCCTTGGCCTTAAGGATATGAGTACTCTTAATCGAGCATTGATGTGTAAAAAGCTCTGTGAAGTCATCCGATGTGATAGGACTTCTATCTGGGTCGAGTGGTTGCGACATGACCGCCTACGAGATGATTCGATATGGACTATCCCGGAGAATCGTGGGCCATGGGGATGGAGAAAAATATTGCGATTGAGAGGTTGGTTACGCTCAGTGGTGGAATATCGTATTAGTAATGGGAATGAATTTTTATTATGGAAGGATCCTTGGCATCACCTTGGGCCCCTCTTTGACAGATTTCCGCGGGGACCCAACAGTTTGGGATTGCATGAGTCTACCAAGTTGAGCTCGGTTATCTATGAGGGCCATTGGCACTGGCCATTGATTACGGACATGGAATATGTGGAGATTACACACGTTCAAAAGTTAACTGTTTTGCACGGTTTTGAACACGAGGAGAGACCACCGAGTGTAGTGGCCAACTTAATAGTAGACGATGTTCGGCAACGTATACTCAGTATTAAGCTACCTAGCTCTATTAGCACATGTGCCTTGTATAGACTGTGGCGTATCCCTTGGCCTGTCGAGGGAAGCGCCTAATGAGGGACATTGTTGTACTATACTTCTCTCTTTTTTTTAATGAAAATTACACTTACCCCTAAAAAAAAATTTGAAGGACCAGATGTTGGATATTTTGGGCTTTCAAGAGGGCCACCTTCCAATGAGGTATCTGGGTCTTCCCTTAATCTCATCTAGGTTGTCCATCTCTGATTGCCAACCCCTTATCTCAAAAATTGATGCTCGTATTAATGGATGGGAAGGGATTTCATTATCATATGCTGGGCGGGTACAAATCATCAAATCTGTGTTTTCAGCGTTGAGTTTATATTGGGCTTCTGCATTCATATTACCTAAGAAAGTCATCAATGAAATTGAGAAGAGGTTGAGGACTTTCCTATGGAAGGGTACGACGTCTAGTGGGTACGCCAAGGTAGCCTGGAAAGATGTGTGCCGACCGATGGATGAGGGGGGTCTTGGGCTCAAGGACATCTCCACCTTGAATCGCGCATTAATGAGCAAGAAATTATGTGATGTTATCCAGTGTGACAGGACATCCATATGGGTTCAGTGGCTCTACCAAGACCCACGTGAAAGATCGATTTGGACTATTAGTGAACATGGAGGCTCTTGGGGATGGCGGAAAATACTCAGACTTTGTCCTTTCCTTCGCTCTATCGTGGATTACCAGATTGGAAATGGAGACAGATTCTTTGTTTGGCAGGACCCGTGGCATCACTTGGGTCCACTTATCGAGCGATTCCCTCAAGGTCCTCGCCATCTTAGACTTGAAGAATCAGCAAAACTCAGGTCAGTGATTTCAGCGGAGAATGGCAATGGCCTACCATCACGGACTTTGAATGTTTGGAGATCACACATAACCTACCGCTTATTTTTGGAGGTGAGGATCGGGTGGTGTGGAGATGTGACGAAGGGCAACCTACTACTTAGGCCCTCTACCGATTATTCGATCACTCTGAGCCGAAAGTAGGATGGTCTTCACTACTTTCGGGCTCCTTGAAGATTCCTCATCATTCGTTCATCCTATGGCTCGCAATCCTTGGCAAACTACCCACCACGGACAAACCATGGCTATCTCACCTAGGGGTGTGCATATTGTGCGATGAGGGAGCTACGGAATCTCATCCACATTTATTCTTCCGATGCAGATTTAGTCGTCAGTGCCTTTCTGAGATTCGCAGAAGGATTCGCTTTCACTGGCCCAATAGAGATTGGGCAACAGATATTGAATGGGCGACACGAAAATGGAGAGGTAAGCACATTATCAATGGAGCTTACCGTACACTACTTGCATCGTGTGTCTACCACATATGGAGGGAGAGGAACTTGAGGAGATTTGAACATACCGAGCGGACACCGACCACTTTGAGTATCCTAATCATCGATGACGTCAGGCAGAGGATTCTTAGCGTTGATTTAGCATCGTCAGTCAGTACACGGGCATTGTATAGATTATGGCGTATCCCTTGGGTAGAGGGAGAAACCATTTGATGATCCTATGTTGTACTGTGCCATTACTCTTTATTAATGAAATTTACATTTCCCAAAAAAAAAAGAAAAATAATTCATCCTGGTTAATCAACTGTAGGAAACCCAAGTGTAGGACTTCCATCACAAGCACGAACAGGTACGGTGAAAGAGGATCACCCTGCCGAAGCCCCCTAGCCCCCCTAAAGAAGCCGTGAGGTTTCCCATTCAGCCCTACAGAAAACGAGGGTGTTGTGACACACGCCTCAATCCAGTTCAGGAATGTATAAGGGAACCCAAATAACTCCATCACAGCAATCAGGAAATCCCACTCCACCGTGTCATATGCCTTCCGAATGTCCACTTTTAAAGCACACCGGGGTGGTAGACGGCCCTAGTTATATCCCGTAAAAAGTTTCTGCGCTAACATAATATTGTCTCCTATGCTTCGTCCGGGCACAAACGCTGCTTGGCACGGACTAATAAGTTTGTCCACTATCACAGTCAACCGTTGGACAAGGAGCTTTTCAATAATTTTGTACAATACATTGCAGCAAGATATAGGACGAAAATAACCAACAGTCATAGGGGAATGTACCTATGGTATGAGCGCCAAGAGTGTAGTATTTATCTACTTCAGCAATCGGCCCGTATTAAAGAAATCCAATACTGCTGAAGACACCTCCTGCCCCCTATGGGCCGTGCAGCTTTGAAGAAGCCCGATGAATACCCGTCTGGCCCAGGTGCCTTATCTTCAGCAATGTCAAAAACCGCCAGCTTGACATCCGTAGGTGTGAATGGCAAGACTAAGGATCTGACATCATCTTCACTCAATATATGTCTAGCCCATGGTCGCAGGAACCGAAGATTTATCATGTTTCTTCGTCGCTCCCCACCAAGTAAATTTTGGTGGTACATGACAAACTCATTAATTACTGCTCCGGGATCTGTGTGAGTGGCTCCATGATCATCATTGATTTGTAAGATTCTCCTCACCGATCTCCTTTGAGCAATCTTACGAAAGAACACCTGGGAGCACTGGTCACCCCCCTTCATCCACTGCATTTTTTATCTCTGTTGAAGCATAACCTGTTCAAGTTTAGCTGCTTTGGCTAGTACTAACCGGCAGCAGTGTTCTAACTGTAAGAATAGTTCATCCCAGTTAGAACTATTCTTACAGTTAGAACACTGCTGCCGGTTAGTACTAGCCAAAGCAGCTAAACTTGCAAAAATAAGAAACTTGCAGCCCAGTTAGAACCAAGTAAGAAACTTGCAGCTAAACAGCTAAACTTACAGTAAGAATAGTTCATCCCGATCAAAACAGACAAAAACCATGCAAAATAACAAGATGCAAAAATTCTCTCACTAAAAATTCTCTCCCTACTACACACACTACTACACCACCAATAACACACACTATTGTCTTCCCCATGAAAACTCTGACCGGCGATGGAGGAGAAGCGCCGGCCGGCGACGACTTTGGTGGAGAGGACGACGACAGCCGTCCGGTGGCCGGGGATGGAGGGGAGGAAGATGAAGAGTTGCTGCGCGAAGAAGAACTCGCCATGGAAGAAGAAGAGCCGGCCTCCTCTGATCCGGCGACTAAAGGTGTCTCACATGGCAGCCCAACGCCTGTG
Organism: Sesamum indicum; assembly: GCF_026168435.1. Taxonomy (NCBI): domain Eukaryota; kingdom Viridiplantae; phylum Streptophyta; class Magnoliopsida; order Lamiales; family Pedaliaceae; genus Sesamum; species Sesamum indicum. Next base: position 5,376,306 of record NC_142667.1, on the reverse strand, counting down.
GAGGTGGAAGGAACGTCGGTGACGAGAAATGGTGAAGAAAGGGGCGGTGAACAGCCGGATCTGGAACTGAGGTCTCGCGCCGTCAACAATGGCGGAAATAGGTCTTCGTCTTCGTCTCCACGCGACTTCAACTTGGACGAGTTCCTCACTCTCGCACACAAGGTAATCGACCATGGCGACTCACAGGCCATGGATGCTCTGAACGAACTGAAACGACGATGGGAGGCTCGATTTGGGATTGAGAAGTCGCGGTTGCCGGCGGAAAGCTTGAATGTTGACGAACACCCGTTTGCTCGCGAGCTGAAACAGGTATGCCGGAGACGTACAACACAGGCGACGACGAGTCTTGGAACCGGAATGGCAGCGATACTTCAGCGTCGACCGGCTGTGCGTGGGAGAATAATCACACCTCCTCCTCCTCCGCCGGCGGCTTTGCACAGCAACAACCCAAACCAAATCTCGGCGGCGGCTTTGAGTAACGCGAACCAGACCTCGCCGGCGGTTTTGCACAGCAGCAACGCGAACCTGCCTTCGCCGGCGGCTTTGCACAGCAGCAACGAGAACCAGATCTCGCCGGCGACCGTTGGAATTCCGACGAAGGATGACGTGTGCAATGTTGCTGACATGGACGCCACGGTGGACAACGTCGGAGCAGATGTGGCGGGGAAGGTGAGTGACATGGAGGCTTGCTTGGAACACACTGCTGACATCAGCCCTAGTAGGGCTGACATCATCGCTGCTGCTAGGGCTGACATCATCACTGATGCTAGGGCTGACATCATCGCTGCTGCTAGGGCTGACATCATCACTGCTCCTAGGGCTGATGACACAGGTGCATCTAGGGCTGATGTCAGCAATTACACTATCAAATCTAGGGCTGACATCATCGATGATACAAGGAAAGCTAGGGCTGACATCAGCGCGGACACATGCAAAAATAGGGCTGATGTCAGCAATTCTGTGGAAAGAAATCAAGCTATGCATGATGCTCCTCTTCCAACGGGATTGTACGTTGGAAACATCCCGTTGCACGCATACCCGGATACAATTATCGACGACAAAATAGCGCATGCATTTAATCATTCGACCCGGAAGACCTTATCATTCATTGCCCCAACAATGCAGAACGGAGAGGTTGTCGTGCGACCTTCTTTAGATGCGGTACGTAATGGGTCTAAACGTTGGAAATCTACTGCAGTTGGCTATTTCTTGGGCAAACGGCCATATTATCATCACCTTAAGGAGTTTGCACATTCGGTCTGGCCAGCACTAAGGGAGGTGACAGCGACCACAAACGGATTCTTCTTTTTTCAGTTTAAAACAGTTTTTGATATGGAGGAGATAATTGAGGGAGGCCTGTGGTTGTTCCAAGGGCAGCCGATAGTTCTTCAAAAGTGGGAACCGGGGATGGCCATGAGAAAGTTGAAGCATACACAAGTGCCCGTCTGGATTAAATTACGACACCTTCCGATGGAATTTTGGACGACAGAAGGATTAAGCACTGTAGCGAGTGGTGTGGGGAAGCCCCTTTACCCCGACACAATTACAAGAGCATGCACGAGACTGGACTTTGCTCGTGTATGTGTGATGATTGATGCCACACAAAAGTTGCATAAACATATTATTGTCATGGCACCTGATGAAGAAGGAGGGGAGACACCTTGCAAAGTTGACGTTGAGTATGAATGGCTCCCGCCAAAGTGCACAGCGTGCATGTCATTGGGACATTCGAACAAGGATTGTGCACTAAACAAAACCCGCAAACCGACGAAGCCAACAGTAAATGTGTATGTGCCGAAAGTCAATGTAGCACAACCGCAACTTCCGACTAAGGGACGTAAGACGATGAAACCAGTGGTTGAAGATATACCCAAAGCAGATGCGGGAGATAGACATGTGGACCAGAACCACTCCAAGCAAGAAGAGAGAGGTAAGGCAATTGTTATTTATAATGCTTTTGACGCTTTGCATTTAATTGATGATGCAGGTGAGCATTCAGGGGGTCCTAACACAAGCAGCCCCATGGACGATGATCCTTGTTGAACATCGCTGTGTAGAATGTCCGTGGGCTGAACAAACGAGACCATCAGCTCGCTTTGAAGGACTTGGTCTCTGAATACAGGTTACACTTCCTAGGCATTCTTGAAACTCGTGTTCGTTTGAATAATGTTATGCATATTCAATCGTTTTTACTTCCACATTGGAAATGGTTTGTCGATTATTCTTCTGTTGGTAATCGCATCTGGCTAGCTTGGGATGAGAATATTGTTGATGTCCATATCTTAGACTCGGCAGATCAATTTATTCACTGTCGGGTTACTAATATGGCTGACAATGAATCTGTTATTATCACTGTTGTTTATGGGGCATCTGAGGTGATTGATCGTCGGAATTTATGGACGGCACTGGAGACGCTATCTCAGCAATGCTCTGACATCCCGTGGATGGTGGGAGGGGATTTTAATGCAGTACGTGACCTTAACGAAGTATGTGGCATCTCAGGAGATATAAGGATGGCCACCGAAGAATTTAATGCTGGTATTCTGGAGGCGGGGTTGATCCCACTTCCTATGCAAGGTGAATGGTTCAGGTGGCATAATTGCAGTACGTCTATGAGGAGTTTATGGAAGCGGCTGGATCGGATTCTTATTAATGACCGCTGGCTGGCAAGGTTCCCGAGCGCATATTATCACAGCCTTACTCCACGGACATCTGACCACTCTCCACTGGTTTTACATGGGGATATACAACAACATAATGGAGGCATGTTTCGATTTGATAACTATCTTGCCCATTCACCTGAGTTTATCCACAATGTGCAGAATATTTGGCATCATGAGATTGTGGGTATTCCTATGTATGCTGTGACACGTAAACTGAAGGCACTTAAACCAGTCTTTAGACTACAAAGGAGAAATAAGGGAGATTTGACGATGAATGTCCAACTAGCCAAAGGTTTTCTTGATGAGGCACAACAGTTGGTGAGCTCTGACAGACAAAATGAGCTATATTTACTTCTGGAACATTGTTGTCGAGTCGTTTATGCTAAAGCGGCAAAACTTGAACAAATTATGCTGCAGCAGAGAGCCAAGATGCAGTGGATGAAAGACGGAGACCAATGTTCCCGGGTTTTCTTTCGTAAAATTGCACAGAGACGAGTAATGAGAAGAATCTTACAGATTAATGATGAGAATGGTTTCACACACACGGATCTAGGGGAAATCGCCCATGAGTTTGTCTCATACTATCAGAACCTCTTAGGAGGCACCAGAAGACGGCTGTCAGTGGATATTCGTTATCTTAGACCGTGGGCAAGGCACTGTATCACTGATGAGGAAGCTAATCAATTACTCCTTCCACTCTCGGCGGATGATGTGAAGCAAGCAGTGTTAGATATTGCTGATGACAAGGCACCGGGACCTGATGGTTACTCGTCAAGGTTTTTCAAGGCGGCTTGGCCTGTGGTTGGGGAAGAAGTTACGAGGGCGGTACTAGATTTCTTTTCTACCGGAAAACTTCTGAAGCAGATCAACTCCACGATCTTGGCCCTGATCCGAAAGGTACATACACCTATGTCGGTTAATGATTTTAGACCAATTTCATGCTGCAATGTTTTATACAAGATCATTGCGAAACTACTCGTCCAAAAAATTAGTGTGCTACTGGACAAGATAGTTAGCCCATGTCAGACAGCTTTTATTCCGGAAAGAAGCATTGGGGACAACATTATGTTAGCCCAGGAATTATTCTCGAGATATAACCAGATGCGCCTACCCCCGAGATGCGCACTTAAAGTGGATATCAGGAAGGCCTATGATACGGTGGAGTGGGACTTCCTGTTAGCAGTTTTGCAGCTGTTCGGGTTTCCACCTACGTTTACAAGGTGGATTGAGGAGTGTGTTTCCATGACATCATTCTCGATTGGGCTCAATGGAAAACCTCATGGGTTCTTTGCTGGAGCGAGAGGACTACGACAGGGAGACCCACTTTCTTTTTTTCGGTAAATGTAAATTTCATTAATAAAGAGTAATGGTACAGTACAACATGGTACAACATGGGATTATCAACTGGTTTCTCCCTCTACCCAAGGGATACGCCATAATCTATACAATGCTCGTGTACTGACTGACGATGCTAAGTCAACGCTAAGAATCCTCTGTCTGACGTCATTGATGATTAGTATGCTCAATGTGGCCGGTGTCCGCTCAGTATGATCGAATCTCCTCAAGTTCCTCTCCTTCCATATGTGGTAGACGCACGCCGCCAGTAGTGTACGGCAGGAGACCCACTTTCTCCTTATCTGTTTGTTCTTGTTATGAAAGCCTTACATCTGGGATTCTTGCATCGAATTGAACAGGACATCCAATTCACTTATCATTGGAAGTGTGAGAGTTCTAAGGTTTTTCAGATGGGATTTGCAGACGACCTCCTCTTACTGTGCAAAGCTGACTTAGACTCCACAGAGTCTTCAAAGAGGGATTGGACTGGTTTGCGGAGTTGTCGGGCCTTCGGTTGAATGTCCAAAAAAGTCACTTAATCATTTCACGTTCGGCTCAAAATTTGAAGGACCAGATGTTGGATATTTTGGGATTTCAGGAGGGCCACCTTCCAATGAGGTACCTGGGTCTTCCCTTAATCTCGTCTAGGCTGACCATCTCTGATTGCCAACCGCTTATCTCAAAAATTGATGCACGTATTAATGGATGGGAAGGGATTTCATTATCATATGCTGGGCGGGTACAAATCATCAAATCTGTGCTTTTAGCATTGAGCTTATATTGGGCTTCTGCATTCATATTACCTAAGAAAGTCATCAATGAAATTGAGAAGAGGTTGAGGACTTTCCTATGGAAGGGTACGACGTCTAGTGGGTACGCTAAGGTAGCCTGGAAAGATGTGTGTCGACCGATGGATGAGGGGGGACTTGGGTTCAAGGACATCTCCACCTTGAATCGCGCATTAATGAGCAAGAAACTATGTGATGTTATCCAGTGTGACAGGACATCCATATGGTTCAGTGGCTCTACCAAGACCGATTACGTGAGAGATCGATTTGGACTATCCGTGAACATGGAGGTTCTTGGGGATGGCGAAAAATACTCAGGCTACGTCCTTTCCTTCGTGCTATCGTGGATTACCAGATTGGAAATGGAGATAGATTCTTTGTTTCACAGGACCCGTGGCATCACTTGGGTCCACTTATCGAGCGATTCCCTCAAGGTCCCCGCCATCTTAGACTTGAAGAATCAGCAAAACTCAGCTTGGTGATTTCAGCAGGAGAATGGCAATGGCCTACCATCACTGACTTTGAATGTTTGGAAATCACACATAACCTACCGCTTATTTTCGGAGGAGAGGATCGGGTGGTGTGGAGATGTGACGAAGGGCAACCTACTACTCAGGCCCTCTACCGATTATTCACTCACCCCGAGCCGAAAGTAGGATGGTCTTCACTACTTTTGGGCTCCTTGAAGATTCCTCGCCATTTGTTCATCTTATGGCTAGCAATCCTTGGCAAACTACCTACCACAGACAAATCATGGCTATCTCACCTGGGGGTGTGCATACTGTGCGATGAGGGAGCTACAGAATCTCATCCACATTTATTCTTCCGATGCAGATTTAGTTGTCAGTGCCTTTATGAGATTCGCAGAAGGATTCGCTTTCACTGGCCCAATAGAGATTGGGCAACAGATATTGAATGGGCGACACGGAAATGGAGAGGTAAGCACATTATTAATAGAGCTTACCGTACACTACTGGCAGCGTGTGTCTACCACATATGGAAGGAGAGGAACTTGAGGAGATTTGATCATACTGAGCGGACACCGGCCACATTGAGCATACTAATCATCAATGACGTCAGACAGAGGATTCTTAGCGTTGATTTAGCATCGTCAGTCAGTACACGAGCATTGTATAGATTATGGCGTATCCCTTGGGTAGAGGGAGAAACCAGTTGATAATCCCATGTTGTACTGTACCATTACTCTTTATTAATGAAATTTACATTTACCCAAAAAAAGGAATAGTTCATCCCCTCCTGTTTGAACTAACAAGCAATTGCGCCATCTCAAGAAACCCTTTAGCCAACTGGACATTGTGTGATAAGTCTCCCTTGTTCCTCCTCTGCTCTCTAAACACCGGTTTTAGTGCTTTTAGTTTCCTTGTAACCGCATACATAGGTGCTCCTATGATGTGATGCTGCCAGACCTGCTGCGCACTGGGCATAAACTCTGGTGATAAGGCGAGGTAATTATCAAATCGAAACATACCTCCTAGTTGTTGTTGTCTATTCCCGCATAACACCATTGGCGAGTGGTCTGAAGTGCGTGGTATGAGATAAGAATAATATGATGTCGGGAACCGATCCATCCATCTATGATTGATCAGCATGCGATCCAGTCTTTTCCAAAGGTTTCGTGGCCCGGCACTGCAATTGTGCCATGTGTAACATTATAATTTAGAGATTTGAGAATGGCCAACCAACAACACAGGCTATTTATGAGTTATTTGACCCACCAGGACCGAAAGTAGGCTGGTCTTCACTACTTTTGGGATCACTTAAAATTCCACGTCACAACTTTATTCTATGGCTTGCCATCCAAGGCAAGTTGGCTACGACAGATAAACCATGGCTTGCTCACCTTGGCCCATGTATCCTATGCAATGAAGGAATGATATAGACACATGCACATTTTTTCGGTAAAAGTAAGTTTCATTGAGTAAAAATGTTACAGTACAACAATATGGTCCCAAAATAGTTTATCCCTCGACAGGCCAAGGGATTCGCCATAATCGAAATAAAGCATGTGTACTGACTGATCTAGAGAGTGAGATGCTATGGATTCGTTGTCGAATGTCCTCAATGATCAGTAATGCTATGGTAGTAGGCGTCCTCTCGGTGTTATCGAATCGTCTCAGGTTTCTTTCCTTCCAAATGTGGTATACACATGCTGCAAGTAGTGCTCTATAAGACATGTTGATTATGTGTTTACCCCTCCATCTCTGTGATGCCCATGTAATGTCATCTTTCCACTCTTTATTGGGCCATAAGAATCGCACCGTTCTTCGAATTTCCGTGAGACATCTTCGACTAAATCTGCATTGGAAGAATAAATGTGCATGTGTCTCTGTCAGTCCTTCATTACATAGGACACATGGGTCAAGGTGAGCAAGCCATGGTTTGTCTGTCGTAGCCAACTTGTCTTGGATGGCAAGCCAAAGAATAAATATGTGACGTGGGATTTTAAGTGATCCCGAAAGTAGTGAAGCCCAGCCTACTTTCGGTCCTGGTGGGTCACATAACTCATAAATAGCCTGTGTTGTTGGTCGCCCATTCTCAAATCTCCAAATTATACGGCCTTCCCCTCCAAAAATAGTGGGTAGTACATGTGTGATCGCCAAGCACTCAATATCCGTGATAAGGGGCCACTGCCATACTCCTTCACGAATCACCGTGCTTAGTTTGGATGACTCATCTAGTCCAAGAAGCCTCGGTCCTCGTGGGAAGGTGTCACATAGAGGGCCAAGGTGGTGCCACGGATCCTGCCACAAGAAGAAATTCCTCCCATCTCCAATCCGGTAGTCTACCATGGTTCGGAGAAACATCCGTAATCGAAGGATTTTCCTCCATCCCCATGAGCCGCCATGGTCTGTAATCGTCCATATAGAGGTGTGTTGTAGGCGTCCCTTGTACAGCCATTCAACCCAAATCGATGTCCTGTCGCATCTAATGACATCACATAGTTTTTTTGTCATCAATGCACGGTTCAAGGTATTGATATCCTTGAATCCAAGTCCTCCCTCCTCCTTAGCTCGGCATATATCCTTCCACGCAACCTTAGCATAGCCACTATTCGTCGTTCCCTTCCACAAGAAAGTTCGCGACCTTTTCTCAATTTCATTAATAACTTTCTTCAGTAATATAAATGCCGATGCCCAATAAAGACTCAGTGATATAAGTACAAATTTAATAATTTGTACTCTACCAGCATAAGATATAGTGGTACCTTCCCATCCAGCGATCCGTTTGTCAATCTTCTGTAATAGTGGATGGCAATCTGCAATAGTTAGTCGAGACGATATAAGTGGTAACCCCAGATACCTCATTGGAAGAACCCTTTCCTGAAATCCGAGTAGTGCCAACATCTCCTCACGTAATGTTTGTGCTGAGCGTGATATAATCAAGTGGCTTTTCTGTACGTTCAGTCTAAGACCCGACCATTCGGCAAAACGATCCACACCTGCTTTAAAGATTCTTAGAGATTCCATATCAGCACGGCTAAATAATATCACATCATCAGCAAACCCCAACTGAAAGATCCTGGCTGCCTCGCATTTCCAGTGATAGGAAAATAACTCCTCCTGATCAATCAACTGTAGGAAGCCCAAGTGTAGGACTTCCATCACAAGCACAAATAGGTAGGGTGATAAAGGGTCACCCTGCCTAAGTCCTCTGGCTCCTCGAAAGAATCCATGGGGCTTCCCATTTAGCCCAACAGAGAATGAAGGTGTTGTCACACACTCCTCAATCCACTTCACAAACGTGATAGGGAACCCAAACATCTCCAAAACTTCTATCAAGAAATCCCAATCCACTGTGTCATATGCCTTCCGGATGTCTACTTTCAGAGCACATCTAGGAGGTAGACAAGTCTGGTTGTATCCCGTAAAAAGTTCCTGTGCTAGCATAATGTTATCTCCAAAGTTCCTGTCCCGACACAAATGCCACTTGGCATGGGCTGATCAGTTTGTCCATTATCACACTCAACCATTGGACAATGAGCTTTGCAATGATCTTATAAAGCAAATTACAGCATGCTATGGGCCGAAAATCACTAACCGTCATAGGTGAATGTACTTTTGGTATGAGCGCCAAAAGTGTAGTATTTACCTGCTTCAGAAGTCGGCCTGTACTAAAGAAAGTCCAATACTGCCGAACTCACCTCCTGTCCAACTATAGGCCATGCTGCTTTGAAGAAGCCCGATGAGTATCCGTCCGGGCCTAGGGCCTTGTCCTCAGCAATGTCAAAAACCGCCTGTTTGACATCTGCTGGTGTGAACGGTAATAGTAAAGCGGTTGACTCCTCATTACTCAGAATGTGCCTAGCCCACGGTCTGAGAAACCGAATGTCAATACGTGCTCTTCGTCTATCTCCTCCTAGCAGGTTTTGGTAGTATGTGATAAACGTCATTAATAACTTCTTCTGGATCAGTGTGAGTAGATCCCTGGTCATCATTGATCTGGAAGATCCTCCTTGATGATCTTCGTTGGGCAATCTTCCGAACGAACACTCGGGAGCACTGATCGCCTCCTTCATCCACTGCATCTTCGCTCGTTGATTTAACATAATCTGCTCCAATTTTGTTGCTTTGGCCAGTACGAGTCGACAACAGTGTTCTAGTTGTATGTATAGCTCATCTCGTCTTCTTGAGCTAGCAAGTAGTTGTGCTGCTTCAAGAAACCCTTTTGCCATTTGGACATTGTGCGATAGATCCCCCTTATTCCTCCTTTGCTCTCGCAAGATTGGTTTCAATGCTTTGAGTTTGCGTGTCACAACATACATAGGCGTACCAATAATGTTATGTTGCCATATATTCTGCACACTGGGAATAAACTCAGGTGAACGAGCAAGGTAGTTATCAAATCGGAACATACCTCCATATTGCTGCTGTTGGTCCCCATTTAGTACCATCGGTGAGTGGTCTGAAGTGCGTGGTGTAAGGACCGAGTAGAATGTGTTAGGGAATCGTGCCATCCATCTATCATTTATCAACATGCGGTCCAGTCTTTTCCAGAGGTTCCGTGGTGTCGCACTGTGGTTGTGCCATGTGTACCACTCTCCCTGCATGGGTAGTGGTAGCAATCCTGTATTTTGAATGGCAGCATTAAAATCTTCAATAGCTATTTGGATATCCCCTTATGTGCCACATACTTCGCTGAGGTCGCAAACTGCATTAAAATCCCCTCCAATCAACCATGGGATATCAGCACACTGTATAGCTAAACTTTCCAGGGCATTCCATAACTCTCTCCTGTCAATCACCTCAGTAGCTCCATAAGCGACAGTAATAACGACTAACTCATGAATTGCACGAATAGTAACAAGACAATGGATAAATTGCATTCCACATTCAACCACATTAACATCAATAAAATTATCATCCCACGCTATCCACACCTGATTACCAGAAGATCCATAATCCATATACCATTTCCAATGGGGTAATAGGAAAGATTGAATTTGAGCTGCATTATTAAATCGAACACGAGTTTCAAGGAGGCCAAGAAATTGTAACCTGAACTCAGCAACGATGTCTCTGACTGCCAACTGATGATCTCTTTTGTTCAGGCCCCGTACATTCCATATTGCTGCATTTAACATGGATCACTAGGTATGGGGCTGCTGTTTTTAGGACCCCGAGTCAACTCATCTGTATCATCCAGTATGTGTAGTGCATCAAATGTATTATATATAACAACCGCCTTACCCCTCTCCTCTCGACTTGGGCCTGTTGCATCTCTAAGGGATTCACGGCCCTCTCTCTTCTTTTCTACCACTGGAGCTTGTGGTGGTCTGCTTATCTTCCGATCAGGCAAACGTGGTGGCCGAGATGGTATATAAGTTGTATCGCCATCCTCCCTAGGATGGTTCCTACTCCGTTCAGACATTGCTGTTTCATGCGGTGTCTATACAGCAATCGGTGGTTTAACTGGTTTTGATTTGTTAAGAACACACTCTTTGGCAGAGTGCCCCAATGTCATACAACTTTTGCACTTCGGGGGTATCCATTCGTACTCAACATCTACTTTACATGGGGATTCTCCTCCTTCTTCATCCGGTGTCATAATTATGATGTGTTTCGGTAAATTTGAGGTCACATCCAACATTACGCATACACGAGCGAAGTCCAATCTCGTGCATGCTCTCGTAATCGCATCCGGGTAAAGTGGTTTACCCACTCCACTGGCCACCGTACTAAGACCTTCCTCTGTCCACAACTCGACTGGAAGGTGTCGTATTTTGATCCACACAGGAACCTCTGTATGCTGTAGTTTCCTTAATACCATCCCTGGTTTCCATTTTTGAAGAATAATAGGCTGCCCCTGATATAGCCACGGACCTCCTTCAATGACATCTTCCATAGCAACTATTGATTTGAATTGGAAGAAAAAGAACCCATTATTTGTACCAGTGACCTCCTTTAAGTCCGACCATATCGACTTTGCAAATTCCTTTAGATGGTGAAAGTACGGTCTTTTTCCAAGGAAATATCCCACCGCGGTAGCCATCCATCTTTTAGACCCATTCCGTATAATATCCAGTGTTGGTCGCACAATCACCTCTCCTTTTTGTACCGTTGGAGCCACATAGGATAGGGTCTTTCGAGTTGAATTGTGGAATGCATGAGCTATTTTATCATCGATAATCGTGTCCGAGCATGCATGCAACGGAATGTTTCCAACGAACAAACCCGTAGGAGCGCGATAATCAAAAGTAGAAATCTGTTTTTTTGTCTTTTTGTGCAGGATGATGTCATCCATGATGTCAGCAGTGACGTCATTTGGAGTGATCTCAGCAGTGATGGCATCTGCAGTGATGTCATTGTAGTGATGTAAGCAGTGATGTCATCTTCAGTGATGTCAGCATAGGTCATGCTAGCATCACCAGTGACATCACCATCCTTGTCAACTGCCACCGTACCTTCCACCTCACCCTCCACGTCACCCACAGAAGCCACGTCAGCTGATTTTGGAATACCAACCGTCGCTGGACTAGTGAGTTGCCGGTCACCCTTCACCGGAGCTGCCATATCAGTCGACGGCGGCAGCAAAGCAAGTTCATTTCCGGCGGAATGTCGCGAAATCTCAGGCACCGGCGACTGTAGATCTGAATCTGTCGAGTTCCCATCAGTTTCCGGCGCTCCACTGCTTGTTCCCGACGGCAATAAGCATCTCATAGCCGGACGTAAACACCCACGCGTGGCGGCGCATCTCTTTTCTCAACCAACGAACGCAGCGACGGGACGCTTCGAAATCGCTCCTTCCATCTAGTTTTCAAGTCTCTGAGTGCTGTAATGGTTTGCTCGTCTCCTTTGTCGATGACAGCGTTGGCCAATTTCAAGAACTCATCAAGATTAAACGGCTCAATTTTTTTTTGGGTAAATGTAAATTTCATTAATAAAGAGTAATGGTACAGTACAACATGTGATCATCAAATGGTTTCTCCCTCAACCCAAGGGATACGCCATAATCTATACAATGCTCGTGTACTGACTGATGAAGCTAAATCAACACTAAGAATCCTCTGCCTGACGTCATCTACGATTAGGATACTCAAAGTGGCCGGTGTCCGCGCAGTGTGTTCAAATCTCCTTAAGTTTCTTTCCCTCCATATGTGGTAGACACACGATGCAAGTAGCATACGGTAACCGCTATTAATAATGTGCTTACCTCTCCATTTCCGCATTGCCCATTCAATATCTGTTGCCCAATCCCTATTGGGCCAGTGAAAACAATCCATCTGCAAATCTCAAAGAGGCACTGACGACTAAATCTGCATCGGAAGAATAAATGTGAATGAGATTCCGTAGCTCTCTCATCGCACAATATGCTTACCCCCAGGTGGGATAGCCATGATTTGTCCGTGGTAGGTAGTTTGCCGAGGATTGCGAGCCATAAGATGAATAATTGACGAGGAATCTTCAAGGAGCCCGAAAGTAGTGAAGCCCATCCTAGTTTCGGCTCAGGGGGATCAAATAATAGATAGAGTGTCTGAGTAGTAGGTTGCCCTTCGTCACATCTCCATATCACCCGATCCTCACCTCCAAGAATAAGCGGTAGGTAACTAAAAACTATGCATTCTTGATTCTCATGCAAAAATTCTCTCACTAAAAATTCTCTCCCTACTACACACACTACTACACCACCAATAACACACACTATTGTCTTCCCCATGAAAACTCCGACCGGCGATGGTGGAGAAGCGCCGGCCGGCGACGACTTTGGTGGCGAGGACGACGACAGCCGTCCGGTGGCCGGAGATGGAGGGGAGGAAGATGAAATGTTGCTGCGCGAAGAAGAACTCGCCATGGAAGAAGAAGAGCCGGCCGCCTCCGTTCCGGCGACTGAAGGTATCTCCCATGGCAGCCCATCGCCTGTGGAGGTGGAAGGAACGCCGGTGACGAGAAATGGAGAAGAAATGGGCGGTGAACAGCCGGATCTGGAACTGAGGTCTCGCGCCGCCAACAATGGCGGAAATGGGTCTTCGTCTTCGTCTCCACGCGACTTCAACTTGGACGAGTTCCTCACTCTCGCACACAAGGTACTCGACCATGGCGACTCACGGGCCATGGAGGCTTTGAACGAACTGAAACGACGATGGGAGGCTCGATTTGGGATTGAGAAGTCGCGGCTGCCGGCGGAAAGATTGGACGAACACCCGTTTGCTCGCGAGCTGAAACAGGTATGCCGGAGACGCACAACTCAGGCGACGACGAGTCTTGGAACCGGAATGGCAGCGACATTTCAGCGTCGACCGGCTGTGCGTGGGAGAATTATCACACCTCCTCCTCCTCCGCCGGCGGTTTTGCACAGCAACAACCCTAACCATTTCTTGGCGGCGGCTTTGGGTAACACGAACCAGACCTCGCCGGAGGTTTTGCACAGCAGCGACGCGAACCTCCCCTCGCCGGCGGCTTTGCACAGCAGCATCGCGAACCTGCCTTTGCCTTCGCCGGCGGCTTTGCACAACAGCAACGAGAACCAGCTCTCGCCGGCGACCGCTGGAATTCCGACGAATAATGACGTGTACGTTATTGCTGACATGGACGCCACGCCACGGTGGACAATGTCGGCGCTGATGTGGCGGGGAAGGTGAGTGACATGGAGGCTTGCTTGGAACACAATGCTGACATCAGCCCTAGTAGGGCTGACATCATCGCTGCTGCTAGGGCTGACATCATCACTGATGTTAGGGCTGACATCATCGCTGCTGCTAGGGCTGACATCATCGCTGCTTCTAGGGCTGACATCATCGCTGCTTCTAGGGCTGACATCATCGCTGCTTCTAGGGCTGACATCATCGCTGACACAGGTGCATCTAGGGCTGATGTCAGCAATTACACTACCAAAGCTAGGGCTGACATCATCGATGATACAAGGAAAGCTAGGGCTGACATCATCACTGACACATGCAAAATTAGGGCTGATGTCAGCAATTCTGTGGAAAGAAATCAAGCTATGCATGATGCTCCTCTTCCAACGGGACTGTACGTTGGAAACATCCCGTTGCACGCATACCCGGATACAATTATCGACGACAAAATAGCGCATGCATTTAATCATTCGACCCGGAAAACCTTATCATTCATTGCCCCAACAATGCAGAACGGAGAGGTTGTCGTGCGACCTTCTTTAGATGCGGTACGTAATGGGTCTAAACGTTGGAAATCTACTGCAGTGGGCTATTTCTTGGGCAAACGGCCATATTATCATCACCTTAAGGAGTTTGCACATTCGGTCTGGCCAGCACTAAGGGAGGTGACAGCGACCACAAACGGATTCTTCTTTTTTCAGTTTAAAACAGTTTTTGATATGGAGGAGATAATTGAGGGAGGCCCGTGGTTGTTCCAAGGGCAGCCGATAGTTCTTCAAAAGTGGGAACCGGGGATGGCCATGAGAAAATTGAAGCATACACAAGTGCCCGTCTGGATTAAATTACGACACCTTCCGATGGAATTTTGGACGACAGAAGGATTGAGCACTGTAGCAAGTGGTGTGGGGAAGCCCCTTTACCCCGACGCGATTACAAGAGCATGCACGAGACTGGACTTTGCTCGTGTATGTGTGATGATTGATGCCACACAAAAGTTGCATAAACATATTATTGTCATGGCACCTGATGAAGAAGGAGGGGAGACACCTTGCAAAGTTGACATTGAGTATGAATGGCTCCCACCAAAGTGCACAGCGTGCATGTCATTGGGACATTCGAACAAGGATTGTGCACTAAACAAAACCCGCAAACCGACGAAGCCAACAGTAAATGTGTATGTGCCGAAAGTCAATGTAGCACAACCGCAACTTCCGACTAAGGGACGTGAGACGATGAAACCAGTGGTTGAAGATATACCCAAAGCACATGCGGGAAATAGACATGTGGACCAGAACCACTCCAAGCAAGAAGAGAGAGGTAAGGCAATTGTTATTTATAATGCTTTTGACGCTTTGCATTTAATTGATGATGCAGGTGAGCATTCAGGGGGTCCTAACACAAGCAGCCCCAAGGTCGATGATCCATGTTGAACATCGCTGTGTGGAATGTCCGTGGGCTGAACAAACGAGACCATCAGCTCGCTTTGAAGGACTTGGTCTCTGAATACAGGTTACACTTCCTTGGCATTCTTGAAACTCGTGTTCGTTTGAATAATGTTATGCATATTCAATCGTTTTTACTTCCACATTGGAAATGGTTTGTCGATTATTCTTCTGTTGGTAATCGCATCTGGATAGCTTGGGACGAGAATATTGTTGATGTCCATATCTTAGACTCGGCAGATCAATTTATTCACTGTCGGGTTACTAATATGGCTGACAATGAAGCTGTTATTATCACTGTTGTTTATGGGGCATCTGAGGTGATTGATCGTCGGAATTTATGGACGGCACTGGAGACGCTATCTCAGCAATGCTCTGACATCCCGTGGTTGGTGGGAGGGGATTTTAATGCAGTACGTGACCTTAACGAAGTATGTGGCATCTCAGGAGATATTAGGATGGCCACCGAAGAATTTAATTCTGGTATTCTGGAGGCGGGGCTGATCCCACTTCCTATGCAAGGTGAATGGTTCACGTGGCATAATTGCAGTACGTCTATGAGGAGTTTATGGAAGCGGCTGGATCGGATTCTTATTAATGACCGCTGGCTGGCAAGATTCCCGAGCGCATATTATCACAGCCTTACTCCACGGACATCTGACCACTCTCCACTGGTCTTACATGGGGATATACAACGACATAATGGAGGCATGTTTCGGTTTGATAACTATCTGGCCCATTCACCCGAGTTTATCCACAATGTGCAGAATATTTGGCATCATGAGATTGTGGGTATTCCTATGTATGCTGTGACACGTAAACTGAAGGCGCTTAAACCAGTCTTTAGACTACAAAGGAGAAATAAGGGAGATCTGACGATGAATGTCCAACTAGCCAAAGGTTTTCTTGATGAGGCACAACAGTTGGTGAGCTCTGATAGACAAAATGAGCTATATCTACTCCTGGAGCATTGTTGTCGAGTCGTTTATGCTAAAGCGGCAAAACTCGAACAAATTATGCTGCAGCAGAGAGCCAAAATGCAGTGGATGAAAGACGGAGACCAATGTTCCCGGGTTTTCTTTCGTAAAATTGCACAGAGACGAGTAAGGAGGAGAATCTTACAGATTAATGATGAGAATGGTTTCACACACACGGATCTAGGGGAAATCGCCCATGAGTTTGTCTCATACTATCAGAACCTATTAGGAGGCACCAGAAGACGGCTGTCAGTGGATATTCGTTATCTTAGACCGTGGGCAAGGCACTGTATCACTGATGAGGAAGCTAATCAATTACTCCTTCCACTCTCGGCGGATGATGTGAAGCAAGCAATGTTCGATATTGCTGATGACAAGGCACCGGGACCTGATGGCTACTCGTCAAGGTTTTTCAAGGCGGCTTGGCCTGTGGTTGGGGAAGAAGTTACGAGGGCGGTACTAGACTTCTTTTCTACCGGAAAACTTCTGAAGCAGGTCAACTCCACGATCTTGGCCCTGATTCCAAAGGTACATACGCCTATGTCGGTTAATGATTTTAGACCAATTTCATGCTGCAATGTTTTATACAAGATCATTGCGAAACTTCTTGTCCAAAAAATTAGTGTGCTACTGGACAAGATAGTTAGCCCATGTCAGACAGCTTTTATTCCGGGAAGAAGCATTGGGGACAACATTATGTTAGCCCAGGAATTATTCTCCAGATATAACCAGATGCGCCTACCCCCGAGATGCGCACTTAAAGTGGATATCAGGAAGGCCTATGATACGGTGGAGTGGGACTTCCTGTTAGCAGTTTTGCAGCTGTTCGGGTTTCCACCTACGTTTACAAGGTGGATTGAGGAGTGTGTTACCACGACATCTTTCTCGATTGGGCTCAATGGAAAACCTCATGGGTTCTTTGCTGGAGCGAGAGGACTACGACAGGGAGACCCACTTTCTCCTTATCTGTTTGTTCTTGTTATGGAAGCCTTACATCTGGGATTCTTGCAACGAATTGAACAGGACATGCAATTCACTTATCATTGGAAGTGTGAGAGTTCTAAGGTTTTTCAGATGGGATTTGCAGACGACCTCCTCTTACTGTGCAAAGCTGACTTAGACTCCATCAGAGTCTTCAAAGAGGGATTGGACTGGTTTGCGGAGTTGTCGGGCCTTCGGCTGAATGTCCAAAAAAGTCACTTAATCATTTCACGTTCGGCTCAAAATTTGAAGGACCAGATGCTGGATATTTTGGGCTTTCAGGAGGGCCATCTTCCAATGAGGTACCTGGGTCTTCCCTTAATCTCGTCTAGGCTGACCATCTCTGATTGCCAACCGCTTATCTCAAAAATTGATGCACGTATTAATGGATGGGAAGGGATTTCATTATCATATGCTGGGCGGGTACAAATCATCAAATCTGTGCTCTCAGCATTGAGCTTATATTGGGCTTCTGCATTCATATTACCTAAGAAAGTCATCAGTGAAATTGAGAAGAGGTTGAGGACTTTCCTATGGAAGGGTACGACGTCCAGTGGGTACGCTAAGGTAGCCTGGAAAGATGTGTGTCGACCGATGGATGAGGGGGGACTTGGGTTCAAGGATATCTCCACCTTGAATCGCGCATTAATGAGCAAGAAACTATGTGATGTTATCCAGTGTGACAGGACATCTATATGGGTTCAGTGGCTCTACCAAGACCGATTACGTGAGAGATCGATTTGGACTATTCGTGAACATGGAGGTTCTTGGGGATGGCGAAAAATACTCAGGCTACGTCCTTTCCTCCGCACTATTGTGGATTACCAGATTGGAAATGGAGACAGATTCTTTGTTTGGCAGGACCCGTGGCATCACTTGGGTCCACTTATCGAGCGATTCCCCCAAGGTCCCCGCCATCTTAGACTTGAAGAATCAGCAAAACTCAGCTTGGTGATTTCAGCAGGAGAATGGCAATGGCCTACCATCACTGACTTTGAATGTTTGGAAATCACACATAACCTACCGCTTATTTTCGGAGGAGAGGATCGGGTGGTGTGGAGATGTGACGAAGGGCAACCTACTACTCAGGCCCTCTACCGATTATTCACTCACCCCGAGCCGAAAGTAGGATGGTCTTCACTACTTTTGGGCTCCTTGAAGATTCCTCGCCATTCGTTCATCTTATGGCTAGCAATCCTTGGCAAACTTCCTACCACAGACAAATCATGGCTATCCCACCTGGGGGTGTGCATACTGTGCGATGAGGGAGCTACGGAATCTCATCCACATTTATTCTTCCAATGCAGATTCAGTCGTCAGTGCCTTTATGAGATTCGCAGAAGGATTCGCTTTCACTGGCCCAATAGAGATTGGGCAACAGATATTGAATGGGCGACACGGAAATGGAGAGGGGAGCACATTATTAATAGAGCTTACCGTACACTACTGGCGGCGTGCGTCTACCACATATGGAAGGAGAGGAACTTGAGGAGATTCGATCATACTGAGCGGACACCGGCCACATTGAGCATACTAATCATCAATGAATGACGTCAGACAGAGGATTCTTAGCGTTGACTTAGCATCGTCAGTCAGTACACGAGCATTGTATAGATTATGGCGTATCCCTTGGGTAGAGGGAGAAACCAGTTGATAATCCCATGTTGTACCATGTTGTACTGTACCATTACTCTTTATTAATGAAATTTACATTTACCGAAAAAAGAATAAGCGGTAGGTTATGTGTGATCTCCAAACATTCGAAGTCCGTGATGGTAGGCCATTGCCACTCTCCTGCTGAAATCACAGAACTGAGCTTAGCTGGTTCTTTTTTTGGGTAAATGTAATTTGCATTATGAAAATAAAGGTACAGTACAATAGTCAATTGGTTTATCCCTCGACAGGCCAAGGGATACGCCACAATCTGTAAAGAGCAATTGTACTAATGGAATTAGACATATTAATACTCAAGATCCTCTGTCTAATATCATCTACAATGAAAGAAGCCAAAACGTTTGCCGGATGCTCAATTTGCTGGAATCGTCTCAAGTTTCTTTCTCGCCATATATGGTAGACGAGTGATCCAAGTAGTGCTCGATAGGCTGTATTAATAATATGCTTCCCTCTCCATTTTCTTGTTGCCCATTCGACGTCCCTTCCCCATTCCCGGTTGGGCCAAGGGACTCGAATAATCCGTCGAACAGCTGCAAGGCATAATCTACTGAATCGGCATCGGAAGAAGAGGTGGCTATGCGTCTCCAATGCCTCCTCGTTACAAAGAATACACCCACCAAGATGTGTGAGCCATGGTTTGTCAGTTGTCGGTAACTTTTCCTGAATAGCCATCCATAAGATAAATGAATGGCGTGGAATCTTCAAAGATCCCGAAAGTAGTGAAGTGCGGGCAAATGAAGTGCGGACAAAAAAGTCGGTAAAGTGCTTGGGTAGTGGGTTGCCCCTCAGGAAATCGCCAAATGATTCTATCATCGCCTCCATGAATCTGGGGTAGTGTATATGTGATTTGAAGGCATTCCAGATCCGTGATGAGGGGCCAGTGCCATTGGCCTCCGTCAATGACCGAAGAAAGCTTAGTGGAGTCTTCAATTCCAAGTAAGATCGGTCCGCGTGGAAATCTAGGAAGCAGGGGTCCAAGTTGATACCATGGATCCTTCCACAGATAGAAGCTTCTCCCATCTCCAATATGAAGCTCCACCCTTGGTTGTATAGATCTGCGCAGACGAAGCATTTTTCTCCAACCCCACGATCCTCCATGTTCGCCAACTGTCCATATGGAGTTATTCCGTAATCGTCCGTGCTGCAACCACTCAACCCAGATAGATGTTCGGTCACATCTAATGACATCGCACAATTTTTTTGTCATTAAGGCACGATTAAGAATACCAATATCTTTAATTCCTAAACCCCCTTCTTCAACCGGTTTGCAAATATCTTTCCACGCTACTTTGGCATTCCCGTCATAGAGGTTCCTTTCCACAGGAATGTTCGAAGGCGTTTCTCCACTTCCTTAATGACAGCCTTTGGCAAGATAAATGCAGATGCCCAATACAAGCTCAGTGTTGAAAGTACAGATTTGATGATCTGTACCCGCCCAACATATGATAATGATATTTCTTCCCATCCAGTAATACGTGCATCAATTTTAGATAGAAGTGGCTGACAGTCGGAAATAGACAATCTAGATGAGATTAGGGGGAGACCCAAGTACCTCATCGGGAGATGCCCCTCTTGAAAACCCAGCACTGCTAACATCTGTTCTCTCCTATCTTGTGCAGACCGGGATAGAATAAGATGACTCTTTTGTATATTCAACTGGAGGCCTGACCACTCTGCAAATCTGTCCAGTCCCATCTTGAACACTCTGACTGAGTCCATATCAGCTCTGCAAAAGAGTAGGAGATCATCTGCAAAACCCAATTGGAATACCCTAGCTGGCTCACACTTCCAATGGTAGGTGAATTGCATTTCCTGTTCAATAAGTTGTAAGAATTCCAAATGTAGAATTTCCATGACAAGCACAAAGAGGTAAGGAGATAAAGGGTCTCCTTGGCGTAGACCTCTAGCCCCATTAAAAAACCCGTGAGGTTTTCCATTGAGGCCAATCGAAAATGAGGCCGTCGTAATGCACTCCTCAATCCATCTAATGAATGTAGTTGGAAAGTTGAAGAACTGTAAAACTGCAGCAAGGAAGTCCCACTCGACTGTGTCGTAGGCCTTTCTAATATCCATTTTAAGTGCACATCTTGGGGGAAGGCGTATCTGATTATATCCTGTGAACAGTTCCTGTGCTAACAAAATATTGTCCCCAATGCTTCTTCCCGGGATGAAGGCTGTTTGGCAGGGACTGATTAACTTTTCCAGAACCATACTCAACCGTTGGACAAGCAGTTTAGTAATGACCTTATATAAAACATTACAGCATGAGATTGGTCTAAAATCATTGACAGACATAGGAGTATGTACCTTGGGGATCAATGCCAAAAGTGTGGTGTTAACTTGTTTAAGAAGTTTCCCCGTAGTAAAGAAATCCAATACCGCCCTTGTAACTTCTGTACCCACAACTGGCCAAGCTGCCTTGAAGAAGCCGGACGAGAAACCATCAGGGCCCGGAGCCTTATCCTCGGCAATGTCAAAAATGGCTAGTTTCACATCTTTCGGTGAGAAAGGTAGGGTTAAGTGGCTAGCTTCCTCATTGGATAGTATATGCCTCGCCCAAGGTCTGAGGTAATTAATATCCACCAATAACCGACGTCTGTTACCTCCTAAGAGGTTCTGATAAAATGACACGAATTCTTGCACGACCTCACTCGGTTCTGTGTGAGTGGTACCATTCTCATTATTTATTTGCAAGATCCTCCTCACTGCCCGTCTCTGAGCGATTTTGCGAAAGAAGATCCGGGAGGATTGGTCCCCTCCCTCATCCATTGCAACTTGGCTCTCTGTTGTAGCATAATTTGCTCAAGTTTGACTGCTTTAGTTTACACTAGCCGGCAGCAATGTTCTAGAAAGAGGAAGAGCTCATTCTGCCTGTCTGAAGTCACCATGTTTTGTGCCTCTTCAAGGAACCCCTTCGCTAATTGGACATTAAGGGTCAAGTCTCCCTTATTCCACCTCTGTTGTCTAAAGACCGGTTTGAGGGCCTTTAGTTTACGTGACACTGCATACATGGGCACTCCAACCACCTCATGCTGCCATATATTCTGGACACTGGGGATAAAATCAGGCGAATGGGCCAGATAATTGTCAAACCGAAACATACCTCCATTTTGTTGTTGTGTATCCCCATGTAAGACTAATGGTGAGTGGTCAGAAGTCTGGGGCGTAAGGCAATGATATGACGATGTAGGAAATCTTGCAAGCCACCGATCATTTATAAGAATCCGATCCAGTCGCTTCCATAAACTTCGTGGGGTCGTACTGCAGTTGTGCCATGTATACCATTCACCTTGCATAGGTAGAGGCAATAACCCGGCCTCCTGAATGCCAGCATTAAATTCTTCCATGGCCATCCTTATATCTCCCGAAATGCCACATACCTCATTAAGATCACGGACTGCCACATACCTCATCCTTAAATTCATCTTAGCTGATTCTTCAAGTCTAAGATGGCGTGGACCACGAGGGAAACGCTCAATAATTGGACCCAAGTGATGCCACGGGTCCTGCCAAACAAAGAATCTACCTCCATTTCCAATCTGGTAATCCACGATAGAGCGAAGAAAAGGACGGAGCCTGAGTATTTTCCGCCATCCCCAAGAACCTCCATATTCACGGACAAGTCCAAATTGATGTGTCCTGTAACCGGTCTTAGGAAAGCCATTGAACCCAGATGGATGTCCTGTCACACTGGATAATATCACATAATTTCTTGCTCATTAATGCGCGATTCAAGGTAGAGATGTCCTTGAACCCAAGTCCCCCCTCATCTGCTGGCCGACACACATCTTTCCAGGCTACCTTTGCGTAGCCGCAAGACGTTGTACCCTTCCATAGGAAATTCCTCAACCTCTTCTCAATTTCCTTGATAACTTTCTTAGGTAATATGAATGCAGATGCCCAGTATAAACTTAATGTCGAAAGCACGGATTTGGTGATTTGTACTCGCCCAGCATATGATAACGATATTCCTTCCCATCCAGTAATGCGTGCATCAATTTTTGAAATAAGAGGTTGACAGTCAGAGATAGACAGTGTAGAAGAGATTAAGGGGAGACCAAGATACCTCATTTGTAGGTGCCCCTCTTGGAATCCCAAAATCTCCAACATCTGATCTTTCAATTCTTGAGCCGAACGGGAGATGATTAAGTGGTTTTTTTGAACATTCAGCCAAAGGCCCGACAATTCCGCAAACCATTCCAATCCCTCCTTGAATACTCTGATGGCGTCAAAGTCAGCTCTGCAGAAAAGTAGTAGGTCGTCTGCAAATCCCAACTGAAAAACCTTGGAACTCTCACACTTCAAATGATAGGTGAATTGCATATCCTGCTCAATTCGTTGCAGGAATCCCAAATGTAAAGCTTCCATAACGAGAACAAACAGGTAAGGAGATAGTGGGTCTCCCTATCGTAATCCTCTTGCTCCAGTAAAGAACCCATGAGGTTTTCCATTGAGACCAATTGAGAATGATGTCGTGGAAACACACTCCTCGATCCACCTTGTGAACTTAGTTGGGAATCCGAATAACTGCAAAACTGCTAACAAGAAGTCCCATTCCACCGTATCATATGCCTTTCTGATATCCACTTTAAGCGCGCATCTGGGAGGTAGGCGCATCTGGTTATAGCCTGACAATAGTTCCTGGGCTAGCATAATGTTGTCACCAATGCTTCTTCCCGGAATAAAAGCTGTCTGACAGGGGCTAATAATCTTGTCTAGCAAGCTATTCGGTCTCTGAACAAGTAGTTTTGCAATGATCTTGTATAAAACATTGCAGCATGAAATCGGTCTAAAATCATTAACCGACATAGGAGTGTGTACCTTTGGTATTAGTGTCAAAATCGTGGAGTTGATCTGTTTTAGTAGTTTTTCCGTAGTAAAGAAGTCCAGAACCGCCCTCGTTACTTCTTCCCCCACCACAGGCCAAGCCGCCTTGAAATACCCTGACGAGTAACCATCAGGTCCCGGCGCTTTGTCTTCAGCGATATCAAACACTGCTTGCTTCACATCATCCGGTGAGAATGGTAGCAGTAAGTGGCTAGCTTCCTCATCAGTAATACAGTGCCTCGCCCATGGTCTAAGGTATCGAATATCCACTGTGACCTGTCGTCTGGTACCTCCTAAAAGGTTCTGAAAGTATGAGATAAACTCATGGGCGACCTCTCCTTGATCCATGTGTGTGGTACCATTCTCATCATTGATCTGCAAGATTCTCCTCATTACTCGTCTCTGAGCGATCTTACGTAAGAAAACCCGGGAACATTGGTCTCCATCTTTCATCCACTGCATTTTAGCTCTTTGTTGCAACATAATTTGTTCGAGTTTTGCCGCTTTAGCATAAATTATTCGACAGCAATGTTCCAGGAGTAAGTAGAGCTCATTCTGTCTGTCAGAGCTCACCAATTGTTGTGCCTCATCGAGAAAACTTTTTGCTAATTGGACGTTATCCCCCTTATTCCTCCTCTGTAGTCGGAAGACCGGTTTAAATGCCTTCAGTTTACGGGTCACGGCATACATAGGTATACGAACAACCTCATGATGCCAAATGTTCTGCACATTGGGAATGAAATCAGGTGAACGGGCCAGATAGTTATCAAATCGAAACATACCTCCTCCATTATGTTGTTGTGTATCCCCATGTAGAACCAGTGGCGAATGGTCAGACATCCGTGGTGTAAGGCTGTGATAGGATGAGGTAGGGAACCTTGCCAGCCAACGATCATTAATAAGGATCCGATCCAACCGCTTCCATAAACTCCGCGCGGTTGTACTGCAATTATGCCATGTGAACCATTCACCTTGCATTGGAAGTGGAATCAGGCCCGCCTCCAGAATTCCGGTGTTAAATTCTTCTGTGGCCATCCTTATATCTCCTGAAATGCCACATACCTCATTAAGTTCTCGCACTGCATTAAAGTCCCCTCCCACCAGCCACGGGATGTCTGAGCACTGCTGTGCGAGTGTCTCCAGTGTAGTCCACAAAATCGGACGGTCAATCACCTCAGATGCACCATATACAATAGTAACAAAGACAGTTTCATTGACAGCTCTACTAGTAACAAAGACAGTTAAACGGCTCAAATTTCCTTCCGCCATTGATGAAAGGTGAAGCTTCACAAAACCTTACTTGTCAGTTCGAACAGGCAGGATGAATTATTATTACAGTTGGAACATTGTTGCCGATTCATACTGGCTAAAGTAGCCAAACATGAATAAAGTATGCTCCAACAACGAGCAAAAATGCAGTGGATGAAGGGGGGTGACCAGTGCTCCCGGGTATTCTTTCGTTAGATCGCTCAACGGAGGTCGGCGCGAAGAATCTTGCAAATTAATGATGATCATGGAGCCACTCACACAGAACCACAAGAGGTAGTCAATGAGTTTGTCATGTACTATCAAAACTTGCTTGGTGGGGAACAAAGGAGAGACGTGATTGATCTACGATTCCTTCGACCGTGGGTCAGACACCTATTGAGTGAAGAGGATGTTAACTCTTTACTCTTGCCATTCACACCAGCGGATGTTAAGCAAGCAGTTTTTGACATTGCTGAGGATAAGGCACCGGGGCCGGACGCGTATTCATCGGGCTTTTTCAAAGCTGCATGGCCTATAGTGGGGCAGGAAGTGACTTCGACAGTTCTGGATTTCTTTAATACGGGACGACTTCTGAAGCAGATAAATACTACACTTCTGGCGCTTATTCCCAAGGTACATACACCTATGACCGTTGGTGATTTTCGTCCTATATCTTGCTGTAATGTGTTATATAAGATTATTGCCAAACTCCTTGTCCAACGGTTGAGTGTGATATTAGACAAACT
Source organism: Sesamum indicum (assembly GCF_026168435.1). Lineage (NCBI taxonomy): Eukaryota > Viridiplantae > Streptophyta > Magnoliopsida > Lamiales > Pedaliaceae > Sesamum > Sesamum indicum. The sequence goes on along the minus strand of NC_142667.1, from coordinate 5,350,531 downwards.
TATTAGTTCATGCCAAGCGGCATTTGTGCCCGGACGAAGCATTGGAGACAATATTATGTTGGCACAGGAGCTATTTACAGGCTACAACCAGGCCCGTCTACCACCCCGGTGTGCTTTGAAAGTGGACATTCGAAAGGCATATGACACGGTGGAATGGGATTTTATGATCGCGGTAATGGAGTTATTTGGGTTCCCCCCTAATTTCGTGAAGTGGATTGAGATGTGTGTCACTACAACTTCATTTTTTGTTGGGCTGAATGGGAAACCTCATGGTTTCTTTAAGGGGGCCAGAGGGCTTCGACAGGGAGATCCTCTTTCGCCATACTTGTTTGTGCTTGTAATGGAAGTACTACACTTTAGTTTCCTACAGTTGATTGATCAGGATGAATTATTTTCCTTCCACTGGAAATGTGATTCATCCAAAGTTTTTCAGTTGGGTTTTGCTGATGATTTGTTGTTATTCTGTCATGCTGATATGGACTCTATTGGAGTCTTTAAAACAGGATTGGATCGATTTGCTATATGGTTGGGGCTCAGGCTAAACGTGCAGAAAAGCCATCTTATTATCTCACGTTCAGCCCAAGGACTTCGCGATGAGATGCTGACAGCACTCGGGTTTCAGGAGGGTGTCTTCCCAATGAGGTACTTGGGACTACCTCTCTTATCCTCTCGCTTAACAATTGCTGATTGTCGCCCATTATTGATGAAAATTGATAAACGTATTGCTGGTTGGGAGGGTATTGCATTGTCATATGCTGGTAGAGTACAAATTATTAAATCTGTACTCATGGCGTTGAGTTTATACTGGGCTTCAGCGTTCATACTGCCAAAGAAAGTTACCAATGAAATTGAGAAGAGGCTGAGAACTTTCTTGTGGAAAGGGACATCAACCAGTGGATATGCCAAGGTTGCCTGGAAAGACCTGTGCCGGCCGAAGGAGGAGGGAGGCCTAGGATTCAAGGACATCACTCTCTTGAATCGTGCATTAATGGCTAAGAAACTATGTGATATCATCAGGTGCGATAGGACCTCGATATGGGTTACATGGCTCTACCAGGGTCGATTACGAGATACTTCCATCTGGACGATTAGAGAGCATGGAGGATCATGGGGATGGCGGAAACTCCTCCATTTATGGATCTTCCTCCGAGCTATGGTGGATTATAAAATAGGAGATGGGAGAAGATTCTACCTATGGCAGGACCCATGGCATCATCTAGGACCTCTTCGTGATACATTCCCACGTGGACCGAGGTTACTTAGATTGGAGGAGTCAACAAAACTCTGTACAGTGATTAGTGGAGGAGAGTGGCAGTGGCCCCCTATCACAGATTTTGAGTGTTTGGAAATCACACATGCACTACCCACAATCTATGGAGGAGAGGACCACATTATTTGGAGGTTTGACCATGGGATTCCTACTACTCAGACTCTTTATAGGCTTTTTGATCCACCTGGACCGAAAGTAGACTGGTCCTCGCTACTTTCGGGATCACTCAAGATTCCACGTCACTTATTCATCCTCTGGCTTGCTATTCTTGGAAAGTTGGCTACGACGGATAAACCATGGCTAGCTCACCTTGGCCCGTGCATTTTATGCAACGAGGGAGCGACGAAGACACACGGCCACTTATTTTTCCAGTGCAGATTTAGTCGTCAGTGTATAACAGAAATTCGAAAAATAGTATGATTCTCGTGGCCCAATAGAGACTGGATGACGGATATTATATGGGCGTCCCGGTGATGGAGAGGTAAGCACATTATTAACATGTCTTACCGAGCACTATTAGCATCATGTGTTTACCACATTTGGAAGGAGAGAAATTTGAGACGATTTGAGCAAACTGAAAGGACTTCCAGCACCATGGCAGTAGTTATTATCGAGGATATCAAGCAGCGGATACATAGCATTACATTACCTAGTTCAGTCAGTACACAATCTTTTTTTCGCTTCAATACAAACTTAAGATCTGAGATAGATCGGAAACAGAAATTAATCTGTGAACTTCTACAACCCCATTGCGACATAGCATTTACACCAAGTACACCTAACCCTAGCACCTTAACCACCGAAACCGTAAAGAGTACGACCCTGCCTCTTGAGAGCATAAACAACATCCATGGCAGTGACAGTTTTCCGACGAGCATGCTCGGTGTAGGTGACAGCATCACGGATGACGTTCTCCAGGAAAATCTTCAGGACACCACGCGTCTCCTCGTAGATTAGACCACTGATACGCTTGACACCACCCCTACGAGCCAAACGACGAATAGCCGGCTTCGTGATACCCTGAATGTTGTCCCTCAACACCTTACGGTGCCGTTTAGCTCCACCCTTACCCAAACCTTTACCTCCCTTTCCTCTGCCTGACATTTTGACCTTCTGCTATCTGAAACTGCAAGCTAGAGAGAGAAATATTTGAAGTTACAGAGTTAATTCAGTACACAATCTTTATTTAGACTTTGGCGTATCCCTTGGCCTGTCGAGGGAGAGACCAACTGATGACTTTCATGTTGTACTGTACTACAATGTTATTAATGAAACTTACATTTACCCAAAAAAAAGAAGCTTCACCAAGCCCTAATCTAGGCGGCGCTCGGAACGAAGACGAGTCATAGGCCAAGTTCTCACCTTTCTCGTTTATAGTCGTTTCCATCCTCCACAGAGTCCGGCGTACCTTCATCAGCCTGAATAGTGCCAGTTTCCGACGGGTTTTGGCTGCGCGACCCTTCGTCTCCCAAAAACCCTAACAGCGGCGTCTGCAATTTTCCCCTTGTTTCAGCCCTCAAAAAACGATCACTCGACGTTAGACTTCCATTCCCATCCTCTGAAATCACTGTGTCATCGTTCCCAATTATCTGATCTGCCATTGTTGCCGGCAAACTGCCCAAAATCGGCAATTTACGTTCCAATCGCAATTTTCCTGTTTTCGCTCTCGGGTCACCGGAAAACTAACCAAAACAATCCGTCTCTCGCCATCCTTCATCACCGTCAGCCTCCCCCTTGCCGGCCGGAGCTCCTTCCTCGTCGCCGGCAGCGGTTTGAGTTGTTAGGGCTTGTGTGTGTGTGTTTTGTGGTGTAGTAGTGTGTGAGAGAGAATAGAGAGGCTCCATTATTTTTTTTTGGGTAAATGTAAATTTCATTAATAAAGAGTAATGGTACAGTACAACATGGGATTATCAACTGGTTTCTCCCTCTACCCAAGGGATACGCCATAATCTATACAATGCTCGTGTACTGACTGACGATGCTAAATCAACGCTAAGAATCCTCTGTCTGACGTCATTGATGATTAGTATGCTCAATGTGGCCGGTGTCCGCTCAGTATGATCAAATCTCCTCAAGTTCCTCTCCTTCCATATGTGGTAGACACACGCTGCCAGTAGTGTACGGTAAGCTCTATTAATAATGTGCTTACCTCTCCATTTCCGTGTCGCCCATTCAATATCTGTTGCCCAATCTCTATTGGGCCAGTGAAAGCGAATCCTTCTGCGAATCTCATAAAGGCACTGACGACTAAATCTGCATCGGAAGAATAAATGTGGATGAGATTCTGTAGCTCCCTCATCGCACAGTATGCACACCCCCAGGTGAGATAGCCATGATTTGTCTGTGGTAGGTAGTTTGCCAAGGATTGCTAGCCATAAGATGAACAAATGGCGAGGAATCTTCAAGGAGCCCAAAAGTAGTGAAGACCATCCTACTTTCGGCTCGGGGTGAGTGAATAATCGGTAGAGGGCCTGAGTAGTAGGTTGCCCTTCGTCACATCTCCACACCACCCGATCCTCTCCTCCGAAAATAAGCGGTAGGTTATGTGTGATTTCCAAACATTCAAAGTCAGTGATGGTAGGCCATTGCCATTCTCCTGCTGAAATCACCAAGCTGAGTTTTGCTGATTCTTCAAGTCTAAGATGGCGGGGACCTTGAGGGAATCGCTCGATAAGTGGACCCAAGTGATGCCACGAGTCCTGCCAAACAAAGAATCTGTCTCCATTTCCAATCTGGTAATCCACGATAGCGCGAAGGAAAGGACGTAGCCTGAGTATTTTTCGCCATCCCCAAGAACCTCCATGTTCACGGATAGTCCAAATCGATCTCTCACGTAATCGGTCTTGGTAGAGCCACTGAACCCATATGGATGTCCTGTCACACTGGATAACATCACATAGTTTCTTGCTCATTAATGCGCGATTCAAGGTGGAGATGTCCTTGAACCCAAGTCCCCCCTCATCCATCAGTCGACACACATCTTTTCAGGCTACCTTAGCGTACCCACTAGACGTCGTACCCTTCCATAGGAAAGTCCTCAACCTCTTCTCAATTTCATTGATGACTTTCTTAGGTAATATGAATGCAGAAGCCCAATATAAGCTCAATGCTGAAAGCACAGATTTGATGATTTGTACCCGCCCAGCATATGATAATGAAATCCCTTCCCATCCATTAATACGTGCATCAATTTTTGAGATAAGCGGTTGGCAATCAGAGATGGTCAGCCTAGACGAGATTAAGGGAAGACCCAGGTACCTCATTGGAAGGTGGCCCTCCTGAAAGCCCAAAATATCCAACATCTGGTCCTTCAAATTTTGAGCCGAACGTGAAATGATTAAGTGACTTTTTTGGACATTCAACCGAAGGCCCGACAACTCCGCAAACCAGTCCAATCCCTCTTTGAAGACTCTGATGGAGTCTAAGTCAGCTTTGCACAGTAAGAGGAGATCGTCTACAAATCCCATCTGAAAAACCTTAGAACTCTCACACTTCCAATGATAAGTGAATTGGATGTCCTGTTCAATTCGTTGCAAGAATCCCAGATGTAAGGCTTCCATAACAAGAACAAACAGATAAGGAGAAAGTGGGTCTCCCTGTCGTAGTCCTCTCGCTCCAGCAAAGAACCCATGAGGTTTTCCATTGAGCCCAATCGAGAATGATGTCGTGGAAACACACTCCTCAATCCACCTTGTAAATGTAGGTGGAAACCCGAACAGCTGCAAAACTGCTAACAGGAAGTCCCACTCCACCGTATCATAGGCCTTCCTGATATCCACTTTTAGTGCGCATCTCGGGGGTAGGCGCATCTGGTTATATCTCGAGAATAATTCCTGGGCTAACATAATGTTGTCCCCAATGCTTCTTCCCGGAATAAAAGCTGTCTGACATGGGCTAACTATCTTGTCCAGTAGCACACTAATTTTTTGGACGAGTAGTTTCGCAATGATCTTGTATAAAACATTGCAGCATGAAATTGGTCTAAAATCATTAACCGACATAGGCGTATGTACCTTTGGGATCAGGGCCAAGATCGTGGAGTTGATCTGCTTCAGAAGTTTTCCGGTAGAAAAGAAATCTAGTACCGCCCTCGTAACTTCTTCCCCAACCACAGGCCAAGCCGCCTTGAAAAACCTTGACGAGTAACCATCAGGTCCCAGTGCCTTGTCATCAGCAATATCGAACACTGCTTGCTTCACATCATCCACCGAGAGTGGAAGGAGTAATTGATTAGCTTCCTCATCAGTGATACAGTGCCTTGCCCACGGTCTAAGATAACGAATATCCACTGACAGCCGTCTTCTGGTGCCTCCTAAGAGGTTCTGATAGTATGAGACAAACTCATGGGCGATTTCCCCTAGATCCGTGTGTGTGAAACCATTCTCATCATTAATCTGTAAGATTCTTCTCATTACTCGTCTCTATGCAATTTTACGAAAGAAAACCCGGGAACATTGGTCTCCGTCTTTCATCCACTGCATCTTGGCTCTCTACTGCAGCATAATTTGTTCAAGTTTTGCCGCTTTAGCATAAACGACTCGACTCGACTTTGTCTGTCAGAGCTCACCAACTGTTGTGCCTCATCAAGAAAACCTTTGGCTAGTTGGACATTCATCGTCAAATCTCCCTTATTTCTCCTTTGTAGTCTAAAGACTGGTTTAAGTGCCTTCAGTTTACGTGTCACAGCATACATAGGAATACCCACAATCTCATGATGCCAAATATTCTGCACATTGTGGATAAACTCAGGTGAATGGGCAAGATAGTTATCAAATCGAAACATGCCTCCATTATGTTGTTGTATATCCCCATGTAAAACTAGTGGAGAGTGGTCAGATGTCCGTGGAGTAAGGCTGTGATAATATGCGCTCGGGAACCTTGCCAGCCAGCGGTCATTAATAAGAATCCGATCCAGCCGCTTCCATAAACTCCTCATAGACGTACTGCAATTATGCCACGTGAACCATTCACCTTGCATAGGAAGTGGGATCAACCCCGCCTCTAGAATACCAGCATTAAATTCTTCGGTGGCCATCCTTATATCTCCTGAGATGCCACATACTTCGTTAAGGTCACGTACTGCATTAAAATCCCCTCCCACCATCCACGGGATGTCAGAGCATTGCTGAGCTAGCGTCTCCAGTGCCGTCCATAAATTCCGACGATCAATCACCTCAGATGCCCCATAAACAACAGTGATAATAACAGATTCATTGTCAGCCATATTAGTAACCCGACAGTGAATAAATTGATCTGCCGAGTCTAAGATATGGACATCAACAATATTCTCATCCCAAGCTAGCCAGATGCGATTACCAACAGAAGAATAATCGACAAACCATTTCCAATGTGGAAGTAAAAACGATTAAATATGCATAACATTATTCAAACGAACACGAGTTTCAAGAATGCCTAGGAAGTGTAACCTGTATTCAGAGACCAAGTCCTTCAAAGCGAGCTGATGGTCTCGTTTGTTCAGCCCACGGACATTCCACACAGCGATGTTCAACATGGATCATCGTCCATGGGGCTGCTTGTGTTAGGACCCCCTGAATGCTCACCTGCATCATCAATTAAATGCAAAGCGTCAAAAGCATTATAAATAACAATTGCCTTACCTCTCTCTTCTTGCTTGGAGTGGTTCTGGTCCACATGTCTATCTCCCGCATCTGCTTTGGGTATATCTTCAACCATTGGTTTCATCGTCTTACTGGCCGACACACATCTTTCCAGGCTACCTTTGCGTAGCCGCTAGACGTCGTACCCTTCCATAGGAAATTCCTCAACCTCTTCTCAATTTCATTGATAACTTTCTTAGGTAATATGAATGCAGATGCCCAGTATAAACTCAATGTCGGAAGCACGGATTTGATGATTTGTACTCGCCCAGCATATGATAACGAGATCCCTTCCCATCCAGTAATGCGTGCATCAATTTTTGAAATAAGAGGTTGACAGTTAGAGATAGACAGTCCAGAAGAAATTAAGGGGAGACCAAGATACCTCATTGGTAGGTGCCCCTCTTGGAATCCCAAAATCTCCAACATCTGATCTTTCAATTCTTGAGCCGAACGGGAGATGATTAAGAGGCTTTTTGAACATTCAGCCAAAGGCCCGACAACTCCGCAAACCATTGTAGCTTGGAAAGATGTGTGTCGGCCAGCAGATGAGGGGGGACTTGGGTTCAAGGACATCTCTACCTTGAATCGCGCATTAATGAGCAAGAAATTATGTGATATTATCCGGTGTGATAGGACATCCATTTGGGTTCAATGGCTTTACCAAGGCCGGTTACGGGACACATCAATTTGGACTGTCCGTGAACATGGAGGTTCTTGGGGATGGCGGGAAATGCTCAAGCTCCGTCCTTTTCTTCGCTCTATCGTGGATTACCAGATTGGAAATGGAGGTAGATTCTTTGTTTGCCAGGACCCGTGGCATCACTTGGGTCCACTTATTGAGCGGTTCCCTCGTGGTCCACGCCATCTTAGACTTGAAGAATCAGCTAAGCTCAGTTTAGTGATTTCAGCAAGAGAGTGGCAATGGCCTACCATCACGGACTTCGAATGTTTGGAGATCACTCATAACCTACCGCTTATTCTTAGAGGTGAGGATCGGGTGATATGGAGATGTGATGAAGGGCAATCTACTACTCAGGCCCTCTACCGATTATTTGATCCCCCTGAGCCGAAACTAGGATAGTCTTCACTACTTTCGGGCTCCTTGAAGATTCCTCGTCATTCGTTCATCTTATGGCTCGCAATCCTCGGCAAACTACCTACCACGGACAAATCATGGCTATCTCACCTGGGTGTGTACATATTGTGCGATGAGGGAGCTACGGAATCTCATTCACATTTATTCTTCTGGTGCAGATTTAGTCGTTAGTGCCTCTTTGAGATTCGCAGATGGATTCGTTTTCACTGGCCCAACAGGGATTGGGCAACAGATATTGAATGGACGACGCGGAAATGGAGCTACTTGCATCATGTGTCTACCACATATGGAGGGAGAGAAACTTGAGGAGATTTGAACACACTGAGCGGACACCGGCCACTTTGAGTATCCTAATCGTCGATGACGTCAGGCAGAGGATTCTTAGTGTTGATTTAGCTTCGTCAGTCAGTACACGAGCATTGTATAGATTATGGCGTATCCCTTGGGTTGAGGGAGAAACCGTTTGATGATCACATGTTGTACTGTACCATTACTCTTTATTAATGAAATTTACATTTACCCAAAAAAAAACACCGCAAACCATTCCAATCCCTCCTTGAATACTCTGATGGAGTCAAAGTCAGCTCTGCAGAAAAGTAGTAGGTCGTCTGCAAATCCCAACTGAAAAACCTTGGAACTCTCACACTTCAAATGATAGGTGAATTGCATGTCTTGCTCAATTCGTTGTAGGAATCCCAAATGTAAAGCTTCCATAACGACAACAAACAGGTAAGGAGATAGTGGGTCTCCCTGTCGTAATCCTCTTGCTCCAATAAAGAACCCATGAGGTTTTTCATTGAGGCCAATCAAGAATGATGTCGTGGAAACGCACTCCTCGATCCACCTTGTGAACTTAGTTGGGAATCCAAATAACTGCAAAACTGCTAACAAGAAGTCCCATTCCACCGTATCATAGGCCTTTCTGATATCCACTTTAAGCGCGCATCTGGGAGGTAGGCGCATCTAGTTATAGCCCGAGAATAGTTCCTGGGCTAGCATAATGTTGTCACCAATGCTTCTTCCCGGAATAAAAGTTGTCTGACAGGGGCTAATAATCTTGTCTAGCAAGCTACTCAGTCTCTGAACAAGTAGTTTTGCAATGATCTTGTATAAAACATTGCAACAAATAGTTTGTTTCCCTTTTATACTAACTTGTAGTTATTATTACGCTTAGCAAATTTACCACACAAATGCTTGGGTCTAGACCAACGTATGGGAGAGGTTTCGTCGAATTCTGATAACGTTCAAAATTTAGCTGTTTTGCACGGTTTTATTAAAGCAAGTTTGGAAAAAAAATGGATCCTCTCTATTCTCTCTCACACACTACTACACCACAAAACTCACACACACTTGCCCTAACATCTAAAACCGCTGCCGGCGACGATGAAGAGGCTCCGGCCGGCGAAGGGGAGACCGACGGTGATGGTGTCAGGCGAACGGCAGTCAGGCTTGAGCAGTTTTCCGGCGAAAACCGCGAGCTTCATTTGGAAACGAAAAGTCGCCATTGAAGGAGGTTCGGGTGACGGACAGGAGGGAGTTGTGGGAAGCTCTAGAGACTATGCCATGCAGACTGTTGATGTATCATGGCTTATAGGAGGGGATTTCAATGCGGTGCGAGATCTAAGTGAAGTATGTGGAGCATCAGGTGATATTCGAATGGCAATGGAAGAATTTAATGGCTGCGTTCAGAATGCAGGATTACTACCATTACCCATGCAGGGAGAATGGTATACGTGGCATAACTACAGTGCTAATCAGCTTTATATAGACTGTGGCGTATCCCTTGGCCTGTCGAGGGAGAAACCAACTGATAACCACAATGTTGTACTGTACTACTATTTCATTTTACTTAATGATACTTACATTTACCAAAAAAAAAAAACTACAGTGCTAATCCACGAAACCTTTGGAAAAGATTGGACCGAATGCTGATTAATGATAGATGGATGGCTCAATTCCCGACATCATTTTATACTAGTCTCAATCCAAGAACTTCAGATCACTCACCGCTGGTGCTTAACGGGGATAGTCAACAACAATATGGAGGTATGTTTCGATTCGATAATTACCTCACTCTATCACCAGAGTTTCTTCCCAGTGTGCAGTAGGTCTAGCAGCATAACATCATAGGAGTGCCGATGTATGCGGTAACAAGAAAACTCAAAGCTCTTAGACCGGTGTTCAGAGAGCAGAGGAGGAACAAAGGAGTCTATCACACAATGTCCAGCTGGCTAAAGGGTTTCTTGAGATGGCGCAATTGCTTGTAAGCTCAAACAGGCGGGATGAACTATACTTACAGCTGGAACACTGCTGCAGATTAGTACTAGCTAAAGCAGCCAAACTTGAACAAATGATGCTTCAACAGCGAGAAAAAATGCAGTGGATGAAGGGGGGAGACCAATGCTCCTGGGTGTTTTTCTGTAAGATTGCTCAAAGAAGATCGGTGAGGAGAATCTTACAAATCAATGATGATCATGGAGCCACTCACACAGAACCAGGAGCAGTAATCAATGAGTTTGTCACGTTTTACCAAAACCTTCTTGGGGGGGAACGAAGGCGAGATGTGATAGATCTCTGATTCCTTAGACCTTGGCTAGACAACTTTTGAGTGAAGATGGTAGCTTTTTACTTGAGCCATTCACACCAGCTGATGTCAAGCAGGCGGTTTTTGACATAGTTGAGGATAAGGCTCCGGGGCTGGACGGGTATTCATCGGGTTTTTTCAAAACTGCATGGCCTATAGTGGGGCAGGAGGTGTCATCGGAAGTGCTGGATTTCTTTAGTACAAGCCGACTTCTGAAGCAGATTAATACTACGCTTTTGGCGCTCATACCAAAGGTACATTCCCCTATGACTGTTGGTGAATTTCGGCCTATTTCTTGCTGTAATGTGTTGTACAAGATTATTGCTAAGCTCATTGTCCAACGGTTGAGTGTGATACTGGACAAACTAATTAGTCCGTGCCAAGCGGCTTTTGTGCCTGGACGAAGTATTGGAGACAATATTATGATGGCATAGGAACTTTCTACCGGATATAACCAGGCTCGTTTACCACCCCGATGTGCTTTAAAAGTGGACATTCGAAAGGCATATGACACGGTAGAATGGGACTTCATGATTGCTATGATGGAGCTATTTGGGTTCCCTTCTACTTTCTCGAAGTGGATTGAAGCGTGTGTTACTACACCCTCATTTTCTATTGTGCTGAATGGGAAACCTCATGGTTTCTTCAAGGGAGCCAAAGGGCTTCGGCAGGGTGACCCTCTTTCGCCATACCTGTTTGTGCTTGTGATGGAAGTCCTACATTTGGGTTTCCTACAGTTGATTGATCAGAATGAAGTATTTTCTTTCCGTTGGAAGTGTGACACAGCTAGGGTTTTACAGTTAGGATTTGTGGATGATTTGTTGTTATTATGTCGGGCTGATATGGACTCTATCAGAGTATTTAAGACAGGATTAGATCGATTTGCTGATTGGTCGGGGCTAAGACTTAACTTGCAGAAAAGCCACCTTATTATCTCACGTTCAACACAAGGACTACGTGAGGAGATGCTGGCAGAGCTCGGATTTCAAGAGGGCGTCTTATCGATGAGGTATTTAGGGCTCCCTCTTCTATCTTCTCGATTAACAACTGCTGATTGTCGTCTATTATTATCGAAGATTGATAAACGTATTGCTGGTTGGGAGGGTATGGCCATTTCATATGCTGGTAGGGTACAAATTATAAAATCTGTACTCATGTCACTGAGTTTATATTGGGCTTCGGCATTCATCCTTCCAAAGAAAGTTACTAACAAGATTGAGAAGAGGCTGCGAGCTTTCTTGTGGAAGGGGACAACAACCAGTGGTTATGCCAAAGTAGCTTGGAAAGATCTATGTCGACCGAAGGAGGAGGGAGGACTAGGATTCAAGGATATTTCCATCTTGAATCGTGCACTATTGACTAAGAAACTCTGTGATATTATCAGGTGCGATAGGACATCGATTTGGGTTGAGTGGCTTTACCAGGGTCAGTTACAAGACACCTCCATCTGGACGATTAGGGAGCATGGAGGCTCATGGGGATGGAGGAAAATTCTCCGTCTACGGGTTTTCCTCCGCCCTATGGTGGATTATCAGATCGGAGATGGGAGGAGATTCTACTTATGGCTGGACCCGTGGCATTATCTTGGTCCTCTTAGTAACACATTTCCACGGGGACCGAGACTACTCGGATTGGAGGAGTCAGCTAAACTCAGTATGGTGATTAGTGGAGGAGAGTGGCAGTGGCCTCCTATCACAGTTTTTAAGTGCTTGGAGATCACACATACATTACCCACAATCCATGGAGGGGAGGACCGCATTGTGTGGAGATTTGAGCATGGACTACCTACAGTTCAGGCTCTTTACAGACTATTTGATCTACCAGGACCGAAAGTTTGCTGGTCTTCGCTACTTTCGGGATCATTTAAGATTCCACGTCACCTATTCATCCTATGACTTGCTATTCTTGGCAAATTGGCTACGATGGACAAACCATGGCTAGCCCACGTAGGCCCATGTATTCTGTGTAACGAGGGAGCGACAGAGACATGACCCATTTATTCTTCCAGTGCAGATTTAGTCGGTAGTGTCTCACAGCAATACGGAGAATAGTACGATTTTCTTGGCCTAATAGAGATTGGATAACGGACATTGCATGGGCCTCCCAGCGATGGAGGGGTAAACACGTTGTTAACATGTCATACCGAGCACTATTAGCATCATGTGTTTACCACATTTGGAGGGAGAGAAACTTGAGACGATTCGAGCACACCGAGAGGACACTTGACACCATGGCTTTATTGATAGTTGAGGATATCAGGCAGTGGATCCATAGCATTACTTTAGCTAGATCAATTAGTACACGAGCTCTATTTAGACTATGGCGTATCCCTTGGCCTGTCGAGGGAGAAACCAACTGATGATCACATTGTTGTACTGTACTACTATTTTTCTTAATGAAACTTACATTTACCCAAAAAAAAGTTTGTTTCTCTTTTATACTAACTTGTAGTTATTATTATGCTTAGCAAATTTACCACACAAATGCTTGGGTCTAGACCAACGTTTGGGACAGGTTTCGTCGAATTCTGAGAAAGTTCAAAATTTATCTGTTTTGCGCGGTTTTATTAAAGCAAGTTTGTTTCCCTTTTATACTAACTTGTAGTTATTTTTTTTTGGGTAAATGTAAATTTCATTAATAAAGAGTAATGGTACAGTACAACATGTGATCATCAAATGGTCGCTCGTGTACTGACTGACGAAGCTAAATCAACACTAAGAATCCTCTGCCTGACGTCATCTACGATTAGGATACTCAAAGTTGCCGGTGTCCGCTCAGTGTGTTCAAATCTCCTCAAGTTTCTTTCTCTCCATATGTGGTAGACACACGATGCAAGTAGCGTACGGTAAGCGCTATTAATAATGTGCTTACCTCTCCATTTCCGCGTCGCCCATTCAATATCTGTTGCCCAATCCCTGTTGGGCCAGTGAAAACGAATCCATCTGCGAATCTCAAAGAGGCACTGGCGACTAAATCTGCATCGAAAGAATAAATGTGAATGAGATTCCGTAGCTCTCTCATCGCACAATATGCATACCCCTAGGTGGGATAGCCATGATTTGTCCGTGGTAGGTAGTTTGCCGAGGATTGCGAGCCATAAGATGAATGAATGACGAGGAATCTTCAAGGAGCCCGAAAGTAGTGAAGACCATCCTAGTTTCGGCTCAGGGGGATCAAATAATCGATAGAGTGTCTGAGTAGTAGGTTGCCCTTCGTCGCATCTCCATATCACCCGATCCTCACCTCCAAGAATAAGTGGTAGGTTATGTGTGATCTCCAAACATTCGAAATCCGTGATGGTAGGCCATTGCCACTCTCCTGCTGAAATCACAGAGCTGAGCTTAGCTGATTCTTCAAGTCTAAGATGGCGTGGTCCACGAGGGAACCGCTCAATAAGTAGACCCAAGTGATGCCACGGGTCCTGCCAAACAAAGAATCTACCTCCATTTCCAATCTGGTAATCCACGATAGAGCGAAGAAAAGGACGGAGCCTGAGTATTTTTCGCCATCCCCAAGAACCTCCATGTTCACGGACAGTCCAAATTGATGTGTCCCGTAACCGGTCTTGGTAAAGCCATTGAACCCAGATGGATGTCCTGTCACACTGGATAATATCACATAATTTCTTGCTCATTAATGCGCGATTCAAGGTAGAGATGTCCTTGAACCCAAGTGCCCCCTCATTTGCTGGCCGACACACATCTTTCCAGGCTACCTTTGCGTAGCCGCTAGACGTTGTACCCTTCCATAGGAAATTCCTCAACCTCTTCTCAATTCCTTGATAACTTTCTTAGGTAATATGAATGCAGATGCCCAGTATAAACTCAATGTCGAAAGCACGGATTTGATGATTTGTACTCGCCCAGCATATGATAACGATATCCCTTCCCATCCAGTAATGCGTGCATCAATTTTTGAAATAAGAGGTTGACAGTCAGAGATAGACAGTCTAGAAGAGATTAAGGGGAGACCAAGATACCTCATTGGTAGGTGCCCCTCTTGGAATCCCAAAATCTCCAACATCTGATCTTTCAATTCTTGAGCCGAACGGGAGATGATTAAGTGGCTTTTTTGAACATTCAGCCAAAGGCCCGACAACTCCGCAAACCATTCCAATCCCTCCTTGAATACTCTGATGGAGTCAAAGTCAGCTCTGCAGAAAAGTAGTAGGTCGTCTGCAAATCCCAACTGAAAAACCTTGGAACTCTCACACTTCAAATGATAGGTGAATTGCATGTCCTGCTCAATTCGTTGCAGGAATCCCAAATGTAGAGCTTCCATAACGAGAACAAACAGGTAAGGAGATAGTGGGTCTCCCTGTCGTAATCCTCTTGCTCCAGTAAAATACCCATGAGGTTTTCCATTGAGACCAATCGAGAATGATGTCGTGGAAACACACTCCTCGATCCACCTTGTGAATTTAGTTGGGAATCCGAATAACTGCAAAACTGCTAACAAGAAGTCCCATTCCACCGTATCATAGGCCTTTCTGATATCCACTTTAAGCGCGCATCTGGGAGGTAGGCGCATCTGGTTATAGCCTGAGAATAGTTCCTGGGCTAGCATAATGTTGTCACCAATGCTTCTTCCCGGAATAAAAGCTGTCTGACAGGGGCTAATAATCTTGTCTAGCAAGCTACTCAGTCTCTGAACAAGTAGTTTTGCAATGATCTTGTATAAAACATTGCAGCATGAAATCGGTCTAAAATCATTAACCGACATAGGAGTGTGTACCTTTGGTATTAGAGTCAAAATCGTGGAGTTGATTTGTTTTAGTAGTTTTCCGGTAGTAAAGAAGTCCAGAACCGCCCTCGTTACTTCTTCCCCCACCACAGGCCACGCCGCCTTGAAAAACCCTGACGAGTAACCATCAGGTCCCGGCGCTTTGTCTTCAGCGATATCAAACACTGCTTGCTTCACATCATCCGGTGAGAATGGTAGCAGTAAGTGGCTAGCTTCCTCATCAGTAATACAGTGCCTCGCCCATGGTCTAAGGTATCGAATATCCACTGTGAACTGTCGTCTGGTACCTCCTAAAAGGTTTTGAAAGTATGAGACAAACTCATGGGCGACCTCTCCTTGATCCGTGTGTGTGGTACCATTCTCATCATTGATCTGCAAGATTCTCCTCATTACTCGTCTCTGAGCGATCTTACGAAAGAAAACCCAGGAACATTGGTCTCCATCTTTCATCCACTGCATCTTAGCCCTTTGTTGCAACATAATTTGTTCGAGTTTTGCCGCTTTAGCATAAATTATTCGACAGCAATGTTCCAGGAGTAAGTAGAGCTTATTCTGTCTGTCAGAGCTCACCAATTGTTGTGCCTCATCGAGAAAACTTTTTGCTAATTGGACGTTCAGAGTCAGATCCCCCTTATTCCTTCTCTGTAGTCGGAATACCGATTTAAGTGCCTTCAGTTTACGGGTCACGGCATACATAGGTATACCAACAACCTCATGATGCCAAATGTTCTGCACATTGGGAATGAAATCAGGTGAACGGGCCAGATAGTTATCAAATCGAAACATACCCCCTCCATTATGTTGATGTGTATCCCCATGTAGAACCAGTGGCGAGTGGTCAGACGTCCGTGGTGTAAGGCTGTGATACGATGAGGTAGGGAACCTTGCCAGCCAATGATCATTAATAAGGATCCGATCCAACCGCTTCCATAAACTCCGCGCGGTTGTACTGCAATTATGCCATGTGAACCATTCACCTTGCATTGGAAGTGGAATCAGGCCCGCCTCCAGAATTCCGGTGTTAAATTCTTCTGTGGCCATCCTTATATCTCCTGAAATGCCACATACCTCATTAAGTTCTCGCACTGCATTAAAATCCCCTCCCACCAGCCACGGGATGTCTGAGCATTGCTGTGCGAGTGTCTCCAGTGTAGTCCACAAAATCCGACGGTCAATCACCTCAGATGCACCATATACAATAGTAACAAAGACAGTTTCATTGACAGCTGTACTAGTGATACGACAGTGCACAAATTGATCACCCAGGTCAAGTACATGGACATCAATAAAATTCTCATCCCATGCTAGCCATATACGATTTCCAATGGAATTATAATCAGTAAACCAGTTCCATTGAGGTAGCAAATAGGACTGTATATGCATAATATTATTCTGTTGAACACGCGTTTCAAGTATGCCCAAGAAATGTAACCTGAATTCTGAGACAAGGTCCTTTAATGCAAGCTGATGGTCTCGTTTGTTCAGCCCACGGACATTCCACACTGCTAGGTTCAACATGGATCATGATTAATGGGGCTGCTTGTGTTAGGACCCCTCGAGGATTCACCTGCGTCATCAATTAATTGCAAAGCATCAAAGGCATTATAAATAACCAATGCCTTACCCCTATCATCGTGTTTGTCAGGTTTGCGTTCCCTAAGCACTTCTCCCTCCTCACGTCTTGGTATGTCAACCATTGTCTGTCTCATCGGTTTTCTGCTCTTTTCATTGTTTGGTTGTGGTAGAGGAGTGTTTGTTTTTGCCACATACACAGCTACTGGTGGTTTACTCGGTTTGTGAATTTTGTTCAGCGGACAATCCTTTGTCATGTGCCCCAAAATCATACAATTTGTGCATTTTGGAGGGAGCCATTCGTATTCAACATCAACTTTACAAGGTGTTTCCCCTCCATTTTCATCCGGTGTCATGACTATGATATGTTTTGGCAACGTTTGTGCAACATCAATCATCACACATACACGAGCGAAATCCAATCTCGTGCATGCTCTCGTTATTGCATCTGGGTAAAGAGGTCTACCCACTCCACTAGCAACCGTACTCAATCCATCAGTAGTCCAATATTCCATTGGAAGGTGTCTAAGTTTAATCCAAATAGGTACATGCTTATGTTGGAGCTTTCTCATGGCCATACCTGGTTTCCACTTTTGCAAAACTATTGGTTGTCCTTGGAACAACCAAGGTCCCCCTTCGATCACGTCTTCCATATCAATGAGTGTTTTAAATTGGAAGAAAAAGAATCCATTAGCTGTCGCTGTGACCTCCCTTAGAGCTCGCCACGCCGAATGAGCGTATTCCTTCAGATGATGATAATACAGCTTTTTCCCTAGAAAATATCCGACAGATGTATTTTTCCAACGCTTGGATCCATCACGTACTGTGTCCAAGGATGGCCGGACTACAATTTCCCCATTTTGAACCGTTGGGGCGATGAATGATAACGTTTTATGGGACGAATTATTGAACTCGTGGGCAATTTTATCTTCATCAATCGCAATAGGGCTAGCATGTAGCGGTATGTTCCCAACAAATAATCCAGTCGGAATAGTTCTATATTGCTTAGGAAAAATTCTGCAATTTTCCACTTCATTGATGACATCACGCCTGACATCATCAGGGCTTACATCATGGTTGACATCATTAGGGCTTACATCATGAATGTCATCATTAGGGCTTACATCATGGCTGACATCACCAGGGCTTACATCATGGCTGACATCATTAGGGCTTACATCATGGCTGACCTCATGTGCCTTCTCACTCTCCAATTCAGCCTCCATGTCAACCAAATGCGTCGCCACATCAGCTTCTACCTTTCCCACGTAGTCATCCACGTCAGCAACCCGCCGCACGTCACTCGTCGTCGGAAGTCCAACGGTCGCCGCCGGAATCCCGCTCTCGTCATTTCTGTGCGAATCCGCCGGTGGAGATGTTGCGATTTTCTTTCCTCGCACAGCCGTTCGACGGTGGACTGCCAAACCACTACCCCCAGCCCCCGTTTTCGTCGTCCCCGGCGCTGTAAGTCTCCGGCAAGCTTGTCGCAACTCGCGGGCAAATGGGTGGTCGTCTACCTCCAATTTCTCCGCCGGCAAACGCGATTTCGCGATCCCGAATCTAGCCTCCCAACGTCGTTTCAACTCCTTCAGCGCATCCATGGCTTGGGCGTCGCCATGGTCTACCACTTTATTGGCAAGAGTGATGAATTCCTCAAGGTTGAAGACGCACGGAGACGAAGACGATTGATTTCCGCCATTTTCGGCGGCGTGAAAACCAGATCCAAAACCCGATTGTTCTTCGGCCAAAACTCCATTTTTCCTCGTCAACAAAGGTCCTTCCACTCCCCCAGACCTTGGGCTGCCATGGGATTGCGAAGAGTTGCCGTCGGCCGCCGGAAAAATCGAGCCCAATTCTTCATCTTCCATGGCGAGATCTGGTTTTTTTCCAATAAAACCAGCAATAGTTGTCGCCCTTGGCTCCCCTTCTTCATCTACAGTACTTCCGTCATCCTCCGGTGGCTCGCCGCCGTCTCCCACCTCTCCGGCCGGCGGATTTTTAGAGATAGGGCTAGTGTGTGTTTTTGATGGTGTATTAATGTGTGTGAGAGAAGAATGAGATTTTGGAGGGTCCATTTTTTGAGAGAGAATTTTTTTAGTGAGAGAATTTTTGCATCTTGTAAGTTACTTGCATCTTCCACTTGTAGTTATTATTACGCTTAGCAAATGTATAACACAAATGCTTGGGTCTAGATCTACGTTTGGGTCAAGTTTCGTAAAATTTTGAGAACGTTAAAAAAATTTAGCTGTTCTGCACGGTTTTATTAAAGCAAGTTTGTTTTCCTTTTATACTAACTTGTAGTTCTTATTACGCTTAGAAATTTAACACACAAATTCTTGGGTCTAGATATATGTTTGGGTCAAGTTTCGTCGAATTCTGAGAATGCTCAAAATTTATACTAACTTGTAGGTATTATTACGCTTCGAAAATTTACCACACATATTCTTGGGTCTAAACCTACGATTGGGTCAAGTTTTGTTGAATTCTGTGCACGTTCAAAAGTTAACTGTTTTGCACGGTTTTATTAAAACAAGTTTGTTTCCCTTTTATACTAACTTGTAGTTATTATTACCCTTAGAAAATTTAGCACACCGAACCGAGTGAGGTCGTGCAAGAATTTGTGTCATTCTATCAGAACCTCTTAGGAGGTAACAGACGTCGGCTAATGGTGGATATTAATTACCTCAGACCTTGGGCGAGGCATATACTATCCAATGAGGAAGCTAGCCACTTAACCCTACCTTTCTCACCGGAAGATGTGAAACTAGCCATTTTTGACATTGCCGAGGATAAGGCTCCGGGCCCTGATGGTTTCTCATCCGGCTTTTTCAAGGCAGCTTGGCCAGTTGTGGGTACAGAAGTTACAAGGGCGGTATTGGATTTCTTTACTACGGGGAAACTCCTTAAACAAGTTAACACCACACTTTTGGCATTGCTCCCCAAGGTACATACTCCTATGTCTGTCAATGATTTTAGACCTATCTCATGCTGTAATGTTTTATATAAGGTCATTACTAAAATGCTTGTCCAACGGTTGAGTATGGTTCTGGACAAGTTAATCAGTCCCTGCCAAACAGCCTTCATCCCGGGAAGAAGCATAGGGGACAATATTTTGCTAGCACAGGAACTGTTCACAGGATATAATCAGATACGCCTTCCCCCAAGATGTGCACTTAAAGTGGATATTAGAAAGGCCTACGACACAGTCGAGTGGGACTTCCTCACTGCAGTTTTACAGTTCTTCAATTTTCCAACTACATTCATTAGATGGATTGAGGAGTGCATTTCGACGGCCTCATTTTCGATTGGCCTTAATGGAAAACCTCACGGGTTTTTTAATGGGGCGAGAGGTCTACGCCAAGGAGACCCTTTATCTCCATACCTCTTTGTGCTTGTCATGGAAATTCTACATTTGGAATTCTTACAACTTATTGAACAGGACATGCAATTCACCTACCATTGGAAGTGTGAGCCAGCTAGGGTATTCCAATTGGGTTTTGCAGATGATCTCCTCCTCTTTTGTGGAGCTGATATGGACTCAGTCAGAGTGTTCAAGATAGGACTGGACAGATTTGCAGAATGGTCAGGCCTCCAGTTGAATATACAAAAGAGCCACCTTATTTTATCTCGGTCTGCACAAGATAGGAGAGAACAGATGTTAGCAGTGCTGGGTTTTCAAGAGGGGCATCTCCCGATGAGGTACTTGGGTCTCCCACTACTCTCATCTAGATTGTCTATCTCCGACTGTCAACCACTTCTATCTAAAATTGATGCACGTATTACTGGATGGGAAGGAATATCATTATCATATGCTGGGCGGGTACAGATCATCAAATCTGTACTCTCAACACTGAGCTTGTATTGGGCATCTGCATTTATCTTACCAAAGGCTGTCATTAAGGAAGTGGAGAAACGCCTTCGAACATTCCTATGGAAAGGAACCTCTATGACGGGATATGCCAAAGTAGCGTGGAAAGATATTTGCAAACCGGTTGAAGAAGGGGGTTTAGGAATTAAAGATATTGGTATTCTTAATCGTGCCTTAATGACAAAAAAATTGTGCGATGTCATTAGATGCGACCGAACATCTATCTGGGTTGAGTGGTTGCAGCACGGACGATTACGGAATAACTCCATATGGACAGTTGGCGAGCATGGAGGACCGTGGGGTTGGCGAAAAATGCTTCGTCTGCGCAGATCTATCCAACCAATGGTGGAGCTTCATATTGGAGATGGGAGAAGCTTCTATCTGTGGAAGGATCCATGGCACCAACTTGGACCCCTGCTTCCTAGATTTCCACGCGGACCGAGCTTACTTGGACTTGAAGAATCGACTAAACTTTCTTCGGTCATTGACGGAGGCCAATGGTACTGGCCCCTTATTACGGATCTGGAATGCCTTCAAATCACATATACACTACCCCAGATTCATGGAGGCGAGGATAGAATCATTTGGCGATTTCCTGAGGGGCAACCCACTACCCAAGCACTTTATCGACTTTTTTGCCCGCCTGAACCGAAAGTGGGCTGGACTTCACTACTTTCGGGACCTTTGATAGATGATATTAGACAGAGGATCTTGAGTATTAATATGTCTATTTCCATTAGCACAATTGCTCTTTACAGATTGTGGCGTATCCCTTGGCCTGTCGAGGGATAAACCAATTGACTGTTGTACTGTAACTTTATTATCTTAATGCAAATTACATTTACCAAAAAAAAAAAAAAAATTTAGCACACTAACGCTTGGGTCTAGACCAACGTTTGGGACAGGTTTCGTCGAATTCTGAGAACGTTCAAAATTTAGCTGTTTTGCACGGTTTTATTAAAGCAAGTTTGTTTCCCTTTTATGCTAACTTGTAGTTATTATTACTCTTAGCAAATTTACAACACAAATGCTTGGGTCCAGACCAACGTTTGGGTCAAGTTTCGTCGAATTCTGAAAACGTTCAAAATTTAGCTGTTTTACACGGTTTTATTAAAGCAAGTTTGTTTTCCTTTTATACTAACTTGTAGTTATTATTACGCTTAGCAAATTTACAACACAAATGGATGGGTCTAGACCTGCGATTGGCTCAAGTTTCATTGAATTCTGATAACGTTCAAAAGTTAGCTGTTTTGCACGGTTTTATTAAAACAAGCTTGTTTCCCTTTTATACTAACTTGTATTGACCATGGGTGGCCCGATCTTTATTGCGTAGGCTAGAAATGGATAAAGTGGTCCGTGACCTGAGGAATGTAAATAGTCAACCACGTTATATGAACGTGACCTACTACTTAGAACATTCAACCAACCACGAGCACGAGTAAACCAATCCACACAACGACACACTTGGGTCGAGCACGAATTGGAGGCTTTGTGAATTTGAACCACCAATCTAATAGACTAGATTGACAAAGCAAAGGTTTCACAAAAGCTAAAACAAGTGTATAACTCTCCAAAGTAAGAGAACACTCAATATTTTATAAACTAGATCAATTCTTGAATAATTTCGATTGTCTCCCGCATGCATGGCTGGTATGTGCCTTTTATAGGCCTAAAACACTTCCAAATAAACCTTTCATATCCCCAAGTGACTCCTTGGTGGATGTACATTCAATAGTTGGTCAAAAATGACTAAAACTAAGCATTCTTGATCAAAACCGAGTAAAACCCATGCATGACCATGTGAATCCGAAATTGGTGTATAAATGCATTTTGAATGTAGTTGAAAGGTCTCTTTTGACCACATGGCTGCACTTGGACGAGTTGGGCTCCTATTGTGGGCTTCCTTGGGCTTGAATTAATGAAATTAAGCTCACATGTTGGGTCTCCAATTATGACTTGATCCCATTAGCAAAGACTAAGTTGGATTGGGCTTGAATTACTTCTTGCATTTTGTTCAACCTTTGTCTTGTCATTGGCTCACTTCCAATGGTTAAATCTCGGTCTATTGGATATTGAATTTCTTTTGCTTGTTGAACGCCCTCGGTGTTCCTATCATCCTCCCCTTCTTGAAAAGCAGTCGTCATTTTTAGGGGTTTTTGGTAAATGTAAGTTTCATTAAGTAAAATAAAATAGTAGTACAGTACAACAATGTGGTTATTAGCTGGTTTCTCCCTCGACAGGCCAAGGGATACGCCACAATCTATATAAAGCTCGTGTACTGACTGATCTAGGTAGAGAGATACTAAGGATCCGCTGCCTGATATCCTCAACAATCAATAAAGCCATGGTGCTAGGTGTCCTCTCGGTGTGCTAGAATCGGGCTTTGAGGCGTATGAAACCAGTGAGAACAGTCTCTACATCGGAAAACAGAGGGATGATAACTACATCGCGACAACAGACCTCAGATTTACCGATGTCTAGTGGTAACTTGGCCGGAAAACGAATGGAAGAAAGAGGAGATCGATCTGCATCAATTTCCGCGGCTGCTGGTTCATCTTCTCCGACGAACCAGGCGCCGCCAGCCTATGGCCATACTCCGACTATGAACAGTGCAGTTTTGGACGGAAAAGATGAGTCACCGGCGATCAGATGGACGGTTATGGCGCCAGAAAAATCTGCAGCAAGGGATGATGTCATGAAAGGGCTGATGTCATGCATGATGTCAAGGGAAGGGCTGATGTCATGCATGATGTCATGGATAGGGCTGATGTCATACATGATGTCATGGGTGACATCACTGGTACTATCAAGGATGACAACACTATTTTGAATGCTAGAAATGATAACAACACTTCTCTGAATGCTGGAATTGATGACGTGGAAAACAAGATTATACATGATGTGGCGAATTTCAATTCTATTAATTCACATGTAAATGCAACTCCAACGGGATTGTTTATTGGAAAAATTCCACTACATGCAAATACGAAAACGATTGTTGACGATAAAATTTCCCAAGCATTCAACAACTCATCCTGGAAAACACTTTCATATATTGCCCCAACGATGCAGAATGGCGAAGTCGTGGTTCGCCCTACATTAGACACAGTACGAGATGGGGCTAGACGGTGGAAATCTATAAGGAATTTGCCCACTCGATTTGGCCAACACTTCGTGAGGTTACAACTACTAATGGTTTTTTCTTCTTTCAGTTCAAAACTGTCATTGATATGGAAGATGCGATTGAAGGGGGACCATGGCTATACCAAGGACAGCCGATTATACTCCAAAAATGGGAACCGGGAATGGCTATGAGAAAATTGCAGCATACACAAGTGCCTATCTGGATTAAATTGAGACACAAGTGCCTATATGGAAGTGATTTTTTCTTATGGAAGGATCCCTGGCATCACCTTGGGCCCCTCCTTGATAGATTTCCGCGGGGACCCAACAGTCTGGGATCGCATGAGTCTACCATGCTAAGCTAGGTTATCTGTGAGGGTCATTGGCACTGGCCATTGATCACGGACATGGAATGCGTGGAGATTACACATGTGCTGCCTCGGATCCATGGGGGTACAGATCGTATTATATGGAAAGGCTCGAATGGGAAACCCACTGCCTAGGAGTTCTATCGGGCTATGATACCAGCAGGACCGAAAGTAGGTTGGATTTCACTACTTTCGGATTCTTTAAAGATCCCGCGACATTTGTTTATCCTTTGGCTAGCTATCCTAGAGAAGCTCGCAACGACGGATAAACCATGGCTTTCCCATCTTGGGTGCTGCGTGCTGTGCAATGAAGACATGGTGGAGTCACATAACCACCTATTTTTCCACTGCAGATTTAGTAGAAGATGCCTCAGTAGTATTCGGAGCATTGTACGATTCGAGTGGCCTAATCGGGATTGGGTCAGTGATGTTGAATGGGGTGCAAGAAAATGGCATGGGAAGCACATCATCAATATATCCTACCGATGCCTGCTTAGATCGTGTGTATACCATATTTGGAGGGAGAGAAATCTGAGACGTTTTGAGCACGAGGAGAGGCCCCCGAGTGTAGTGGCCAACTTTTTTTTGGGTAAATGTAAGTTTCATTAAGTAAAAAAAAAAGTAGTATAGTACAACAATGTGATCATCAGTCTGTTTCTCCCTCGTCAGGCCAAGGGATACGCCATAGTCTATGTAAAGCTCGTGTACTGACTGATGTAGGTAAGCTAATGCTAAGGATTCGCTGTCTAATATCCTCAACTATCAATAATGCCATGGTGCTCATTGTCCTCTCGGTGTGCTCAAATCGTCTCAAGTTTCTCTCCCTCCAAATGTGGTAAACACATGCTGCTAATAGTGCTCGATAAGACATGTTAACAATGTGTTTACCTCTCCATTTCTGGGAAGCCCAGTCAACATCCGTTTGCCAGTCTCTATTGGGCCAGGAAAATCGTACCATTCTTCGTATTGCTGCAAGACACTGTCGACTGAATCTGCACTGAAAAAATAGGTGTCCATGTGTCTCCATCGCTCCCTCAGTACATAGAATACAAGGGCCAAGGTGGGCTAACCACGATTTGTCCGTCGTGGCCAACTTGCCAAGAATAGCAAGCCATAGGATGAATAAGTGACGTGGGATCTTCAGTGATCCCGAAAGTAGTGAAGACCAGCCTACTTTCGGTCCTGGGGGATCAATTAACCTATACAGAGCCTGAGATGTGGGATACCCCTGCTCAAATCTCCAGATGATACGGTCTTCCCCTCCATGGATCGTGGGCAGTGAATGTGTGATTTTCAAACATTCAAAATCTGTGATAAGAGGCCACTGTCATTCTCCTCCACTAATCACTGTACTGAGTTTGGCTGATTCCTCTATTCCGAGTAGCCTCAGTCCCCGTGGGAATGTGTAACTAAGAGGGCCAAGATAATGCCACGGGTCCTGCCAAAGGTAGAATCTCCTCCCGTCTCCAATCTGATAGTCGACCATAGGCCGGAGGAAAACCCGTAGACGTAGAATTTTCCGCCAACTCCATGAGCCTCCATGCTCCCGAATCGTCCAAATGGAGGTGTCTCGTAACCGTCCCCAGTATAGCCATTCCACCCATATTGAGGTCCTATCGCACATAATGATATCACATAGTTTCTTCATCATTAATGCACGATTCAAGATAGGAATGTTCTTGAATCCTAATCCTCCCTCATCCGTCAGTCGACATAGAAGATGTTCGGCAACGTGTAGTGGCCAACGTAATAATAGAAGATGTTTGGCAACGTATACTCAGTATTAAGCTTCCTAGCTCTATTAGCACATGTGCCTTGTATAGACTGTGGCGTATCCCTTGGCCTCTCGAGGGAAGCGCCTAATGAGGGACACTGTTGTACTATACTTTCTTCTTAATGAAAATTACACTTACCCAAAAAAAATAAATTGAGACACCTTCCGATGGAATACTGGACATCAGAAGGATTGAGCACGGTGGCAAGTGGTGTGGATAAACCCCTTCATCCAGACGCGATTACGAGAGCATGCACGAGACTGAATTTCGCTCGTGTATGCGTGATGATTGACGTTAATAAGAAACTGACAAAACATATTGTGGTCATGACACCGGATGAAGATGGTGGGGAGACACCTTGCAAAGTAGATGTGGAATATGAATGGCTCCCCCCAAAATGTGCAGAATGCATGAAAATGGGACATACAACAAAGGAGTGTCCCGCAAACAAACCAGAGAAACCAACAAAACCACCGGTCAAAGTGTATGTACCAAAAGTAAACGCCTCCCCACCGCCTCCACCTGAAAAAAAAACGAAGGACATCAATAGTTGTTACACAGAACACTGATATGGGTGATGTGCATGTTGAACGGAATGTCTCCAACCATGATGATAGGGGTAAGGCAATTATTATATACAATGCATTTGACGCTTTGCATGAACTTGATGACGCAGACGAGATTCCGAGGGATCCTAACATATGCAGCCCTGTCAGAGGTGATCCATGTTGAATTATGCCGTATGGAACGTTCGTGGGCTGAACAAACGGGACCACCAACTCGCATTAAAGGACCTGGTCTCCGAATACAGGTTACATCTCCTAGGCTTTCTTGAAACTCGAGTTCGATTGAATAATGTCATTCATATTCAATCTTCCATATTGCCTCAATGGAAATGGTTTGTTAACTATGATTTTGTGGGAAATCGTATTTGGTTGGCTTGGGATGAAAATTTTATTGATGTCCTTATACTTGACGTGGGAGAACAATTCGTGCATTGTCGTGTCACATATAGGGCTGTCGATGAACCAGTCTTTATCACTGTTACTTATGGAGCTTCTGAGGTGGTCGCCCGTAGGACTCTTTGGACTACTTTAAAAGACATTAGCTCAGCAGTGCTCGAACGAACCGTGGCTGGTAGGAGGGGACTTCAATGCTGTTCGAGATCTTAATGAGGTGTGTGGAATATCAAGGGACATTCGGATGGTGATGGATGAATTTAATGCTGGAATACAAGAGGCTGGACTAATGCCTCTACCTATGCAAGGCGGAATGGTACACATGGCACAACTGTAGCTCGAGCACCAGGAGTTTATGGAAGCAGTTGGATAGACTCCTTATTAATGATCAATGGCTGGCGAGGTTTCCTATGTCATCCTATCATAGCCTTACACCGCGCACATCTGACCACTCACCTTTAGTCATCTATGGAGACACGCAACAACAATACGGAGGTATGTTTCGGTTTGATAGCTACCTTGCATTATCATCTGACTTTATACCCAGCGTGAAGAGTATTTGGCAACATGAGGTGGTGGGAGTGCCTATGTTTGCGGTGACGCGCAAACTGAAAGCCCTAAAACCGGTCTTCAGAGCACAGAAAAAGAAAAAGGGGGACTTAACAATCAAAGTCCAATTGGCCAAAGGATTTTTGGAGGAGGCACAAAATTTGGTAAGCTCCGACAGACAGAATGAACTCTACTTATACTTGGAGCACTGCTGTCGGATTGTTTATGCAAAAGCGGCCAAGTTGGAACAAATTATGCTGCAGCAGAGGGCGAAAATGCAGTGGATGAAGGATGGAGACCAATGCTCTAGGGTCTTCTTTCGTAAGATTGCTCATAGAAGAGTGACAAGGAAAATCTTACAGATCAATGATGAGAATGGCAACATCCACACGGAACAAGGGGAAATTGTTCATGAATTTATCTCATACTATCAGAACCTCTTAGGTGGTACCAGAAGAAATGTTCCAGTGGATATTCGATACCTTAGGCCGTGGGCGAGGCATATTCTTACCGATGAGGAAACTGGTCTCCTCCTCTTGCCATTTTCACCAGATGATGTTAAGCAGGCAGTGTTTGACATCGCCGAGGATAAGGCACCGGGACCTGATGGCTTCTCATCAGGATTCTTTAAAGCAGCTTGGCCAGTGGTGGGGGATGAAGTTACAAGGGCGGTTTTGGACTTCTTTGCTACGGGAAAACTCCTTAAACAGACCAATTGCACACTCTTGGCTTTGATTCCTAAGGTACACACACCTATGTCAGTTGGTGATTTTAGACCCATCTCATGCTGCAATGTCTTATACAAAATTATTGCTAAACTCCTTGTCCAACGACTAAGTGGGGTATTGGACAAGATCATTAGTCCCTGTCAGGCAGCATTTATCCCAGGAAGAAGCATTGGAGATAACATAATGCTAGCGCAAGAACTATTCACGGGCTATAACCAGATACGTCTTCCCCCAAGATGTGCAATGAAAGTTGATATTAGGAAAGCCTATGACATGGTGGAATGGGACTTCCTATTAGCGGTGATGCAGATGTTCGGATTTCCACCAATATTTATCAGATGGATTGAGGAGTGTGTCACCACGGCCTCATTTTCGATAGGACTCAATGGAAAACCACACGGGTTCTTTGCTGGAGCAAGGTGACTACGACAGGGTGATCCTCTATCTCCATACCTTTTCGTGCTGGTTATGGAAGTTCTGCACTTGGGATTCCTACAGCTTATTGAACAAGATATGCAGTTTTCCTTTCACTGGAAGTGTGAACCTGCAAGGGTCTTTCAGCTGGGATTTGCAGACGACATACTTCTTTTCTGCAAAGCTGATATAGACTCAATCAGAGTTTTTAAAGTGGGACTTGATCGTTTCGCGGAGTGGTGGGGTCTCCGGTAGTGGTCGGGTCTCCGGTTGAATGAACAAAAAAGTCACTTAATTATCTCCCGATCCGCTCAAGAATGGAAAGATCAGATGTTGGCGGTCTTGGGCTTTCAAGAAGGGCACCTCCCGATAAGGTACCTGGGTCTTCCTCTGATTTCATCTAGATTGACTATCGCTGACTGTCAACCACTTTTATCAAAAATGGATGCACGAATTATGGGATGGGAAGGACTCTCATTATCTTATGCTGGGCGGGTACAAATCATCAAATCCGTACTTTCATCTTTGAGTTTATATTGGGCGTCTGCGTTTATACTTCCTAAGAAAATTATCAAGGAAATTGAGAAGAGGATGAGAAACTTCCTATGGAAAGGCACTACGACTAATGGCTACGCCAAGGTAGCATGGATTGATGTGTGCAGACTGGTGGAAGAGGGGGGACTTGGATTCAAGAACATTACAAGCTTGAACAAGGCATTAATGAGTAAAAAGCTTTGTGATGTTATCCGATGTGACCGGACCTCAATATGGGTGCAGTGGCTCTACCATGATCGGCTACGTGACACATCTATTTGGACGATTCGAGACCATGGAGGCTCTTGGGGATGGAGGAAATGACTACGTCTCCGTCCTTTTCTTCTTTTTTGGGTAAATTTAATATGCATTTTGAAAATAAAGGTAGAGTACAACACTCAATAGGTTTATCCCTCGATAGGCCAAGGGATACGCCACAGTCTATAAAGAGCAATTGTACTAATGGAATTAGACATATTAATACTCAAGATCCTCTGTCTAATATCATCTACAATGACGGAAGCCAAAACATTTGCCGGATGCTCAATTTGCTGGAATCGTCTCAAGTTTCTTTCTCGCCATATATGGTAGACGAGTGATCCAAGTAGTGCTCGATAGGCTGTATTAATAATATGCTTCCCTCTCCATTTCGTGTTGCCCATTCGACGTCCCTTCCCCATTCACGTCTCCGTCCTTTTCTACGCTGTAGTTTGGATTATCAGATTGGAAATGCAGCTACTTTCTATATTTGGCAGGACCCATGGCATCACCTCGGACCACTCATTGAGAGATTTCCACGGGGCCCGAGATTACTTGGTATTAACGAATCGACCAAGCTCAGTTATGTTATTTCAGAGGGAGAGTGGCATTGGCCTCCCATTACAGAATTTGGACGTTTGGAGATCACCCACACCTTGCCACAGAGTTGTGGAGGAGCGGACAGGGTTGTCTGGAGATTTGACAAAGGACAACCCACAATACAGGCCCTCTACAAATTAATTGACCCCCCAGGGCCGAAAGTAGGCTGGTCTTCACTACTTTCGGGCTCCTTGAAGATACCAAGACATGCATTTATCCTTTGGCTCGCAATTCTTGGCAAACTTCCCACCACGGACAAACCATGGCTATCCCATTTGGAAGCCTGCATCCTATGTGACGACAGAAGTACAGAAACCCACTCTCACTTATTCTTCCAATGCAGATTTAGCCGGCAGTGCCTTACAGAAATATGCAGAAGAATTCGGTTCCAATGGCCCAATAGGGATTGGGAAACAGACATTGAATGGGCGACAAAAAAATGGAGAGGAAAGCACATTGTCAACATAGCTTACCGTACACTACTAGCAGCATGTGTCTATCACATTTGGAGAGAGAGGAACCTGAGGCGATTTGAACATACTGAACGGACACCGAACACCATTGGTATGCTGATCATCGACGACGTCAGACAGAGGATCCTCAGTATCAACACTACTTTGTCAATTAGTACACGAGCATTATATAGACTATGGCGTATCCCTTGGCCTGTCGAGGGAGAAACCAATTGATGATCAAATTGTTGTACTATACAATTAATTTACTTAATGAAAATTACATTTACCCAAAAAAAGAAAACTTAGTAGTAAGCAAACTGGACATGCGGCAGACACTCTTCCCAACTCCTTAAGTTCTTCTTCACAATTGTTCTCAACAATGTCGAAAGTGTCCTACTGACCACCTCAGTTTGCCCATCGGTTTGGGGATGGCAAGCAGTAGAGAAAAGCATCTTAGTTCGCTTGCCCCACAAAGTTTTCCAAAAGTAGCTAAGGAACTTGGCATCTCGATCGGACACTATAGTCCTTGGCATACCATGAAGCCTCACAATTTCCTGAAAGAAAAGATTAGCAATATTAGAGGCATCATCAACTTTATGGCATGCTATAAAGTGTGGCATTTTGGAAAACCTGTCTACAACAACAAAAATAGAATCTCTCCCCCTCTTAGACCTAGGTAATCCCAAAACAAAGTCCATTGAAATATCTTCCCAAGGTACACTAGGAATAGGGAGGGGCATGTACAATCCATGGGGATTAAGGTTTGACTTTG
The DNA here is from genome assembly GCF_026168435.1 of Sesamum indicum. Classification (NCBI taxonomy): domain Eukaryota; kingdom Viridiplantae; phylum Streptophyta; class Magnoliopsida; order Lamiales; family Pedaliaceae; genus Sesamum; species Sesamum indicum. The sequence goes on along the minus strand of NC_142667.1, from coordinate 5,319,242 downwards.
CCTTATGACAAACTATGCATTTTCCCACAAACTTTTCAACATTTCTACGCATCTTTGGCCAGTAAAAGTGTTCGCTCAAGACTCCCAAAGTTTTAGAAATACCAAAGTGACCCATCAAACCCCCAGAATGTGCTTCCTTTAACAATAATGAAGGAATAGAACAATTAGGAACACAAAGCTGGTTGGCTCAAAATAAAAATCCATCATGCAAATAGAATTTGTCCCATCCAATGCTTGCGCTGCAATTTCCAAACACTTTACCAAAATCAACATCATTAGCATACAAATCTTTGATGAACTCAAAACCAAGAATTTTAGCATCCATTATTGAAAGTAAAACATACCTTCTTGAAAGTGCATCAGCAACAATATTCTCCTTACCTTTCTTGTGCTTGATCACAAATGGAAATGACTCAATAAACTCTACCCACTTTGCATGTTGAGGGCTAAGCTTGCTTTGACTTTTAATATACTTGAGTGATTCATGATCAGAATGTATTACAAACTCTTTTGGCCACAAATAATGTTGCCACGTTTCCAATACTCTAACCAATGCATAAAGCTCCTTGTCATATGTAGGGTAGTTAAGTGTTGGCCCACTTAGTTTCTCACTGAAATATGCAACCGGCCTACCTCCTTGCATAAGAACTCCTCCTATGCCAATCCCACTTGCATCACATTCAATTTCAAAAGTCTTACCAAAGTCGGGAAGGGCTAGCAAAGGTGCATGGGTAAGCTTCTCTTTTATAGCTTGAAAGGCTTTCTCTTGTGCGTCTCCCCACTTGAATGGAACATTTTTCTTGGTTAACTCATTGAATGGGGCTGCCATGGTGCTAAAGTCCTTCACAAATCGCCTATAAAAGCTTGCAAGGCCGTGAAAACTCCTCACTTCTCCAATAGAGGTGGAGGTTGGCCAATCTTGAATAGCTTTGACCTTTTCTTCATCAACTGTGATTCCTTCACTACTTACAACAAAACCAAGGAAAATAACTTTGTTAGTGCAAAAGTCACACTTTTTCAAGTTTCCAAACATCCTTTCCTTTCTTAGAACCTCTAGGACTTGTTTTAAATGTGTTACATGCTCTTCTAAAGTCCTACTATAAACAAGGATGTCATCAAAGTACACAACCACAAATTTGCCTATAAATTCACGCAAAACATGATTCATCAATCTCATAAATGTACTAGGTGCATTACTAAGTCCAAATGGCATAACTAACCACTCATAAAGCCCATGCTTTGTTTTGAAAGCGGTTTTCCACTCATCTCCTTCTTTTATTCTAATTTGATGATAACCACTTTTTAACTCAATTTTAGAAAAGATAGTTGAACCATTTAACTCATCAAGCATATCGTCTATTCTAGGAATAGGGTGGCGATATCTTATTGTTATGTTGTTAATGGCTCGACAATCGACACACATCCGCCATGTGCCATCCTTCTTAGGTACGAGCAACACCGAAACTGCACAAGGACTAAGGCTCTCCCTCACATAACCTTTGGCCATCCATTCTTGGATCTGCCTTTGAATCTCTTTGGTTTCTTCGGGATTCGTACGGTATGCTGGGCGGTTTGGCAAGGATGCTCCCAGAATGAAGTCAATTTGATGTTCTATCCCTCGAATGGGTGGCAAACCTGGTGGCATCTCATCCGGAAAGACATCTTCATAATCCTGCAACAGAGATGTAACAACACTAGGCAAAGAAGAGGTTAGGTCGTTAGAATTCAACATAGCCTCTTTGTACACAAGTACTATGAGGTTTTGTCGAGAAAACAAAGCTTTTTTTTTGGGTAAAGGTAAATTTCATTAATAAAGTAATGGTATAGTACAACATGTGTTCATCAATTGGTTTCTCCCTCAATCTAAGGGATTTGCCATAATCTATACAATGCTCGTGTGCTGACCAATGAAGTTAAATTGATACTAAGAATCCTTTGTTTGACATCATCAGTGATCAGGATACTCAAAGTGGCTGGTGTCCTCTCGGAGTGTTCAAATCTCCTCAAGTTCCTTTCCCTCCATATGTGGTAGACACATGCTGCAAGTAGTGTGCGGTAAGCGATATTAACAATGTGCTTACCTCTCCATTTCCGCGTTGCCCACTCTATATCTATTGTCCAATCCTTGTTAGGCCAGTGAAATCGAATCCATCTGCGAATCTCACGCAGGCACTGACGACTATATCTGCGTGAGATTCGCAGACGGATTCGATTGCAGATGATTTATTACTATTTTGTCGAGCTGATATGGACTCTATTGGTGTCTTCAAAACTAGATTGGATCGGTTTGCTGAATGGTCAGGGCTCAGACTGAATGTGCAGAAAAGCCATCTCATTATTTCACGTTCAGCACAAGTGTTACGCAAGGAGATGCTGGCAGCACTCGGATTTCAAGAAGGGATCCTACCGATGAGGTACTTGGGATTACCACTTTTCTCGATTAACGATTGCTGATTGTCGCCCATTATTGTTGAAAATTGATAAACGTATTGCTGGTTGGGAGGGAATGAATATCTCATATGCCGGTAGGGTGCAAATTATAAAATCTGTACTCATATCACTGAGTCTATATTGGGCATCGGCTTTCATATTGCCAAAGAAAGTTACTAATGAAATTGAAAAGAGGCTGCGTAATTTCTTGTGGAAGGGGACAACAACTAGTGGATATGCTAAGGTAGCATGGAAGGATCTATGTCGGCCGAAAGATGAGGGAGGATTAGGATTCAAGGATATTTCAATCTTGAATCAGGCATTAATGTTAAAGAAACTATGCGATATCATCAGGTGCAATAGAACCTCAATATGGGTTGAATGGCTTTACCATGGTCGGTTACGAGACACCTCCATTTGGTCAATTCGGGAGCATGGAGGCTCACGGGGTTGGAGGAAAATTCTACACCTACGAGTTTTCCTCCGCTCTATGGTCGACTATCAGATCGGAGACGGGAGGAGATTCTACCTTTGGCAGGACCCATGGCATTACCTTGGACCTCTTAGAGACACATTTCCACGAGGACCGAGGTTACTCGGAATAGAAGAATCAGCAAGACTCAGTACGGTGATTAGTGGAGGAGAGTGGCAGTGGCCTCTTATCACAGATTTTGAGTGTTTGGAGATCACACATGTATTACCCACGATCCACGGAGGGGAAGACCGGATTATTTGGAGATTTGAGCAGGGGCACCCCACAGCTCAGGCTCTTTATAGATTATTTGACCCCCCAGGACCGAAAGTAGGCTGGTATTCACTACTTTCGGGATCATTAAAGATTCCTCGCCATTTATTCATCCTATGGCTTGCTATCCTTGGCAAGTTGGCCACGACGGATAAACCATGGTTAGCCCATCTTGGCCCTTGTGTCCTATGTAACGAGGGAGCAATGGAGACACATGGACACTTATTCTTTCAATGCAGATTTAGTCGACAGTGTCTTGCAGCAATATGGAGAGTGGTACGATTTACTTGGCCCAATAGAAACTGGCAAACAGATGTTGATTGGGCTTCCCAGAGATGGAGGGGTAAGCATATTGTCAGCATGTCTTATCGAGCACTACTAGCAGCATGTGTTTACCACATTTGGAGGGAGAGGAACTTAAGAAGATTCGAGCACACCGAGAGGACAGCTAGCACCATGGCTTTATTGATAGTTGAGGATATTAGACAGCGGATTCTTAGCATTACTCTATCTACATCAATCAGTACACGAGCTCTATATAGACTATGGCGTATCCCTTGGCCTGTCGAGGGAGAAACCAACAGATGATCACATTGTTGTACTGTACTACTGTTTTTACTTAATGAAACTTACATTTACCCAAAAAAAACATCGGTGATATCTCAATTGAGCCCATGCAAGAAACGAGCCATAGTTGCTTCATTGTCCTCTATAATGTTAGTTCGAATCATGGCAATCTCCATCTCCTTGTAGTACTCATCAACACTTTTAGAACCTTGAGTAAGACGTTGGAGATGGTTGTGAAGCTCACGACGATAATAGGATGGAACAAACCTTCTCCTCATGATTGCTCTCATCTCTTCCCATTTTGTGATGGGACGTTCACCATTCCTAACCCGTTCCTTTTGCATCTGATCCCACCAAACAAGAGCATAATCAGTAAACACAAGGGCTGTGTGCAAAACAGCTAAATTTTGAGCATTTTCAGAATTCGACGAAACTTGACCCAAATGGACTCTTCACATTCTTCTCTCACACACACTAGGACACCAAAAAATACACACACATAAAAATTGTAACTCACGGCCGGCCATGGGGTCGCCGGCGAAGGGCTGGCCGTCGACGATGGGCCGACCAACGACGAGGCAGATGAGGAAGGTACTGGCTAGCGGTAGAAGGACGTCCGGAGAGAGTTTCCGATCCGAAACCCGATTGCTCGCGAGGAGGATGAAACAACAGATTTTGGCTTGCCGTCGATTCACGACGGGATCCCGCCGGCAGATGGACACATACCACTTAGGAGAAGAAGAAACTTCACTGCAGATGAAAGAAGTAAACTTGATGCCGGAAACGTCTGAAAATCGAACGCCGCCATTTTTAGGGTTTGCTGAAGATGAACGGTCGCGCAGCCTAACAACGATGAAGATCGATCGTTTCAGGCCACTGATGGATGCAACAACGTCGTAAGGATTGGAGGAGTTGATCCCACGGCCAAAGATAACTCCTTGGCGACTGTACAAGGAAACCCAAAACTAGGGTTTGGAGCTTCGAAAGGCGTTAATGGCGGACGATCTGGAATTTATTCACCGACAGCCTTCAATCTAGATGAGTTCTTGGGGTTGGCTAACAAGGTCTTGGATGGAGATGATTCTGCTAGGGCTGCGCTTCAAGGAAACTCAAAGCACTTAAACCGATGTTTAGAGAGCAGAGGAGGAAAAAGGGGGACTTATCACACAATGTCCAACTGGCAAAAGGGTTTCTTGAGATGGCGCAAGTACTTGTTACTTCAAACAGGCAGGATGAACTATTCCTACAGTTGGAACACTGCTGCCGGGTAGTACTAGCTAAAGTAAAATAGCCCTATGGTAAATATAAGTTTCATTAAGTAAAGTAAAATAGTAGTACAGTACAACAGTGTGGTCATCAGCTGGTTTCTCCCTCGACAGGCCAAGGGATACGCCACAATCTATATAAAGCTCGTGTACCGACTGATCTAGGTAGAGAGATACTAAGGATCCGCTGCCTGATATCCTCAACAATCAATAAAGCCATGGTGCTAGATGTCCTCTCGGTGTGCTCGAATCGTCTCAAGTTTCTCTCCCTCTAAATGTGGTAAACACATGATGCTAATAGTGCTCGATAAGATATGTTAACAATGTGTTTACCTCTCCATCTTTGGGAAGCCCATTCAATATCCGTTATCCAATCTCCATTGGGCCAAGGATATCATACCACTCTCCGGATTGTTGTGAGACACTGTCGACTAAATCTGCACTGAAAGAATAAGTGGTCATGTGTCTCTGTCGCTCCCTCATTACATAGAGTACATGGGCCAAGGTGTGCTAACCATGATTTGTCCGTCGTAGCCAATTTGCCTAGAATAGTAAGCCACAGGATGAACAAATGACGTGGAATCTTCAGTGATCCCGAAAGTAGTGAAGACCAGCCTACTTTCGATCCTGGGGGATCAAAAAGCCTATATAGAGCCTGAGTTGTAGGTTTTCCCTGATCAAATCTCCAAATAATTCGATCCTCCCCTCCATGGATTGTGGGTAAATCATGTGTGATCTCTAGACACTCAAAATCGGTGATAGGGGGCCACTGCCACTCTCCTTCATTAATCACCGTGCTTAGTCTGGCTGATTCCTCCATTCTGAGTAGCCTCGGTCCCCGTGGGAATGTGACACTGAGCGGTCCGAGATAATTCCACGGGTCCTGCCAAAGGTAAAAAGTTCGCCCATCGCCGATCTGATAGTCCACCATAGGGCGGAGGAAAACCCGTAGACGTAGAATTTTCCGCCAACCCCATGAGCCTCCATGCTCCCTAATCGTCCAAATGGAGGTGTCTCGTAATCGACCCTGGTAAAGCCATTCAACCCAAATTGGGGTCCTATCGCATCTGATGATATCACAGAGTTTCTTTGTCATTAATGCGCGATTCAAGATAGCAATATCTTTGAATCCTAGTCCTCCCTCATCTTTCGATCGGCATAGATCTTTCCATGCTACCTTCGCATAACCACTATTTGTTGTCCCCTTCCACAAGAAAGTTCGCAGTCTCTTCTCAATTTCATTAGTAACTTTCTTTGGCAGGATGAACGCAGATGACCAATATAAACTTAGCGACAAGAGTACAGATTTAATAATCTGCACCCTAGCAGCATAAGAAAGAGCCATACCCTCCCAACCCGCAATGCATTTATCAATTTTCAACAATAATGGGTTACAGTCAGCAACTGTTAATCGAGAAGATAAAAGAGGTAAGATCGACATTACCTAAATATATTATTATTATGACGCCTGACGAGGAAAGAGGAGAGATACCGTGCAAAATTGACGTGGAATATGAATGGATACCTCCCAAATGTACCAGCTGTATGACGTTAGGGCACTCGGCCAAGGACTGTGCACTCAATAAACCATCCAAACCGATTAAACCATCGGTCGCCATTTACATTCCTAAAACGGGAGTTGCGAGGCCGCCACCATTGCCTAATCAGGAGATAATACCACCAACTCGAGCGGTGGATAAGCAGAGAGAGATGAGCATGAACCTCCTCGTGGTGGTGGCATAAGGCCGAGTTGAGAGGAGAAGGGTATTTGACTCCATCAAAGTATTCAAGGAGGGATTGGAATGGTTTGCGGAGTTGTCGGGCCTTTGGCTGAATGTTCAAAAAAGCCACTTAATCATCTCCCGTTCGGCTCAAGAATTGAAAGATCAGATGTTGGAGATTTTGGGATTCCAAGAGGGGCACCTACCAATAAGGTATCTTGGTCTCCCCTTAATCTCTTCTAGACTGTCTATCTCTGACTGTCAACCTCTTATTTCAAAAATTGATGCACGCATTACTGGATGGGAAGGGATATCGTTATCATATGCTGGGCGAGTACAAATCATCAAATCCGTGCTTTCGACATTAAGTTTATACTGGGCATCTGCATTCATATTACCTAAGAAAGTTATCAAGGAAATTGAGAAGAGGTTGAGGAATTTCCTATGGAAGGGTACAACGTCTAGCGGCTACGCAAAGGTAGCCTGGAAAGATGTGTGTCGGCCAGTAGATGAGGGGGGACTTGGGTTCAAGGACATCTCTACCTTGAATCGCGCATTAATGAGCAAGAAATTATGTGATATTATCCAGTGTGACAGGACATCCATCTGGGTTCAATGGCTTTACCAAGACCGGTTACGGGACACATCAATTTGGACTGTCCGTGAACATGGAGGTTCTTGGGGATGGCGAAAAATACTCAGGCTCCGTCCTTTTCTTCGCTCTATCGTGGATTACCAGATTGGAAATGGAGGTAGATTCTTTGTTTGGCAGGACCCGTGGCATCACTTGGGTCCACTTATTGAGCGGTTCCCTCGTGGACCACGCCATCTTAGACTTGAAGAATCAGCTAAGCTCAGCTCTGTGATTTCAGCAGGAGAGTGGCAATGGCCTACCATCACGGATTTCGAATGTTTGCAGATCACACATAACCTACCACTTATTCTTGGAGGTGAGGATCGGGTGATATGGAGATGCGACGAAGGGCAACCTACTACTCAGACACTCTATCGATTATTTGATTCCCCTGAGCCGAAACTAGGATGGTCTTCACTACTTTCGGGCTCCTTGAAGATTCCTCGTCATTCATTCATCTTATGGCTCGCAATCCTCGGCAAACTACCTACCACGGACAAATCATGGCTATCCCACCTAGGGGTATGCATATTGTGCGATGAGAGAGCTACGGAATCTCATTCACATTTATTCTTTCGATGCAGATTTAGTCGCCAGTGCCTCTTTGAGATTCGCAGATGGATTCGTTTTCACTGGCCCAACAGGGATTGGGCAACAGATATTGAATGGGCGACGCGGAAATGGAGAGGTAAGCACATTATTAATAGCGCTTACCGTACGCTACTTGCATCGTGTGTCTACCACATATGGAGAGAAAGAAACTTGAGGAGATTTGAACACACTGAGCGGACACCGGCAACTTTGAGTATCCTAATCGTAGATGACGTTAGGCAGAGGATTCTTAGTGTTGATTTAGCTTCGTCAGTCAGTACACGAGCATTGTATAGATTATGGCGTATCCCTTGGGTTGAGGGAGAAACCATTTGATGATCACATGTTGTACTGTACCATTACTCTTTATTAATGAAATTTACATTTACCCAAAAAAAAAAAGAGGAGAAGGGTAAGGAGATAGTTATATATAATACGTTTGATGCTCTACATTTACTTGAGGATGCAGATGAGATGTCACGGGGTCCTAATCAAAGCAGCCCCATTAATGGTGACCAATGTTGAATGCAGCAATATTGAATGTTCGAGGCTTGAGCAAAAGAGACCATCAGCTAGCTGTGAAGGACATTGTTGCTGAGTTCAGGTTACAGTTTCTTGGTCTTCTTGAAACTCGTGTTCATATTAATAACATTGCCGCTATTCAATCTTTCCTACTACCACAATGGAAATGGTTACTGGATTATGGGTATGGATTGCGTGGGATGATAATTTTCTAGATGTTGATGTGGTTGTATATGGTACACAATTTATCCACTGCCTTGTTAATATACGTTCACTACATCAGTCAGTTGCCATTACTGTGATTTATGGAGCTATGGAGGTGACGGACAGGAGGGAGTTGTGGGATGCTCTAGAGACTATTGCCATGCAAAGTGTTGATATACCATGGCTTATTGGAGGGGATTTCAATGCGGTGCGAGATCTAAGTGAAGTATGTGGAGCATCAGGTGATATTCGAATGGCAATGGAAGAGTTTATTGGCTGCGTTCAGAATGCAGGATTACTACTATTACCCATGCAGGGAGAATGGTATACGTGGCATAATTGCTGTGCTAATCCACGGAACCTTTGGAAAAGATTGGACCGAATGCTGATTAATGATAGATGGATGGCTCAATTCCCGACATCATTTTATACTAGTCTCAACCCACGAACTTCAGATCACTCACCGCTCGTGCTTAACGGGGATAGTCAACAACAATATGGAGGTATGTTTCAATTCGATAATTACCTCACTCGATCACCAGAGTTTATTCCCAGTGTGCAGCAGATCTGGTAGCATAACATCATAGGAGTGCCGATGTATGCGGTAACTAGGAAACTCAAAGCTCTTAAACTGGTGTTCAGAGAGCAGAGGAGGAATAAAGGAGACTTATCACACAACGTCTAGCTGGCTAAAGGGTTTCTTGAGATGGCGCAATTGCTTGTAAGCTCAAACAGGCGGGATGAACTATACTTACAACTGGAACACTGCTGCAGATTAGTATTAGCTAAAGCAGCCAAACCAGTGCTCCCGAGTGTTTTTCCGTAAGATTGCTCAAAGGAGATCGGTGAGGAGAATCTTACAAATCAATGATGATCATGGAGCCACTCACACAGAACCAGGAGTAGTAATCAATGAGTTTGTCACGTATTACCAAAACCTTCTTGGTGGGAAACGATGACGAGATGTGATAGATATCTGATTCCTTAGACCTTGGCTAGACAACTTTTTTTTTTTGGGTAAATGTAAATTTCATTAATAAAGAGTAATGGTACAGTACAACATGGGATTATCAACTGGTTTCTCCCTCTACCCAAGGGATACGCCATAATCTATACAATGCTCGTGTACTGACTGACGCTGCTAAATCAATGCTAAGAATCCTCTGTCTGACGTCATTGATGATTAGGATTCTCAATGTGGCCGGTGTCCGCTCAGTATGATCAAATCTCCTCAAGTTCCTCTCCTTCCATATGTGGTAGACACACGCTGCCAGTAGTGTACGGTAACCTCTATTAATAATGTGCTTACCTCTCCATTTCCGTGTCGCCCATTCAATATCTGTTGCCCAATCTCTATTGGGCCAGTGAAAGCGAATCCTTCTGCGAATCTCATAAAGGCACTGACGACTATCTGCATCGGAAGAATAAATGTGGATGAGATTCCGTAGCTCCCTCATCGCACAATATGCACACCCCCAGGTAAGATAGCCATGATTTGTCTGTGGTAGGTAGTTTGCCAAGGATTGCTAGCCATAAGATGAACGAATGACGAGGAATCTTCAAGGAGTCCAAAAGTAGTGAAGACCATCCTACTTTCGGCTCAGGGTGAGCGAATAATTGGTAGAGGGCCTGAGTAGTAGGTTGCCCTTCGTCACATCTCCACACCACCCGATCCTCTCCTCCGAAAATAAGCGGTAGGTTATGTGTGATTTCCAAACATTCAAAGTCAGTGATGGTAGGCCATTGCCATTCTCCTGCTGAAATCACCAAGCTGAGTTTTGCTGATTCTTCAAGTCTAAGATGGCGGGGACCTTGAGGGAATCGCTCGATAAGTGGACCCAAGTGATGCCACGGGTCCTGCCAAACAAAGAATCTGTCTCCATTTCCAATCTGGTAATCCACGATAGCGCGAAGGAAAGGACGAAGCCTGAGTATTTTTCGCCATCCCCAAGAACCTCCATGTTCACGGATAGTCCAAATCGATCTCTCACGTAATCGGTCTTGGTAGAGCCACTGAACCCATATGGATGTCCTGTCACACTGGATAACATCACATAATTTCTTGCTCATTAATGCGCGATTCAAGGTGGAGATGTCCTTGAACCCAAGTCCCCCCTCATCCATCGGTCGACACACATCTTTCCAGGCTACCTTAGCGTACCCACTAGACGTCGTACCCTTCCATAGGAAAGTCCTCAACCTCTTCTCAATTTCATTGATGACTTTCTTAGGTAATATGAATGCAGAAGCCCAATATAAGCTCAATGCTGAAAGCACAGATTTGATCATTTGTACCCGCCCAGCATATGATAATGAAATCCCTTCCCATCCATTAATACGTGCATCAATTTTTGAGATAAGCGGTTGGCAATCAGAGATGGTCAGCCTAGACGAGATTAAGGGAAGACCCAGGTATCTCATTGGAAGGTGGCCCTCCTGAAAGCCCAAAATATCCAACATCTGGTCCTTCGAATTTTGAGCCGAACGTGAAATGATTAAGTGACTTTTTTGGACATTCAACCGAAGGCCCGACAACTCCGCAAACCAGTCCAATCCCTCTTTGAAGACTCTGATGGAGTCTAAGTCAGCTCTGCACAGTAAGAGGAGGTCGTCTGCAAATCCCATCTGAAAAACCTTAGAACTCTCACACTTCCAATGATAAGTGAATTGGATGTCCTGTTCAATTCGTTGCAAGAATCCCAGATGTAAAGCTTCCATAACAAGAACAAACAGATAAGGAGAAAGTGGGTCTCCCTGTCGTAGTCCTCTCGCTCCAGCAAAGAACCCATGAGGTTTTCTTTTTTCGGTAAATGTAAATTTCATTAATAAAGAGTAATGGTACAGTACAACATGGTACAACATGGGATTATCAACTGGTTTCTCCCTCTACCCAAGGGATACGCCATAATCTATACAATGCTCGTGTACTGACTGACGATGCTAAGTCAACGCTAAGAATCCTCTGTCTGACGTCATTGATGATTAGTATGCTCAATGTGGCCGGTGTCCGCTCAGTATGATCGAATCTCCTCAAGTTCCTCTCCTTCCATATGTGGTAGACGCACGCCGCCAGTAGTGTACGGTAAGCTCTATTAATAATGTGCTCCCCTCTCCATTTCCGTGTCGCCCATTCAATATCTGTTGCCCAATCTCTATTGGGCCAGTGAAAGCGAATCCTTCTGCTAATCTCATAAAGGCACTGACGACTGAATCTGCATTGGAAGAATAAATGTGGATGAGATTCCGTAGCTCCCTCATCGCACAGTATGCACACCCCCAGGTGGGATAGCCATGATTTGTCTGTGGTAGGAAGTTTGCCAAGGATTGCTAGCCATAAGATGAACGAATGGCGAGAAATCTTCAAGGAGCCCAAAAGTAGTGAAGACCATCCTACTTTCGGCTCGGGGTGAGTGAATAATCGGTAGAGGGCCTGAGTAGTAGGTTGCCCTTCGTCACATCTCCACACCACCCGATCCTCTCCTCCGAAAATAAGCGGTAGGTTATGTGTGATTTCCAAACATTCAAAGTCAGTGATGGTAGGCCATTGCCATTCTCCTGCTGAAATCACCAAGCTGAGTTTTGCTGATTCTTCAAGTCTAAGATGGCGGGGACCTTGGGGGAATCGCTCGATAAGTGGACCCAAGTGATGCCACGGGTCCTGCCAAACAAAGAATCTGTCTCCATTTCCAATCTGGTAATCCACAATAGTGCGGAGGAAAGGACGTAGCCTGAGTATTTTTCGCCATCCCCAAGAACCTCCATGTTCACGAATAGTCCAAATCGATCTCTCACGTAATCGGTCTTGGTAGAGCCACTGAACCCATATAGATGTCCTGTCACACTGGATAACATCACATAGTTTCCTGCTCATTAATGCGCGATTCAAGGTGGAGATATCCTTGAACCCAAGTCCCCCCTCATCCATCGGTCGACACACATCTTTCCAGGCTACCTTAGCGTACCCACTGGACGTCGTACCCTTCCATAGGAAAGTCCTCAACCTCTTCTCAATTTCACTGATGACTTTCTTAGGTAATATGAATGCAGAAGCCCAATATAAGCTCAATGCTGAGAGCACAGATTTGATGATTTGTACCCGCCCAGCATATGATAATGAAATCCCTTCCCATCCATTAATACGTGCATCAATTTTTGAGATAAGCGGTTGGCAATCAGAGATGGTCAGCCTAGACGAGATTAAGGGAAGACCCAGGTACCTCATTGGAAGATGGCCCTCCTAAAAGCCCAAAATATCCAGCATCTGGTCCTTCAAATTTTGAGCCGAACGTGAAATGATTAAGTGACTTTTTTGGACATTCAGCCGAAGGCCCGACAACTCCGCAAACCAGTCCAATCCCTCTTTGAAGACTCTGATGGAGTCTAAGTCAGCTCTGCACAGTAAGAGGAGGTCGTCTGCAAATCCCATCTGAAAAACCTTAGAACTCTCACACTTCCAATGATAAGTGAATTGCATGTCCTGTTCAATTCGTTGCAAGAATCCCAGATGTAAGGCTTCCATAACAAGAACAAACAGATAAGGAGAAAGTGGGTCTCCCTGTCGTAGTCCTCTCGCTCCAGCAAAGAACCCATGAGGTTTTCCATTGAGCCCAATCGAGAAAGATGTCGTGGTAACACACTCCTCAATCCACCTTGTAAACGTAGGTGGAAACCCGAACAGCTGCAAAACTGCTAACAGGAAGTCCCACTCCACCGTATCATAGGCCTTCCTGATATCCACTTTAAGTGCGCATCTCGGGGGTAGGCGCATCTGGTTATATCTGGAGAATAATTCCTGGGCTAACATAATGTTGTCCCCAATGCTTCTTCCCGGAATAAAAGCTGTCTGACATGGGCTAACTATCTTGTCCAGTAGCACACTAATTTTTTGGACAAGAAGTTTCGCAATGATCTTGTATAAAACATTGCAGCATGAAATTGGTCTAAAATCATTAACCGACATAGGCGTATGTACCTTTGGAATCAGGGCCAAGATCGTGGAGTTGACCTGCTTCAGAAGTTTTCCGGTAGAAAAGAAGTCTAGTACCGCCCTCGTAACTTCTTCCCCAACCACAGGCCAAGCCGCCTTGAAAAACCTTGACGAGTAGCCATCAGGTCCCGGTGCCTTGTCATCAGCAATATCGAACATTGCTTGCTTCACATCATCCGCCGAGAGTGGAAGGAGTAATTGATTAGCTTCCTCATCAGTGATACAGTGCCTTGCCCACGGTCTAAGATAACGAATATCCACTGACAGCCGTCTTCTGGTGCCTCCTAATAGGTTCTGATAGTATGAGACAAACTCATGGGCGATTTCCCCTAGATCCGTGTGTGTGAAACCATTCTCATCATTAATCTGTAAGATTCTCCTCCTTACTCGTCTCTGTGCAATTTTACGAAAGAAAACCCGGGAACATTGGTCTCCGTCTTTCATCCACTGCATTTTGGCTCTCTGCTGCAGCATAATTTGTTCGAGTTTTGCCGCTTTAGCATAAACGACTCGACAACAATGCTCCAGGAGTAGATATAGCTCATTTTGTCTATCAGAGCTCACCAACTGTTGTGCCTCATCAAGAAAACCTTTGGCTAGTTGGACATTCATCGTCAGATCTCCCTTATTTCTCTTTTGTAGTCTAAAGACTGGTTTAAGCGCCTTCAGTTTACGTGTCACAGCATACATAGGAATACCCACAATCTCATGATGCCAAATATTCTGCACATTGTGGATAAACTCGGGTGAATGGGCCAGATAGTTATCAAACCGAAACATGCCTCCATTATGTTGTTGTATATCCCCATGTAAGACCAGTGGAGAGTGGTCAGATGTCCGTGGAGTAAGGCTGTGATAATATGCGCTCGGGAATCTTGCCAGCCAGCGGTCATTAATAAGAATCCGATCCAGCCGCTTCCATAAACTCCTCATAGACGTACTGCAATTATGCCACGTGAACCATTCACCTTGCATAGGAAGTGGGATCAGCCCCGCCTCCAGAATACCAGAATTAAATTCTTCGGTGGCCATCCTAATATCTCCTGAGATGCCACATACTTCGTTAAGGTCACGTACTGCATTAAAATCCCCTCCCACCAACCACGGGATGTCAGAGCATTGCTGAGATAGCGTCTCCAGTGCCGTCCATAAATTCCGACGATCAATCACCTCAGATGCCCCATAAACAACAGTGATAATAACAGCTTCATTGTCAGCCATATTAGTAACCCGACAGTGAATAAATTGATCTGCCGAGTCTAAGATATGGACATCAACAATATTCTCGTCCCAAGCTATCCAGATGCGATTACCAACAGAAGAATAATCGACAAACCATTTCCAATGTGGAAGTAAAAACGATTGAATATGCATAACATTATTCAAACGAACACGAGTTTCAAGAATGCCAAGGAAGTGTAACCTGTATTCAGAGACCAAGTCCTTCAAAGCGAGCTGATGGTCTCGTTTGTTCAGCCCACGGACATTCCACACAGCGATGTTCAACATGGATCATCGACCTTGGGGCTGCTTGTGTTAGGACCCCCTGAATGCTCACCTGCATCATCAATTAAATGCAAAGCGTCAAAAGCATTATAAATAACAATTGCCTTACCTCTCTCTTCTTGCTTGGAGTGGTTCTGGTCCACATGTCTATTTCCCGCATGTGCTTTGGGTATATCTTCAACCACTGGTTTCATCGTCTCACGTCCCTTAGTCGGAAGTTGCGGTTGTGCTACATTGACTTTCGGCACATACACATTTACTGTTGGCTTCGTCGGTTTGCGGGTTTTGTTTAGTGCACAATCCTTGTTCGAATGTCCCAATGACATGCACGCTGTGCACTTTGGTGGGAGCCATTCATACTCAATGTCAACTTTGCAAGGTGTCTCCCCTCCTTCTTCATCAGGTGCCATGACAATAATATGTTTATGCAACTTTTGTGTGGCATCAATCATCACACATACACGAGCAAAGTCCAGTCTCGTGCATGCTCTTGTAATCGCGTCGGGGTAAAGGGGCTTCCCCACACCACTTGCTACAGTGCTCAATCCTTCTGTCGTCCAAAATTCCATCGGAAGGTGTCGTAATTTAATCCAGACGGGCACTTGTGTATGCTTCAATTTTCTCATGGCCATCCCCGGTTCCCACTTTTGAAGAACTATCGGCTGCCCTTGGAACAACCACGGGCCTCCCTCAATTATCTCCTCCATATCAAAAACTGTTTTAAACTGAAAAAAGAAGAATCCGTTTGTGGTCGCTGTCACCTCCCTTAGTGCTGGCCAGACCGAATGTGCAAACTCCTTAAGGTGATGATAATATGGCCGTTTGCCCAAGAAATAGCCCACTGCAGTAGATTTCCAACGTTTAGACCCATTACGTACCGCATCTAAAGAAGGTCGCACGACAACCTCTCCGTTCTGCATTGTTGGGGCAATGAATGATAAGGTTTTCCGGGTCGAATGATTAAATGCATGCGCTATTTTGTCGTCGATAATTGTATCCGGGTATGCGTGCAACGGGATGTTTCCAACGTACAGTCCCGTTGGAAGAGGAGCATCATGCATAGCTTGATTTCTTTCCACAGAATTGCTGACATCAGCCCTAATTTTGCATGTGTCAGTGATGATGTCAGCCCTAGCTTTCCTTGTATCATCGATGATGTCAGCCCTAGCTTTGGTAGTGTAATTGCTGACATCAGCCCTAGATGCACCTGTGTCAGCGATGATGTCAGCCCTAGCAGCAGCGATGATGTCAGCCCTAGAAGCAGCGATGATGTCAGCCCTAGAAGCAGCGATGATGTCAGCCCTAGCAGCAGCGATGATGTCAGCCCTAACATCAGTGATGATGTCAGCCCTAGCAGCAGCGATGATGTCAGCCCTACTAGGGCTGATGTCAGCATTGTGTTCCAAGCAAGCCTCCATGTCACTCACCTTCCCCGCCACATCAGCGCCGACATTGTCCACCGTGGCGTCCATGTCAGCAATAACGTACACGTCATTATTCGTCGGAATTCCAGCGGTCGCCGGCGAGAGCTGGTTCTCGTTGCTGTTGTGCAAAGCCGCCGGCGAAGGCAAAGGCAGGTTCGCGATGCTGCTGTGCAAAGCCGCCGGCGAGGGGAGGTTCGCGTCGCTGCTGTGCAAAACCTCCGGCGAGGTCTGGTTCGTGTTACCCAAAGCCGCCGCCGAGAAATGGTTAGGGTTGTTGCTGTGCAAAACCGCCGGCGGAGGAGGAGGAGGTGTGATAATTCTCCCACGCACAGCCGGTCGACGCTGAAATGTCGCTGCCATTCCGGTTCCAAGACTCGTCGTCGCCTGAGTTGTGCGTCTCCGGCATACCTGTTTCAGCTCGCGAGCAAACGGGTGTTCGTCCAATCTTTCCGCCGGCAGCCGCGACTTCTCAATCCCAAATCGAGCCTCCCATCGTCGTTTCAGTTCGTTCAAAGCCTCCATGGCCCGTGAGTCGCCATGGTCGAGTACCTTGTGTGCGAGAGTGAGGAACTCGTCCAAGTTGAAGTCGCGTGGAGACGAAGACGAAGACCCATTTCCGCCATTGTTGGCGGCGCGAGACCTCAGTTCCAGATCCGGCTGTTCACCGCCCATTTCTTCTCCATTTCTCGTCACCGGCGTTCCTTCCACCTCCACAGGCGATGGGCTGCCATGGGAGATACCTTCAGTCGCCGGAACGGAGGCGGCCGGCTCTTCTTCTTCCATGGCGAGTTCTTCTTCGCGCAGCAACATTTCATCTTCCTCCCCTCCATCTCCGGCCACCGGACGGCTGTCGTCGTCCTCGCCACCAAAGTCGTCGCCGGCCGGCGCTTCTCCACCATCGCCGGTCGGAGTTTTCATGGGGAAGACAATAGTGTGTGTTATTGGTGGTGTAGTAGTGTGTGTAGTAGGGAGAGAATTTTTAGTGAGAGAATTTTTGCATGAGAATCAAGAATGCATAGTTTTTAGTTACCTACCGCTTAACCCATGAGGTTTTCCATTGAGCCCAATCGAGAATGATGTCGTGGAAACACACTCCTCAATCCACCTTGTAAACGTAGGTGGAAACCCGAACAACTGCAAAACTGCTAACAGGAAGTCCCACTCCACCGTATCATAGGCCTTCCTGATATCCACTTTAATGCGCATCTTGGGGGTAGGCGCATCTGGTTATATCTCGAGAATAATTCCTGGGCTAACATAATGTTGTCCCCAATGCTTCTTCCCGGAATAAAAGCTGTCTGACATGGGCTAACTATCTTGTCCAGTAGCACACTAATTTTTTGGACGAGTAGTTTCGCAATGATCTTGTATAAAACATTGCAGCATGAAATTGGTCTAAAATCATTAACCGACATAGGAGTATGTACCTTTGGGATCAGGGCCAAGATCGTGGAGTTGATCTGCTTCAGAAGTTTTCCGGTAGAAAAGAAATCTAGTACCGCCCTCGTAACTTCTTCCCCAACCACAGGCCAAGCCGCCTTGAAAAATCTTGACGAGTAACCATCAGGTCCCGGTGCCTTGTCATCAGTAATATCGAACACTGCTTGCTTCAGATCATCCGCCGAGAGTGGAAGGAGTAATTGATTAGCTTCCTCATCAGTGATACTGTGCCTTGCCCACGGTCTAAGATAACGAATATCCACTGACAGCCGTCTTCTGGTGCCTCCTAAGAGGTTCTGATAGTTGACAAACTCATGGGAGACTTCCCCTAGATCCGTGTGTGTGAAACCATTCTCATCATTTATCTGTAAGATTCTTCTCATTACTCGTCTCTGTGCAATTTTACGAAAGAAAACCCGGGAACATTGGTCTCCGTCTTTCATCCACTGCATCTTGGCTCTCTGCTGCAGCATAATTTGTTCAAGTTTTGCCGCTTTAGCATAAACGACTCGACAACAATGCTCCAGAAGTAAATATAGCTCATTTTGTCTATCAGAGCTCACCAACTGTTGTGCCTCATCAAGAAAACCTTTGGCTAGTTGGACATTCATCGTCAAATCTCCCTTATTTCTCCTTTGTAGTCTAAAGACTGGTTTAAGTGCCTTCAGTTTACGTGTCACAGCATACATAGGAATACCAACAATCTCATGATGCCAAATATTCTGCACATTGTGGATAAACTCAGGTAAATGGGCAAGATAGTTATCAAATTGAAACATGCCTCCATTATGTTGCTGTATATCCCCATGTAAAACCAGTGGAGAGTGGTCAGATGTCCGTGGAGTAAGGCTGTGATAATATGCGCTCGGGAACCTTGCCAGCCAGCGGTCATTAATAAGAATCCGATCCAGCCGCTTCCATAAACTCCTCATAGACGTACTGCAATTATGCCACGTGAACCATTCACCTTGCATAGGAAGTGGGATCAGCCCCGCCTCCAGAATACCGGCATTAAATTCTTCGGTGGTCATCCTTATATTTCCTGAGATGCCACTTACTTCGTTAAGGTCACGTACTGCATTAAAATCCCCTCCCACCATCCACGGGATGTCAGAGCATTGCTGAGCTAGCGTCTCCAGTGCAGTCCATAAATTCCGACGATCAATCACCTCAGATGCCCCATAAACAACAGTGATAATAACAGATTCATTGTCAGCCATATTAGTAACCCGACAGTGAATAAATTGATCTGCCGAGTCTAAGATATGGACATCAACAACATTCTCATCCCAAGCTAGCCAGATGCGATTACCAACAGAAGAATAATCGACAAACCATTTCCAATGTGGAAGTAGAAACGATTGAATATGCATAACATTATTCAAACGAACACGAGTTTCAAGAATGCCTAGGAAGTGTAACCTGTATTCAGAGACCAAGTCCTTCAAAGCGAGCTGATGGTCTCGTTTGTTCAGCCCACGGACATTCCACACAGCGATGTTCAACATGGATCATCGTCCATGGGGCTGCTTGTGTTAGGACCCCCTGAATGCTCACCTGCATCATCAATTAAATGCAAAGCGTCAAAAGCATTATAAATAACAATTGCCTTACCTCTCTCGTCTTGCTTGGAGTGGTTCTGGTCCACATGTCTATCTCCCGCATCTGCTTTGGGTATATCTTCAACCACTGGTTTCTTCGTCTTGCGTCCCTTAGTCGGAAGTTGTGGCTGTGATACATTGACTTTCGGCACATACACATTCACTGTTGGCTTCGTCGGTTTGCGGGTTTTGTTTAGTGCACAATCGTTATCCGAATGTCCCAATGACATGCACGCTGTGCACTTTGGCGGGAGCCATTCGTACTCAACGTCAACTTTGCAAGGTGTCTCCCCTCCTTCTTCATCAGGTGCCATGACAATAATATGTTTATGCAACTTTTGTGTGGCATCAATCATCACACATACACGAGCAAAGTCCAGTCTCGTGCATGCTCTTGTAATCGCGTCGGGGTAAAGGGGCTTCCCCACACCACTCGCAAAAGTGCTCAATCCTTCTGTCGTCCAAAATTCCATCGGAAGGTGTCGTAATTTAATCCAGACGGGCACTTGTGTATGCTTCAACTTTCTCATGGCCATCCCCGGTTCCCACTTTTGAAGTACTATCGGCTGCCCTTGGAACAACCACGGGCCTCCCTCAATTATCTCCTCCATATCAAAAACTGTTTTAAACTGAAAAAAGAAGAATCCGTTTGTGGTCGCTATCACCTCCCTTAGTGCTGGCCAGACCGAATGTGCAAACTCCTTAAGGTGATGATAATATGGCCGTTTGCCCAAGAAATAGCCAACTGCAGTAGATTTCCAACGTTTAGACCCATTACGTACCGCATCTAAAGAAGGTCGAACGACAACCTCTCCGTTCTGCATTGTTGGGGCAATGAATGATAAGGTTTTTCGGGTCGAATGATTAAATGCATGCGCTATTTTGTCGTCAATGATTGTTTTCGGGTATGCGTGCAACGGGATATTTCCAACGTACAATCCCGTTGGAACAGGAGCATCATGCGTAGCTTGTTTTCTTTCCACAGAATTGCTGACATCAGCCCTATTTTTGCATGTGTCCGCGCTGATGTCAGCCCTAGCTTTCCTTGTATCATCGATGATGTCAGCCCTAGCAGCAGCGATGATGTCAGCCCTAGCTGCAGTGATGATGTCAGCCCTAGCAGCAGCGATGATGTCAGCCCTAGCATCAGTGATGATGTCAGCCCTAGCAGCAGCGATGATGTCAGCCGTACTAGGGCTGATGTCAGCAGTATGTTCCAAGCAAGCCTCCATGTCACTCACATTCCCCGCCACATCAGCTCCAACGTTGTCCACCGAGGCGTCCATGTCAGCAACATTGCGCACGTCATCCTTCGTCGGAATTCCAACGGTCGCCGGCGAGATCTGGTTCTCGTTGCTGCTGTGCAAAGCCGCCGGCGAGGTCTGGTTCGCGTTGCTGCTGTGCAAAACCGCCGGCGAGGTCTGGTTCGCGTTACTCAAAGCCGCCGCCGAGTTTTGGTTTGCGTTGTTGCTGTGCAAAGCCGCCGGCGGAGAAGGTGTGATTATTCTCCCACGCACAGCCGGTCGACGCTGAAGTGTCGCTGCCATTCCGGTTCCTAGTATCGTCGTCGCCTGTGTTGTACGTCTCCGGCATACCTGTTTCAGCTCGCGAGCAAACGGGTGTTCGTCAACATTCAAGCTTTCCGCCGGCAACCGCGACTTCTCAATCCCAAATCGAGCCTCCCATCGTCGTTTCAATTCGTTCAGAGCATCCATTGCTGTGAGTCGCCATGGTCGATTACCTTGTGTGCGAGAGTGAGGAACTCGTCCAAGTTGAAGTCGCGTGGAGACGAAGACCCATTTCCGCCATTGTTGACGGCGCGAGACCTCAGTTCCAGATCCGGCTGTTCACCGCCCATTTCTTCACCATTTCTCGTCACCGACGTTCCTTCCACCTCCACAGACGTTGGGCTGCCATGGGAGACACCTTCAGTCGCCGGATCATAGGAGGCCGGCTCTTCTTCTTCCATGGCGAGTTCTTCTTCGCGCAGCAACTTTTCGTCTTCCTCCCCTCCATCCCCGGCCACCGGACGGCTGTCGGCGTCCTCTCCACCATAGTCGTCGCCGGCCGGCGCTTCTCCTCCATCGCCGGTCGGAGTTTTCATGGGGAAGACAATAGTGTGTGTTATTGGTGGTGTAGTAGTGTGTGTAGTAGGGAGAGAATTTTTAGTGAGAGAATTTTTGCATCACATTGCATCACATGAAACTTTTTAACATTCCTCTCTTTAGACAACTTTTGAGTGAAGAGGATGCTAGATTTCTACTTGAGCCATTCACACCAGCTGATGTCAAGCAGGCGGTTTTTGACATTGCTGAGGATAAGGCTCCGGGGCCCGACGGGTATTCATCTGGTTTTTTCAAAGATTCATGGCCTATAGTGGGGCAGGAGGTGTCATCGGCAGTGCTGGATTTCTTTAGTACAGGCAGACTTCTGAAGCAGATAAATACTATGCTTTTGGCGCTCATACCAAAGGTACATTCCCCTATGACTGTTGGTGATTTTCGGCCTATATCTTGCTGTAATATGTTGTACAAGATTATTGCTAAGCTCATTGTCCAACGGTTGAGTGTGATACTGGACAAACTAATTAGTCCGTGCCAAGCGGCTTTTGTGCCTGGACGAAGCATTGGAGACAATATTATGCTGGCGCAGGAACTTTTTACCGGATATAACCAGACTCGTCTACCACCCCGGTGTGCTTTAAAAGTGGACATTCGAAAGGCATATGACACGATAGAATGGGATTTCATGATTGCTGTGATGGAGCTATTTGGGTTCCCCTCTACTTTTTTTTTTTGGGGTAAGTGTAATTTTCATTAAAAAGAAAGTATAGTACAACAGTGTCCCTCATTAGGCGCTTCCCTCGACAGGCCAAGGGATACGCCACAGTGTCTATACAAGGCACATGTGCTAATA
The DNA here is from genome assembly GCF_026168435.1 of Sesamum indicum. Lineage (NCBI taxonomy): Eukaryota > Viridiplantae > Streptophyta > Magnoliopsida > Lamiales > Pedaliaceae > Sesamum > Sesamum indicum. Next base: position 5,296,689 of record NC_142667.1, on the reverse strand, counting down.
GAGCTAGGAAGCTTAATACTGAGTATACGTTGCCGCACATCTTCTACTATTAAGTTGGCCACTACGCTCGGGGGCCTCTCCTCGTGCTCAAAATGTCTCAGATTTCTCTCCCTCCAAATATGGTAAACACACGATCCAAGCAGGCATCGGTAGGATATATTGATGATGTGCTTCCCACGCCATCTTCTTGCACCCCATTCAACATCACTGACCCAATCCCGATTAGGCCACTGGAATCGTACAATGCGCCGAATACTATTGAGGCATCTTCTACTGAATCTGCAGTGGAAAAACAGGTGGTTATGTGACTCCACCATGTCTTCATTGCACAGCACGCAGTACCCAAGATGGGAAAGCCATGGTTTATCCGTCGTTGCGAGCTTCTCCAGGATAGCTAGTCAAAGGATAAACAAATGTCGCGGGATCTTTAAAGAACCCGAAAGTAGTGAAATCCAACCTACTTTCGGTCCTGCTGGTATCATAGCCCGATAGAACTCCTGGGTAGTGGGTTTCCCACTCGAACCTTTCCATATAATACGATCTGTACCCCCATGGATCCGAGGCAGCACGTGTGTAATCTCCACGCATTCCATGTCCGTGATGAATGGCCATTGCCAATGACCCTCACAGATAACTGAGCTTAGCATGGTAGACTCATGCAATCCCAGACTGTTGGATCCCCGCAGAAATCTGTCAAGGAGGGGCCCAAGGTGATGCCAAGGATCCTTCCATAAGAAAAAATCACTTCCATCAGCAATGCGATATTCCACCACTGAGCGTAACCAGCCTCTCAACCTCAACATTTTTCTCCATCCCCATGGTTCACGATTCTCCGGGATAGTCCATATCGAATCATCTCGTAGTCTGCCATGCCGCAACCACTCGACCCAAATAGAAATCCTATCACATCGGATGACTTCACAGAGTTTTTTGCACATCAATGCTCGATTAAGAGTTCCCATATCCTTAAGGCCAAGGCCTCCCTCCTCCTTCGGTTTGCAAATCTCCTTCCATGCAACTTTAGGGTATCCACTATTTCCCGTACCTCTCCATAAGAAGCTCGCAATCGCTTCTCAATGTCTTTAATGACCCCTTTTGGCAAAATAAATGCCGAAGCCCAATAGACACCCATAGCCACAAGAACAGACTTAATGATTTGTACCCTGCCGGCATATGACAGTGCCAATCCCTCCCAACCATTGATCCGGATATCGATCTTACTCAGTAATGGTTGACAGTCAGCAATAGATAATCGAGAAGAGATCAATGGTAGACCCAGATACCTCATCGGTAAGTGGCCTTCCTGAAACCCCAACACCGCAAGTAGCTCCTCTCGTATATTCTGGGCTGATCGGGATATGATGATGTGGTTTTTTAGAACATAGAGGCGTAACCCCGACCAATCAGCAAATCTATCTAATCCGGATTTGAAAACCCGAACAGATTCAGTATTGGCCCGGCAGAATAGGAGTAAGTCATCAGCGAACCCCAATTGGAAGATTCTAAGATCGTCACACTTCCAATGGAATGCGAAGTTCATGTCCTGCTCGATCACTGTAGTATTCCCATGTGGAGAACCTCCATCACAAGGACGAAGAGATATGGTGATAAGGGGTCGCCCTGTCGAAGCCCTCTAGCACCCGCAAAATATCCATGTGGCTTTCCGTTCATCCCCACTAAAAAGGAAGGTGAACTGATACACTCCTCAACCTATCGACGGAAAGTCTCTGGGAAACCGAATAGCTGAAGCACATTCGACAGTGTCATACGCCTTCCGAATGTCAACTTTCAAAGCACATCTCGGTGGGAGTCGGGCCTGATTGTAACCAGTGAAGAGTTCCTGTGCTAACATAACATTATCCCCTATGCTCCAGCCAGGGACAAACGCTGCCTGGCAGGGGCTGATAATCTTGTCCAATATCACACTCAATTTTTGGACAATAAGTTTAGCAATGATTTTATAAAGTACGTTACAGCAGGAGATAGGGCGAAAATCTGCAACAGATGTGGGAGATTGTACCTTGGGGATAACCGTCAATATTGTGCTATTAATCTGCTTAAGAAGCTTCCCCGTAGAAAAGAAATCCAGTACTGCCTTCGTTATCTCCTATCCCACCACCGGCCAGGCGTTTTTATAGAATCTTGATGAATACCCATCAGGTCTAGGTGCTCTATCCTCGCCGATATCAAAAACAGCTTTTTTTATATCCTCTGCACTGAACGGTTCAAGTAGGTGGTCTGCCTCCTCAGTTGTTATGATATACCTCGCCCAAGGCCGAAGAAACTGCAGGTCCATCACCCTCTGACGCCTGTCTCCCCCTAGTAAGGATTGATATTAGGAGATAAATTCATGTATGACTGCATTTGGTTCCGTAATTGTAATTCCTTGGGCATCATTAATTTGCAAGATTCGTCTAGCTGTCATTCTTTGGGCAATTTTACGAAAGAACACTCTGGAGCACTGGTCACCACCCTTCATCCATTCCATCTTTGCCCTCTGCTGCAGCATGATCCTCTCCAATTCGGCCGCCTTAGCATACACAAGCCGACTGCAGTGCTCCAACAGAAGAATAAGCTCATCCTGTCTGTGCGAGCTTACTAGCACTTGGGCCTGCTCCAGGAATCCCCTTGCCAACTCAACATTGTGAGAAAGATCCCCTTTATTTCTCCTCTATTCTCGAAAAATAGGTTTGAGTGCCTTGAGTTTGCGGGTGATTGAGAACATAGGCACTCCCACTATTTGTTGCTGCCATATACTCTGCACGCTAGGAATAAAATCTGGTGAGAGAGTAAGAAAGTTGTCAAACAGGAACATACCTCCAAATCGCTGCTGATTATCCCCATTAACCACCATCGGCGAGTGATCTTATGTCCGTGGAGTGAGGCATTGGTAGAATACTGATGGAAACCGCAAAGTCCATGTATCATTGGTTAGCATACGATCAAGTCGCTTCCACAAGTTGCGAGGGCTAGCACTACGATTATGCCATGTGTACCATTCACCCTGCATCGGTAATGGCAAAAGCGCAGTATTCTGTAGGCACGTATTAAATTCCTCCATCGCCACTCTTATATCTCCCGACGTACCACAGACCTCACTGAGATCCCTTACTGCATTGAAGTCACCTCCAACCAGCCAGGGAATATTAATGCATTGGAGAGCTAAGGATTCTAGAGAGGCCCACAATTCTCGCCTATCAGAGACCTCAGTAGCACCATGATATGGTATTGACCATGGGTGGCCCGATCTTTACGGCGTAGGCTAGAAATGGATAAAATGGTTCGTGACCTGAGGAATGTAAATAGTCAACCACGTTATATGAACGTGACCTACTACTTAGAACATTCAACCAACCACGAGCACGAGTAAACCAATCCACACAACGACACACTTGGGTCGAGCACGAATTGGAGGCTATGTGAATTTGAGTCACCAATCTAATAGACTAGATTGACAAAGCAAAGGTTTCACAAAAGCTAAAACAACTGTATAACTCTCCAAAGTAAGAGAACACTCAATATTTTATAAACTAGATCAATTCTTGAATATTTCGATTGTATCCCGCATGCATGGCTGGTATGTGCCTTTTATAGGCCTAAAACACTTCCAAATTAACCTTTCATGTCCCCAAGTGACTCCTTGGTGGACGTACATTCAATACTTGGTCAAAAATAACTAAAAACTATGCATTCTTGGTCATAACCGAGTAAAACCCATGCATGACCATGTGAATCCGTGAATTGGTGTATAAATGCACTTTGAATGTAGTTGAAAGGACTCTTTTGACCACATGGCTGCACTTGGACGAATTGGGCTCCTATTGTGGGCTTCCTTGGGCTTGAATTAATGAAATTAAGCTCACATGTTGGGCCTCTGATTGTGACTTGATCCCATTAGCAAGGACTAAGTTGGATTGGGCTTGAATTACTTCTTGCATTCTCTTCAACCTTTCTCTTGTCATTGGCCCACTTCCAATGGTTAAATCTTGGTCCATTGGATCTTGAATTTCTTTTGCTTGTTGGACGCCCTTGATATTCCTATCACACCATACACAATAGTAATATCAAGATACTCTTGTAATGCTCTAATAGTGGCACGGCAGTGTATAAACTGGTTTCCCACCTCAATAATATCCACATCAGTATAATTATAATCCCAAGCTATCCAAATCCGATTTCCAATATTGTCATAATCCATAAACCATTTCCAATGAGGTATAAAAAATGATTGGATATTAGCACAGTTATTAATGCGAACACGTGTTTCTAGGAGACCAATAAAGTGTAACCTGAACTCAGCAATGATATCCTTGACCGCTAGCTGATGATCCCTCTTGTTCAGGCCACGTACGTTCCATATGGCAAGGTTTAACATAGGTCCCCAGGTACGGGGTTGCTTCGCTTAGGACCCCTTGATGAACCTTCTGCACTATCAAGTAATTGTAGCGCATCGAAAGAGTTATAAGTAACAATTTCTTTACCTCTCTCTTCCCGACTGGGTCCCGCTATAGTTGGACGGGTACCACGGTCTACTGTCTGCTTCTCCACAGTGTGAGGTGTTGGGTGGTCTCTTGTTCTTTCAGTCACCATTGGGCCTTGCAGTGCTCCCACTTTGGGTACAAACACATTAACCGGTGGCTTGATAGATTTGGGTTTGTTGACAGTGCACTCCTTGGCTGAGTGTCCCAATGTCATACAGCTGGTGCACCTCGGGGGTAGCCATTCATACTCCACATTAATTTTGCATGGTAATTCTCCTCCTTCCTCATCAGGTGTCATAATAATAATGTGCTTTGGCATTTTCGAATTCACATCTAGCATAACGCAGACACGAGCGAAATCCAGTCTCGTGCATGCTCTCGTGATCGCATCCGGGTATAAAGGTTTACCCACTCCACTAGCCACTATGCTGAGTCCCCCCTCCGTCCACAACTCCACCGGAAGGTGGCGCAATTTGATCCAGACAGGAACCTGTGTATATTTAAGTTTCCTCAGAACCATTCCCGACTCCCATTTTTGAAGAACAATAGGCTGCCCCTGAAACAGCCACGACCCTCCTTCAATAATATCTTCCATATCTGCAACTGACTTAAACTGCAAGAAAAAGAAACCGTTAGTAGTACCAATTACCTCTCTTAACCCTGGCCAAACTGATAACGCATATTCCTTCAAATGGTGAAAGTACGGGCGTTTCCCCAAAAAGTATCCGACCGCAGTAGTTTTCCAGCGCTTAGACCCATTTCTGATAGTGTCTAACGTCGGTCTCACAATCACCTCTCCATTTTGTAGTGTTGGAGCAATGAACTTGAGGGTCTTTCGCGATGAGTGGTTGAATGCATGCGCAATTTTATCGTCAATAATTGGTTCGGGAAATGCATTCAACGGAGCAACAAATGATTTTTCCTTTGCCATGTTACACTCCACGTTCTCTGCCATTGTGTTGTCAAGAACCTGATTTTTTCCTACATCTTTGATGACATCAGCAGCAGCATCACTGTTGACATCAGGCCTAATGTCATCACTGTCATTACTGACATCAGCCCTAGCGATGCTGATGTCAGCAGAATTATCATCCAACCTTTGCGTCACGTCAGCCGCTGAGTTGGGCTCCACGTCATTGTTCACGTCCCCAGATCTGAGCGCCACCTCACTGTCCACGTCTCTCGCCGGCAGCACCGTCGGAAAACGTGTTTGCACCATCTCAGATCGCCGGAGGAGGTTTCCAGCAACTAACTTCACCGGCTGCGGAGTTTCTGCCATCATCAATCCATCGGACCCATCGTTTTCCGTCGTCTTCCCCATCCTGTTCGCCGGTAGAAGACTCCGGTAGGCCTGGCGCCTCGCACGAGCAGGTGGGAAATTTGTTGTCCTTGGCATCATCTTCTCCGGCGAAAAACAACGCAACATCGCAACCTTGCCAAATCGCAATTCCCATTTTAATGAAAGTTCCTCAAGGGCTGCCGTTGATTCATGGTCGTTTTTGTCAATTACCTTGTGTGCAAGACGAAGGAATTCAGCCATATTGAAAGAAGAATTCAGTCGTTCTCCATGGTTTTCGTTCAGATTTGCGCCGTCAAACCCTAGTTTAGGGTGTCGCACTAGGTTTTCGTCTTCCACGTCCAAGATTGCATCTTTTTCGATGGGTATTACTCCTTCACCCTCGCCATTCGTTCGGCTGTCGTCTGCCATAGTGACAACCTCCACATCAGTAGCCGTCGCTTCGTCTTCCTCAGCTGACTTTTCGGCTTCCACGGGCGTCGTTTCATCTTCGTGGGCGGCGCAAAACCCTAATTCTGAAAGTGGCGAACCAGGGCCGAAATCAACTGATTTTCCATCCAAAATGATTCCCTTGCCATCCTCATCACCATGCCAGCATAGGAGAGTATCAGAATCGACATTAATCTCCTCGATCCGAGCCTCCATCAATGGCGGATTTGCGGTTTTATCATATATTTCGCCAGAAACTTGCCCATGCCGGTCTGTCTCTTGCCGGATACCATCATCGCCAACCCCCTCGTCGTCGGCCGGAGCCCCATCCTCATCGCCGGCCGTTGGTGAAGTTGCAAGGGCGGATGTGTGTGTTTTTGGATGTGTGTTAGTGTGTGTGAGTGTAGAGAGAGAATTTTTGTGGGAGTCCATCTTTTTTTTTTCTACAGATTTTTCTCCGTCTTATGGAGTACCAAATCGAAGATGGGCGAAAGTTTCGTTCCCCTCTACTTTCTTGAAATGGATTGAAGCGTGTGTTACTACACCCTCATTTTCTGTTGTGCCGAATGGGAAACCTCATGGTTTTGTTCAAGGGAGCCAGAGAGCTTCGGCAGGGTGACCCTCTTTCGCCATACCTGTTTGTGCTTGTGATGGAAGTCCTACATTTGGGTTTCCTACAGTTGATTGATCAGAATGAAGTATTTTCTTTCCATTGGAAGTGTGACACAGCTAGAGTTTTTAAGTTGGGATTTGCGGATGATCTGTTGCTATTATGTCGGGCTGATATGGACTCTATTAGAGTATATAAGACAGGATTAGATCGATTTGCTGATATTTCGGGGCTAAGACTTAACTTGCAGAAAAGCCACCTTATTATCTCACGTTCAGCACAAGGACTACGTGAGGAGATGCTGGCAGAGCTCGGATTTCAAGAGGGCGTCTTACCGATGAGGTATTTAGGGCTCCCTCTTCTATCTTCTCGATTAACAACTGCTGATTGTCGTCCATTATTATCGAAGATTGATAAACGTATTGCTGGTTGGGAGGGTATGGCCATTTCATATGCTGGTAGGGTACAAATTATAAAATCTGTACTCATGTCACTGAGTTTATATTGGGCTTCGGCATTCATCCTTCCAAAGAAAGTTACTAACAAGATTGAGAAGAGGCTGCGAGCTTTCTTGTGGAAGGGGACAACCAGTGGTTATGCCAAAGTAGCTTGGAAAGATCTATGTCGACCGAAGGAGGAGGGAGGACTAGGATTCAAGGAAAATGACATTGCTGAGGATAAGGCTCCGGGGCCCGACGGGTATTCATCTGGTTTTTTCAAAGCTGCATGGCCTATAGTGGGGCAGGAGGTGTCATCGGCAGTGCTGGATTTCTTTAGTACAGGCAGACTTCTGAAGCAGATAAATACTACGCTTTTGGCGCTTATACCAAAGGTACATTCCCCTATGACTGTTGGTGATTTTCGACCTATATTACTGTGCACTAATGGCTGCGAGCTTTCACAGAGGATATTTCCATCTTGAATCGTGCACTAATGACTAAGAAACTCTGTGATATTATCAGATGTGATAGGACATCGATTTGGGTTGAATGACTTTACCAGGGTCGGTTACGAGACACCTCCATCTGGACGATTAGGGAGCATGGAGGCTCATGGGGATGGAGGAAAATTCTCCATCTACGGGTTTTCCTCCGCCCTATGGTGGATTATCAGATTGGAGATGGAAGGAAATTCTACTTATGGCTGGGCCACTGGCATTATCTTGGCCCTCTTAGTAACACATTTCCACGGGGATCGAGACTACTCGGATTGGAGGAGTCAGCTAAACTCAGTATAGTGATTAGTGAAGGAGAATGGCAGTGGCCTCCTATCACAGACTTCGAGTGCTTGGAGATCACACATACATTGCCCACAATCCATGGAGGGGAAGACCGCCATGTGTGGAGATTTGAGCAAAGACTACCTACAGCTCAGGCTCTTTACAGACTATTTGATCCACCAGGACCGAAAATAGGCTGGTCCTCGCTACTTTCGGGATCACTTAAGATTCCACATCACCTATTCATCCTATGGCTTGCTATTCTTGGCAAATTGGGTACGACGGACAAAGCATGGCTAGCCCACCTAGGCCCATGTATTCTGTGAAACGAGGGAGCGATAGAGACTCATACGGAGAATGGTACGATTTTCTTGGCCCAATAGTGACTGGATAACGGACATCGCATGGGCCTCCCAGCGATTGAGGGGTAAACACATTGTTAACATGTCATACCGAGCACTATTAGTATCATATGTTTACCACACAAATTCTTGGGTCTAGACATACGTTTGGGTCAAGTTTCGTCGAATTCTGAGAATGCTCAAAATTTAGTTGTTTTGCACGGTTTTATTAAAACAAGTTTGTTTCCATTTCTTACTAACTTGTCGGTATTATTACACTTAGAAAATTTACCACACATATTCTTGGGTCTAGACCTACGATTGGGTCATGTTTCGTCGAATTCTGAGAACGTTCAAAATTTAGTTGTTTTGCACGGTTTTATAAAAGCAAGTTTGTTTCCCTTTTATACTAACTAATAGTTACTATTACGCTTAGCAAATTTACAACACAAATGCTTGGGTCTAGACCTGCGATTGGGTCAAGTTTCGTCGAATTCTGAGAACGTTCAAAAGTTAACTGTTTTGCACGGTTTTATTAAAACAAGTTTGTTTCCCTTTTATACTAACTTGTAGTTATTATTACGCTTAGAAAATTTAACACACAAATTCTTGGGTCTAGTCCTACGTTTGGGTCAAGTTTCGTTGAATTTTGAGAATGCTCAAAATTTAGCTGTTTTGCACGGTTTTATTAAAACAAGTTTGTTTCCGTTTTATACTAACTTGTAGTTGTTATTATGCTTTGTAAATTTACAACACAAATGCTTGGGTCTAGACCAACGTTTGGGTCAAGTTTCGTCGAATTTTGAGAACATCAAAATTTAGCGGTTTGCACGGTTTATTAAAGCAAGTTTGTTTCCCTTTTATACTAACTTGTAGTATTATTATGCTTAGCAAATTTACAATACAAATGCTTGGGTCTAGACCAGCGATTGGGTCAAGTTTCGTCGAATTCTGTGAACGTTCAAAATTTAGTTGTTTTGCATGGTTTTATTAAAGAAAGTTTATTTCCCTTTTATACTAACTTGTAGTTACTATTATGCTTAGCAAATTTACTACACAAATGCTTGGGTCTAGACCTGCGATTGGGTCAAGTTTCGTCGAATTCTGAGAACGTTCAAAAGTTAGTTGTTTTGCACAGTTTTATTAAAATAAGTTTGTTTCCCTCTTACACTAACTTGTAGTTATTATTACACTTAGCAAATTTACAACACAAATGCTTGGGTCTAGACCAACGTTTGGATCAAATTTCGTCGAATTCTGAATACGTTCAAAATTTAGCTGTTTTGCACGGTTTTATTGAAGCAAGTTTGTTTCCCTTTTACACTAACTTGTAGTTATTATTATGCTTAGGAAATTTACAACACAAATGCTTGGGTCTAGACCAACGATTAGGTCAAGTTTCATTGAATTCTGTGAACGTTCAAAAGTTAACTATTTTGCACGGTTTTATTAAAACAAGTTTGTTTCCCTTTTATACTAACTTGTAGTTATTGTTACGCTTAGCAAATTTACCACAAAAATGCTTGGGTCTAGACCAACGTTTGGGACAGCTTTCGTCGAATTCTGAGAACGCTCAAAATTTAACTGTTTTGCACGGTTTTATTGAAACAAGTTTGTTTCCCTTTTATACTAACTTGTAGTTATTATTACGCTTTGCCAATTTACAACACAAATGCTTAGGTCTAGACCAATGTTTGGGTCAAGTTTCGTCGAATACTGAGAACGTTCAAAATTTAGTTGTTTTGCATGGTTTAATTAAAGCAAATTTGTTTTCCTTTTATACTAACTTGCAGTTATTATTACGCTTCGCAAATTTACTATACAAATGCTTGGGTCTAGATCTACGTTTGGGTCAAGTTTTGTTGAATTCTGAGAATGTTCAAAATTTAGTTGTTTTGCACGGTTTTGTTAAAGCAAGTTTGTTCCCCTTTTATACTAACTTGTAGTTATTATTACGCTTAGCAAATTTAACACACAAATTCTTCGGTCTAGACCTACGTTTGGGTCAGATTTCGTCGAATTCTGAGAATGCTCAAAATTTAGCAGTTATGCACGGTTTTATTAAAACAAGTTTGCTTCGCTTTTATACTAACTTGTAGTTATTATTATGCTTAGCAAATTTACAATACAAATGCTTGGTTCTATACCAACGTTTGGGTCCAGTTTGTCGAATTCTGAGAACGTTCAAAATTTAGCAGTTTTGCACGGTTTTATTAAAGCAAGTTGTTTCCGTTTTATACTAGCTTTAGTTATTATTACGCTTAGCAAATTTACAACACAAATGCTTGGTTCTAGACTTGCGACTGGGTCAAGTTTCATCGAATTCTGAGAACGTTTAAAATTTAGCTGTTTTGCACGGTTTTATTAAAACAAGTTTGTTTACCTTTTATACTCACTTGTAGTTACTATTATGCTTAGCAAATTTACCACACAAATGCTTGGGTCTAGACCAACGTCTGGGACAGATTTCGTCGAATTCTGAGAACGTTCAAAATTAAGCTATTTTGCACGGTTTTATTAAAGCAAGTTTGTTTCCCTTTTATACTAACTTGTAGTTATTATTATGCTTCGCAAATTTACAACACAAATGCTTGGGTCTAGACCTACGATTGGGTCAACTTTCGTCGAATTCTGAGAACGTTCAAAAGTTAGCTGTTTTACACGCTTTTATTAAAACAAGATTCTTTCCCTTTTATACTAACTTGTAGTTATTATTACGCTTAGGAAATTTAACACACAAATTCTTGGGTCTAGACCTTCGTTTGGGTCGAGTTATCCAATTCTGAGAACGCTCAAAATTTAACGGTTCTGCTCGGTTTTATTGAAACAAGTTTGTTTCCCTTTTATACTAACTTGTAGTTATTATTACGCTTTGCCAATTTACAACACAAATGCTTAGGTCTAGACCAATGTTTGGGTCAAGTTTCGTCGAATACTGAGAACGTTCAAAATTTAGCTGTTTTGCACGGTTTAATTAAAGCAAATTTGTTTTTCTTTTATACTAACTTGCAGTTATTATTACGCTTCGCAAATTTACTATACAAATGCTTGGGTCTAGGTCTACGTTTGGGTCAAGTTTTGTTGAATTCTGAGAATGTTCAAAATTTAGTTTTTTGGGTAAATGTAAATTTCATTAATAAAGAGTAATGGTACAGTACAACATGGGATCATCAACTGGTTTCTCCCTCTACCCAAGGGATACGCCATAATCTATACAATGCTCGTGTACTGACTGACGCTGCTAAATCAATGCTAAGAATCCTCTATCTGACGTCATTGATGATTAGGATGCTCAATGTGGCCGGTGTCCGCTCAGTATGATCAAATCTCCTCAAGTTCCTCTCCTTCCATATGTGGTAGACACACGCTGCCAGTAGTGTACGGTAAGCTCTATTAATAATGTGCTTACCTCTCCATTTCCGTGTCGCCCATTCAATATCTGTTGCCCAATCTCTATTGGGCCAGTGAAAGCGAATCCTTCTGCGAATCTCATAAAGGCACTGACGACTAAATCTGCATCGGAAGAATAAATGTGGATGAGATTCCGTAGCTCCCTCATCGCACAATATGCACACCCCCAGGTGAGATAGCCATGATTTGTCTGTGGTAGGTAGTTTGCCAAGGATTGCTAGCCATAAGATGAACGAATGACGAGGAATCTTCAAGGAGTCCAAAAGTAGTGAAGACCATCCTACTTTCGGCTCAGGGTGAGCGAATAATCGGTAGAGGGCCTGAGTAGTAGGTTGTCCTTCGTCACATCTCCACACCACCCGATCCTCTCCTCCGAAAATAAGCGGTAGGTTATGTGTGATTTCCAAACATTCAAAGTCAGTGATGGTAGGCCATTGCCATTCTCCTGCTGAAATCACCAAGCTGAGTTTTGCTGATTCTTCAAGTCTAAGATGGCGGGGACCTTGAGGGAATCGCTCGATAAGTGGACCCAAGTGATGCCACGGGTCCTGCCAAACAAAGAATCTGTCTCCATTTCCAATCTGGTAATCCACGATAGCGCGAAGGAAAGGATGAAGCCTGAGTATTTTTCGCCATCCCCAAGAACCTCCATGTTCACGGATAGTCCAAATCGATCTCTCACCTAATCGGTCTTGGTAGAGCCACTGAACCCATATGGATGTCCTGTCACACTGGATAACATCACATAATTTCTTGCTCATTAATGCGCGATTCAAGGTGGAGATGTCCTTGAACCCAAGTCCCCCCTCATCCATCAGTCGACACACATCTTTCCAGGCTACCTTAGCGTACCCACTAGACGTCGTACCCTTCCATAGGAAAGTCCTCAACCTCTTCTCAATTTCATTGATGACTTTCTTAGGTAATATGAATGCAGAAGCCCAATATAAGCTCAATGCTGAAAGCACAGATTTGATGATTTGTACCCGCCCAGCATATGATAATGAAATCCCTTCCCATCCATTAATACGTGCATCAATTTTTGAGATAAGCGGTTGGCAATCAGAGATGGTCAGCCTAGACGAGATTAAGGGAAGACCCAGGTATCTCATTGGAAGGTGGCCCTCCTGAAAGCCCAAAATATCCAACATCTGGTCTTCAAATTTTGAGCCGAACGTGAAATGATTAAGTGACTTTTTTGGACATTCAACCGAAGGCCCGACAACTCCGCAAACCAGTCCAATCCCTCTTTGAAGACTCTGATGGAGTCTAAGTCAGCTCTGCACAGTAAGAGGAGGTCGTCTGCAAATCCCATCTGAAACCTTAGAACTCTCACACTTCCAATGATAAGTGAATTGGATGTCCTGTTCAATTCGTTGCAAGAATCCCAGATGTAAAGCTTCCATAACAAGAACAAACAGATAAGGAGAAAGTGGGTCTCCCTGTCGTAGTCCTCTCGCTCCAGCAAAGAACCCATGAGGTTTTCCATTGAGCCCAATCGAGAATGATGTCGTGGAAACACACTCCTCAATCCACCTTGTAAACGTAGGTGGAAACCCGAACAACTGCAAAACTGCTAACAGGAAGTCCCACTCCACCGTATCATAGGCCTTCCTGATATCCACTTTAAGTGCGCATCTTGGGGGTAGACGCATCTGGTTATATCTCGAGAATAATTCCTGGGCTAACATAATGTTGTCCCCAATGCTTCTTCCCGGAATAAAAGTTGTCTGACATGGGCTAACTATCTTGTCCAGTAGCACACTAATTTTTTGGACGAGTAGTTTCGCAATGATCTTGTATAAAACATTGCAGCATGAAATTGGTCTAAAATCATTAACCGACATAGGAGTATGTACCTCTGGGATCAGGGCCAAGATCGTGGAGTTGATCTGCTTCAGAAGTTTTCCGGTAGAAAAGAAATCTAGTACCGCCCTCGTAACTTCTTCCCCAACCACAGGCCAAGCCGCCTTGAAAAACCTTGACGAGTAACCATCAGGTCCCGGTGCCTTGTCATCAGCAATATCGAACACTGCTTGCTTCACATCATCCGCCGAGAGTGGAAGGAATAATTGATTAGCTTCCTCATCAGTGATACTGTGCCTTACCCACGGTCTAAGATAACAAATATCCACTGACAGCCGTCTTCTGGTGCCTCCTAAGAGGTTCTGATAGTTGACAAACTCATGGGCGACTTCTCCTAGATCCGTGTGTGTGAAACCATTCTCATCATTTATCTGTAAGATTCTTCTCATTACTCGTCTCTGTGCAATTTTACGAAAGAAAACCCGGGAACATTGGTCTCCGTCTTTCATCCACTGCATCTTGGCTCTCTGCTGCAGCATAATTTGTTCAAGTTTTGCCGCTTTAGCATAAACGACTCGACAACAATGCTCCAGAAGTAAATATAGCTCATTTTGTCTATCAGAGCTCACCAACTGTTGTGCCTCATCAAGAAAACCTTTGGCTAGTTGGACATTCATCGTCAAATCTCCCTTATTTCTCCTTTGTAGTCTAAAGACTGGTTTAAGTGCCTTCAGTTTACGTGTCACAGCATACATAGGAATACCAACAATCTCATGATGCCAAATATTCTGCACATTGTGGATAAACTCAGGTGAATGGGCAAGATAGTTATCAAATTGAAACATGCCTCCATTATGTTGCTGTATATCCCCATGTAAAACCAGTGGAGAGTGGTCAGATGTCCGTGGAGTAAGGCTGCGATAATATGCGCTCGGGAACCTTGCCAGCCAGCGGTCATTAATAAGAATCCGATCCAGCCGCTTCCATAAACTCCTCATAGACGTACTGCAATTATGCCACGTGAACCATTCACCTTGCATAGAAAGTGGGATCAGCCCCGCCTCCAGAATACCGGCATTAAATTCTTCGGTGGTCATCCTTATATTTCCTGAGATGCCACTTACTTCGTTAAGGTCACGTACTGCATTAAAATCCCCTCCCACCATCCACGGGATGTCAGAGCATTGCTGAGCTAGCGTCTCCAGTGCAGTCCATAAATTCCGACGATCAATCACCTCAGATGCCCCATAAACAACAGTGATAATAACAGATTCATTGTCAGCCATATTAGTAACCCGACAGTGAATAAATTGATCTGCCGAGTCTAAGATATGGACATCAACAACATTCTCATCCCAAGCTAGCCAGATGCGATTACCAACAGAAGAATAATCGACAAACCATTTCCAATGTGGAAGTAGAAACGATTGAATATGCATAACATTATTCAAACGAACACGAGTTTCAAGAATGCCTAGGAAGTGTAACCTGTATTCAGAGACCAAGTCCTTCGAAGCGAGCTGATGGTCTCGTTTGTTCAGCCCACGGACATTCCACACAGCGATGTTCAACATGGATCATCGTCCATGGGGCTGCTTGTGTTAGGACCCCCTGAATGCTCACCTGCATCATCAATTAAATGCAAAGCGTCAAAAGCATTATAAATAACAATTGCCTTACCTCTCTCGTCTTGCTTGGAGTGGTTCTGGTCCACATGTCTATCTCCCGCATCTGCTTTGGGTATATCTTCAACCACTGGTTTCTTCGTCTTGCGTCCCTTAGTCGGAAGTTGTGGCTGTGATACATTGACTTTCGGCACATACACATTCACTGTTGGCTTCGTCGGTTTGCGGGTTTTGTTTAGTGCACAATCGTTATCCGAATGTCCCAATGACATGCACGCTGTGCACTTTGGCGGGAGCCATTCGTACTCAACGTCAACTTTGCAAGGTGTCTCCCCTCCTTCTTCATCAGGTGCCATGACAATAATATGTTTATGCAACTTTTGTGTGGCATCAATCATCACACATACACGAGCAAAGTCCAGTCTCGTGCATGCTCTTGTAATCGCGTCGGGGTAAAGGGGCTTCCCCACACCACTCGCAAAAGTGCTCAATCCTTCTGTCGTCCAAAATTCCATCGGAAGGTGTCGTAATTTAATCCAGACGGGCACTTGTGTATGCTTCAACTTTCTCATGGCCATCCCCGGTTCCCACTTTTGAAGTACTATCGGCTGCCCTTGGAACAACCACGGGCCTCCCTCAATTATCTCCTCCATATCAAAAACTGTTTTAAACTGAAAAAAGAAGAATCCGTTTGTGGTCGCTATCACCTCCCTTAGTGCTGGCCAGACCGAATGTGCAAACTCCTTAAGGTGATGATAATATGGCCGTTTGCCCAAGAAATAGCCAACTGCAGTAGATTTCCAACGTTTAGACCCATTACGTACCGCATCTAAAGAAGGTCGAACGACAACCTCTCCGTTCTGCATTGTTGGGGCAATGAATGATAAGGTTTTTCGGGTCGAATGATTAAATGCATGCGCTATTTTGTCGTCAATGATTGTTTTCGGGTATGCGTGCAACGGTATATTTCCAACGTACAATCCCGTTGGAACAGGAGCATCATGCGTAGCTTGTTTTCTTTCCACAGAATTGCTGACATCAGCCCTATTTTTGCATGTGTCCGCGCTGATGTCAGCCCTAGCTTTCCTTGTATCATCGATGATGTCAGCCCTAGCAGCAGCGATGATGTCAGCCCTAGCTGCAGTGATGATGTCAGCCCTAGCAGCAGCGATGATGTCAGCCCTAGCATCAGTGATGATGTCAGCCCTAGCAGCAGCGATGATGTCAGCCATACTAGGGCTGATGTCAGCAGTATGTTCCAAGCAAGCCTCCATGTCACTCACATTCCCCGCCACATCAGCTCCAACGTTGTCCACCGAGGCGTCCATGTCAGCAACATTGCGCACGTCATCCTTCGTCGGAATTCCAACGGTCGCCGGCGAGATCTGGTTCTCGTTGCTGCTGTGCAAAGCCGCCGGCGAGGTCTGGTTCGCGTTGCTGCTGTGCAAAACCGCCGCGAGGTCTGGTTCGCGTTACTCAAAGCCGCCGCCGAGTTTTGGTTTGCGTTGTTGCTGTGCAAAGCCGCCGGCGGAGAAGGTGTGATTATTCTCCCACGCACAGCCGGTCGACGCTGAAGTGTCGCTGCCATTCCGGTTCCTAGTATCGTCGTCGCCTGTGTTGTACGTCTCCGGCATACCTGTTTCAGCTCGCGAGCAAACGGGTGTTCGTCAACATTCAAGCTTTCCGCCGGCAACCGCGACTTCTCAATCCCAAATCGAGCCTCCCATCGTCGTTTCAATTCGTTCAGAGCATCCATTGCTGTGAGTCGCCATGGTCGATTACCTTGTGTGCGAGAGTGAGGAACTCGTCCAAGTTGAAGTCGCGTGGAGACGAAGACCCATTTCCGCCATTGTTGACGGCGCGAGACCTCAGTTCCAGATCCGGCTGTTCACCGCCCATTTCTTCACCATTTCTCGTCACCGACGTTCCTTCCACCTCCACAGACGTTGGGCTGCCATGGGAGACACCTTCAGTCGCCGGATCATAGGAGGCCGGCTCTTCTTCTTCCATGGCGAGTTCTTCTTCGCGCAGCAACTGTTCATCTTCCTCCCCTCCATCCCCGGCCACCGGACGGCTGTCGGCGTCCTCTCCACCATAGTCGTCGCCGGCCGGCGCTTCTCCTCCATCGCCGGTCGGAGTTTTCATGGGGAAGACAATAGTGTGTGTTATTGGTGGTGTAGTAGTGTGTGTAGTAGGGAGAGAATTTTTAGTGAGAGAATTTTTGCATCACATTGCATCACATGAAACTTTTTAACATTCCTCTCTTTAGACAACTTTTGAGTGAAGAGGATGCTAGATTTCTACTTGAGCCATTCACACCAGCTGATGTCAAGCAGGCGGTTTTTGACATTGCTGAGGATAAGGCTCCGGGGCCCGACGGGTATTCATCTGGTTTTTTCAAAGATTCATGGCCTATAGTGGGGCAGGAGGTGTCATCGGCAGTGCTGGATTTCTTTAGTACAGGCAGACTTCTGAAGCAGATAAATACTATGCTTTTGGCGCTCATACCAAAGGTACATTCCCCTATGACTGTTGGTGATTTTCGGCCTATATCTTGCTGTAATATGTTGTACAAGATTATTGCTAAGCTCATTGTCCAACGGTTGAGTGTGATACTGGACAAACTAATTAGTCCGTGCCAAGCGGCTTTTGTGCCTGGACGAAGCATTGGAGACAATATTATGCTGGCGCAGGAACTTTTTACCGGATATAACCAGACTCGTCTACCACCCCGGTGTGCTTTAAAAGTGGACATTCGAAAGGCATATGACACGATAGAATGGGATTTCATGATTGCTGTGATGGAGCTATTTGGGTTCCCCTCTACTTTTTTTTTTTGGGGTAAGTGTAATTTTCATTAAAAAGAAAGTATAGTACAACAGTGTCCCTCATTAGGCGCTTCCCTCGACAGGCCAAGGGATACGCCACAGTGTCTATACAAGGCACATGTGCTAATAGAGCTAGGAAGCTTAATACTGAGTATACGTTGCCGCACATCTTCTACTATTAAGTTGGCCACTACGCTCGGGGGCCTCTCCTCGTGCTCAAAATGTCTCAGATTTCTCTCCCTCCAAATATGGTAAACACACGATCCAAGCAGGCATCGGTAGGATATATTGATGATGTGCTTCCCACGCCATCTTCTTGCACCCCATTCAACATCACTGACCCAATCCCGATTAGGCCACTGGAATCGTACAATGCGCCGAATACTATTGAGGCATCTTCTACTGAATCTGCAGTGGAAAAACAGGTGGTTATGTGACTCCACCATGTCTTCATTGCACAGCACGCAGTACCCAAGATGGGAAAGCCATGGTTTATCCGTCGTTGCGAGCTTCTCCAGGATAGCTAGTCAAAGGATAAACAAATGTCGCGGGATCTTTAAAGAACCCGAAAGTAGTGAAATCCAACCTACTTTCGGTCCTGCTGGTATCATAGCCCGATAGAACTCCTGGGTAGTGGGTTTCCCACTCGAACCTTTCCATATAATACGATCTGTACCCCCATGGATCCGAGGCAGCACGTGTGTAATCTCCACGCATTCCATGTCCGTGATGAATGGCCATTGCCAATGACCCTCACAGATAACTGAGCTTAGCATGGTAGACTCATGCAATCCCAGACTGTTGGATCCCCGCAGAAATCTGTCAAGGAGGGGCCCAAGGTGATGCCAAGGATCCTTCCATAAGAAAAAATCACTTCCATCAGCAATGCGATATTCCACCACTGAGCGTAACCAGCCTCTCAACCTAAACATTTTTCTCCATCCCCATGGTTCACGATTCTCCGGGATAGTCCATATCGAATCATCTCGTAGTCTGCCATGCCGCAACCACTCGACCCAAATAGAAATCCTATCACATCGGATGACTTCACAGAGTTTTTTGCACATCAATGCTCGATTAAGAGTTCCCATATCCTTAAGGCCAAGGCCTCCCTCCTCCTTCGGTTTGCAAATCTCCTTCCATGCAACTTTAGGGTATCCACTATTTCCCGTACCTCTCCATAAGAAGCTCGCAATCGCTTCTCAATGTCTTTAATGACCCCTTTTGGCAAAATAAATGCCGAAGCCCAATAGACACCCATAGCCACAAGAACAGACTTAATGATTTGTACCCTGCCGGCATATGACAGTGCCAATCCCTCCCAACCATTGATCCGTGTATCGATCTTACTCAGTAATGGTTGACAGTCAGCAATAGATAATCGAGAAGAGATCAATGGTAGACCCAGATACCTCATCGGTAAGTGGCCTTCCTGAAACCCCAACACCGCAAGTAGCTCCTCTCGTATATTCTGGGCTGATCGGGATATGATGATGTGGTTTTCTAGAACATAGAGGCGTAACCCCGACCAATCAGCAAATCTATCTAATTCGGATTTGAAAACCCGAACAGATTCAGTATTGGCCCGGCAGAATAGGAGTAAGTCATCAGTGAACCCCAATTGGAAGATTCTAAGATCGTCACACTTCCAATGGAATGCGAAGTTCATGTCCTGCTCGATCAGCTGTAGTATTCCCATGTGGAGAACCTCCATCACAAGGACGAAGAGATATGGTGATAAGGGGTCGCCCTGTCGAAGCCCTCTAGCACCCGCAAAATATCCATGTGGCTTTCCGTTCATCCCCACTGAAAAGGAAGGTGAACTGATACACTCCTCAACCTATCGACGGAAAGTCTCTGGGAAACCGAATAGCTGAAGCACATTCGACAGTGTCATACGCCTTCCGAATGTCAACTTTCAAAGCACATCTCGGTGGGAGTCGGGCCTGATTGTAACCAGTGAAGAGTTCCTGTGCTAACATAACATTATCCCCTATGCTCCAGCCAGGGACAAACGCTGCCTGGCAGGGGCTGATAATCTTGTCCAATATCACACTCAATTTTTGGACAATAAGTTTAGCAATGATTTTATAAAGTACGTTACAGCAGGAGATAGGGCGAAAATCTGCAACAGATGTGGGAGATTGTACCTTGGGGATAACCGTCAATATTGTGCTATTAATCTGCTTAAGAAGCTTCCCCGTAGAAAAGAAATCCAGTACTGCCTTCGTTATCTCCTATCCCACCACCGGCCAGGCGTTTTTATAGAATCTTGATGAATACCCATCAGGTCTAGGTGCTCTATCCTCGCCGATATCAAAAACAGCTTTTTTTATATCCTCTGCACTGAACGGTTCAAGTAGGTGGTCTGCCTCCTCAGTTGTTATGATATACCTCGCCCAAGGCCGAAGAAACTGCAGGTCCATCACCCTCTGACGCCTGTCTCCCCCTAGTAAGGATTGATATTAGGAGATAAATTCATGTATGACTGCATTTGGTTCCGTAATTGTAATTCCTTGGGCATCATTAATTTGCAAGATTCGTCTAGCTGTCATTCTTTGGGCAATTTTACGAAAGAACACTCTGGAGCACTGGTCACCACCCTTCATCCATTCCATCTTTGCCCTCTGCTGCAGCATGATCCTCTCCAATTCGGCCGCCTTAGCATACACAAGCCGACTGCAGTGCTCCAACAGAAGAATAAGCTCATCCTGTCTGTGCGAGCTTACTAGCACTTGGGCCTGCTCCAGGAATCCCCTTGCCAACTCAACATTGTGAGAAAGATCCCCTTTATTTCTCCTCTGTTCTCGAAAAATAGGTTTGAGTGCCTTGAGTTTGCGGGTGATTGAGAACATAGGCACTCCCACTATTTGTTGCTGCCATATACTCTGCACGCTAGGAATAAAATCTGGTGAGAGAGTAAGAAAGTTGTCAAACAGGAACATACCTCCAAATCGCTGCTGATTATCCCCATTAACCACCATCGGCGAGTGATCTTATGTCCGTGGAGTGAGGCATTGGTAGAATACTGATGGAAACCGCAAAGTCCATGTATCATTGGTTAGCATACGATCAAGTCGCTTCCACAAGTTGCGAGGGCTAGCACTACGATTATGCCATGTGTACCATTCACCCTGCATCGGTAATGGCAAAAGCGCAGTATTCTGTAGGCACGTATTAAATTCCTCCATCGCCACTCTTATATCTCCCGACGTACCACAGACCTCACTGAGATCCCTTACTGCATTGAAGTCACCTCCAACCAGCCAGGGAATATTAATGCATTGGAGAGCTAAGGATTCTAGAGAGGCCCACAATTCTCGCCTATCAGAGACCTCAGTAGCACCATGATATGGTATTGACCATGGGTGGCCCGATCTTTACGGCGTAGGCTAGAAATGGATAAAGTGGTTCGTGACCTGAGGAATGTAAATAGTCAACCACGTTATATGAACGTGACCTACTACTTAGAACATTCAACCAACCACGAGCACGAGTAAACCAATCCACACAACGACACACTTGGGTCGAGCACGAATTGGAGGCTATGTGAATTTGATTCACCAATCTAATAGACTAGATTGACAAAGCAAAGGTTTCACAAAAGCTAAAACAACTGTATAACTCTCCAAAGTAAGAGAACACTCAATATTTTATAAACTAGATCAATTCTTGAATATTTCGATTGTATCCCGCATGCATGGCTGGTATGTGCCTTTTATAGGCCTAAAACACTTCCAAATTAACCTTTCATGTCCCCAAGTGACTCCTTGGTGGACGTACATTCAATACTTGGTCAAAAATAACTAAAAACTATGCAATCTTGGTCATAACCGAGTAAAACCCATGCATGACCATGTGAATCCGTGAATTGGTGTATAAATGCACTTTGAATGTAGTTGAAAGGACTCTTTTGACCACATGGCTGCACTTGGACGAATTGGGCTCCTATTGTGGGCTTCCTTGGGCTTGAATTAATGAAATTAAGCTCACATGTTGGGCCTCTGATTGTGACTTGATCCCATTAGCAAGGACTAAGTTGGATTGGGCTTGAATTACTTCTTGCATTCTCTTCAACCTTTCTCTTGTCATTGGCCCACTTCCAATGGTTAAATCTTGGTCCATTGGATCTTGAATTTCTTTTGCTTGTTGGACGCCCTTGATATTCCTATCACACCATACACAATAGTAATATCAAGATACTCTTGTAATGCTCTAATAGTGGCACGGCAGTGTATAAACTGGTTTCCCACCTCAATAATATCCACATCAGTATAGTTATAATCCCAAGCTATCCAAATCCGATTTCCAATATTGTCATAATCCATAAACCATTTCCAATGAGGTATAAAAAATGATTGGATATTAGCACAGTTATTAATGCGAACACGTGTTTCTAGGAGACCAATAAAGTGTAACCTGAACTCAGCAATGATATCCTTGACCGCTAGCTGATGATCCCTCTTGTTCAGGCCACGTACGTTCCATATGGCAAGGTTTAACATAGGTCCCCAGGTACGGGGTTGCTTCGCTTAGGACCCCTTGATGAACCTTCTGCACTATCAAGTAATTGTAGCGCATCGAAAGAGTTATAAGTAACAATTTCTTTACCTCTCTCTTCCCGACTGGGTCCCGCTATAGTTGGACGGGTACAACGGTCTACTGTCTGCTTCTCCACAGTGTGAGGTGTTGGGTGGTCTCTTGTTCTTTCAGTCACCATTGGGCCTCGCAGTGCTCCCACTTTGGGTACAAACACATTAACCGGTGGCTTGATAGATTTGGGTTTGTTGACAGTGCACTCCTTGGCTGAGTGTCCCAATGTCATACAGCTGGTGCACCTCGGGGGTAGCCATTCATACTCCACATTAATTTTGCATGGTAATTCTCCTCCTTCCTCATCAGGTGTCATAATAATAATGTGCTTTGGCATTTTCGAATTCACATCTAGCATAACGCAGACACGAGCGAAATCCAGTCTCGTGCATGCTCTCGTGATCGCATCCGGGTATAAAGGTTTACCCACTCCACTAGCCACTATGCTGGGTCCCTCCTCCGTCCACAACTCCACCGGAAGGTGGCGCAATTTGATCCAGACAGGAACCTGTGTATGTTTAAGTTTCCTCAGAACCATTCCCGGCTCCCATTTTTGAAGAACAATAGGCTGCCCCTGAAACAGCCACGACCCTCCTTCAATAATATCTTCCATATCTGCAACTGACTTAAACTGCAAGAAAAAGAAACCGTTAGTAGTACCAATTACCTCTCTTAACCCTGGCCAAACTGATAACGCATATTCCTTCAAATGGTGAAAGTACGGGCGTTTCCCCAAAAAGTATCCGACCGCAGTAGTTTTCCAGCGCTTAGACCCATTTCTGATAGTGTCTAACGTCGGTCTCACAATCACCTCTCCATTTTGTAGTGTTGGAGCAATGAACTTGAGGGTCTTTCGCGATGAGTGGTTGAATGCATGCGCAATTTTATCGTCAATAATTGGTTCGGGAAATGCATTCAACGGAGCAACAAATGATTTTTCCTTTGCCATGTTACACTCCACGTTCTCTGCCATTGTGTTGTCAAGAACCTGATTTTTTCCTACATCTTTGATGACATCAGCAGCAGCATCACTGTTGACATCAGGCCTAATGTCATCACTGTCATTACTGACATCAGCCCTAGCGATGCTGATGTCAGCAGAATTATCATCCAACCTTTGCGTCACGTCAGCCGCTGAGTTGGGCTCCACGTCATTGTTCACGTCCCCAGATCCGAGCGCCACCTCACTGTCCACGTCTCTCGCCGGCAGCACCGTCGGAAAACGTGTTTGCACCATCTCAGATCGCCGGAGGAGGTTTCCAGCAACTAACTTCACCGGCTGCGGAGTTTCCGCCATCATCAATCCATCGGACCCATCGTTTTCCGTCGTCTTCCCCATCCTGTTCGCCGGTAGAAGACTCCGGTAGGCCTGGCGCCTCGCACGAGCAGGTGGGAAATTTGTTGTCCTTGGCATCATCTTCTCCGGCGAAAAACAACGCAACATCGCAACCTTGCCAAATCGCAATTCCCATTTTAATGAAAGTTCCTCAAGGGCTGCCGTTGATTCATGGTCGTTTTTGTCAATTACCTTGTGTGCAAGACGAAGGAATTCAGCCATATTGAAAGAAGAATTCAGTCGTTCTCCATGGTTTTCGTTCAGATTTGCGCCGTCAAACCCTAGTTTAGGGTGTCGCACTAGGTTTTCGTCTTCCACGTCCAAGATTGCATCTTTTTCGATGGGTATTACTCCTTCACCCTCGCCATTCGTTCGGCTGTCGTCTGCCATAGTGACAACCTCCACATCAGTAGCCGTCGCTTCGTCTTCCTCAGCCGACTTTTCGGCTTCCAGGGGCGTCGTTTCATCTTCGTGGGCGGCGCAAAACCCTAATTCTGAAAGTGGCGAACCAGGGCCGAAATCAACTGATTTTCCATCCAAAATGATTCCCTTGCCATCCTCATCACCATGCCAGCATAGGAGAGTATCAGAATCGACATTAATCTCCTCGATCCGAGCCTCCATCAATGGCGGATTTGCGGTTTTATCATATATTTCGCCAGAAACTTGCCCATGCCGGTCTGTCTCTTGCCGGATACCATCATCGCCAACCCCCTCGTCGTCGGCCGGAGCCCCATCCTCATCGCCGGCCGTTGGTGAAGTTGCAAGGGCGGATGTGTGTGTTTTTGGATGTGTGTTAGTGTGTGTGAGTGTAGAGAGAGAATTTTTGTGGGAGTCCATCTTTTTTTTTTCTACAGATTTTTCTCCGTCTTATGGAGTACCAAATCGAAGATGGGCGAAAGTTTCGTTCCCCTCTACTTTCTTGAAATGGATTGAAGCGTGTGTTACTACACCCTCATTTTCTGTTGTGCCGAATGGGAAACCTCATGGTTTTGTTCAAGGGAGCCAGAGAGCTTCGGCAGGGTGACCCTCTTTCGCCATACCTGTTTGTGCTTGTGATGGAAGTCCTACATTTGGGTTTCCTACAGTTGATTGATCAGAATGAAGTATTTTCTTTCCATTGGAAGTGTGACACAGCTAGAGTTTTTAAGTTGGGATTTGCGGATGATCTGTTGCTATTATGTCGGGCTGATATGGACTCTATTAGAGTATATAAGACAGGATTAGATCGATTTGCTGATATTTCGGGGCTAAGACTTAACTTGCAGAAAAGCCACCTTATTATCTCACGTTCAGCACAAGGACTACGTGAGGAGATGCTGGCAGAGCTCGGATTTCAAGAGGGCGTCTTACCGATGAGGTATTTAGGGCTCCCTCTTCTATCTTCTCGATTAACAACTGCTGATTGTCGTCCATTATTATCGAAGATTGATAAACGTATTGCTGGTTGGGAGGGTATGGCCATTTCATATGCTGGTAGGGTACAAATTATAAAATCTGTACTCATGTCACTGAGTTTATATTGGGCTTCGGCATTCATCCTTCCAAAGAAAGTTACTAACAAGATTGAGAAGAGGCTGCGAGCTTTCTTGTGGAAGGGGACAACCAGTGGTTATGCCAAAGTAGCTTGGAAAGATCTATGTCGACCGAAGGAGGAGGGAGGACTAGGATTCAAGGAAAATGACATTGCTGAGGATAAGGCTCCGGGGCCCGACGGGTATTCATCTGGTTTTTTCAAAGCTGCATGGCCTATAGTGGGGCAGGAGGTGTCATCGGCAGTGCTGGATTTCTTTAGTACAGGCAGACTTCTGAAGCAGATAAATACTACGCTTTTGGCGCTTATACCAAAGGTACATTCCCCTATGACTGTTGGTGATTTTCGACCTATATTACTGTGCACTAATGGCTGCGAGCTTTCACAGAGGATATTTCCATCTTGAATCGTGCACTAATGACTAAGAAACTCTGTGATATTATCAGATGTGATAGGACATCGATTTGGGTTGAATTACTTTACCAGGGTCGGTTACGAGACACCTCCATCTGGACGATTAGGGAGCATGGAGGCTCATGGGGATGGAGGAAAATTCTCCATCTACGGGTTTTCCTCCGCCCTATGGTGGATTATCAGATTGGAGATGGAAGGAAATTCTACTTATGGCTGGGCCACTGGCATTATCTTGGCCCTCTTAGTAACACATTTCCACGGGGATCGAGACTACTCGGATTGGAGGAGTCAGCTAAACTCAGTATAGTGATTAGTGAAGGAGAATGGCAGTGGCCTCCTATCACAGACTTCGAGTGCTTGGAGATCACACATACATTGCCCACAATCCATGGAGGGGAAGACCGCATTGTGTGGAGATTTGAGCAAAGACTACCTACAGCTCAGGCTCTTTACAGACTATTTGATCCACCAGGACCGAAAATAGGCTGGTCCTCGCTACTTTCGGGATCACTTAAGATTCCACGTCACCTATTCATCCTATGGCTTGCTATTCTTGGCAAATTGGGTACGACGAACAAAGCATGGCTAGCCCACCTAGGCCCATGTATTCTGTGAAACGAGGGAGCGATAGAGACTCATACGGAGAATGGTACGATTTTCTTGGCCCAATAGTGACTGGATAACGGACATCGCATGGGCCTCCCAGCGATTGAGGGGTAAACACATTGTTAACATGTCATACCGAGCACTATTAGTATCATATGTTTACCACACAAATTCTTGGGTCTAGACATACGTTTGGGTCAAGTTTCGTCGAATTCTGAGAATGCTCAAAATTTAGTTGTTTTGCACGGTTTTATTAAAACAAGTTTGTTTCCATTTCTTACTAACTTGTCGGTATTATTACACTTAGAAAATTTACCACACATATTCTTGGGTCTAGACCTACGATTGGGTCATGTTTCGTCGAATTCTGAGAACGTTCAAAATTTAGTTGTTTTGCACGGTTTTATAAAAGCAAGTTTGTTTCCCTTTTATACTAACTAATAGTTACTATTACGCTTAGCAAATTTACAACACAAATGCTTGGGTCTAGACCTGCGATTGGGTCAAGTTTCGTCGAATTCTGAGAACGTTCAAAAGTTAACTGTTTTGCATGGTTTTATTAAAACAAGTTTGTTTCCCTTTTATACTAACTTGTAGTTATTATTACGCTTAATAAATTTAACACACAAATTCTTGGGTCTAGTCCTACGTTTGGGTCAAGTTTCGTTGAATTCTGAGAATGCTCAAAATTTAGCTGTTTTGCACGGTTTTATTAAAACAAGTTTGTTTCCGTTTTATACTAACTTGTAGTTGTTATTATGCTTTGTAAATTTACAACACAAATGCTTGGGTCTAGACCAACGTTTGGGTCAAGTTTCGTCGAATTTTGAGAACATCAAAATTTAGCGGTTTGCACGGTTTATTAAAGCAAGTTTGTTTCCCTTTTATACTAACTTGTAGTATTATTATGCTTAG
Source organism: Sesamum indicum (assembly GCF_026168435.1). Classification (NCBI taxonomy): domain Eukaryota; kingdom Viridiplantae; phylum Streptophyta; class Magnoliopsida; order Lamiales; family Pedaliaceae; genus Sesamum; species Sesamum indicum. The sequence goes on along the minus strand of NC_142667.1, from coordinate 5,269,244 downwards.
CAAATTTACAATACAAATGCTTGGGTCTAGACCAGCGATTGGGTCAAGTTTCGTCGAATTCTGTGAACGTTCAAAATTTAGTTGTTTTGCATGGTTTTATTAAAGAAAGTTTATTTCCCTTTTATACTAACTTGTAGTTACTATTATGCTTAGCAAATTTACTACACAAATGCTTGGGTCTAGACCTGCGATTGGGTCAAGTTTCGTCGAATTCTGAGAACGTTCAAAAGTTAGTTGTTTTGCACAGTTTTATTAAAATAAGTTTGTTTCCCTCTTACACTAACTTGTAGTTATTATTACGCTTAGCAAATTTACAACACAAATGCTTGGGTCTAGACCAACGTTTGGATCAAATTTCGTCGAATTCTGAATACGTTCAAAATTTAGCTGTTTTGCACGGTTTTATTGAAGCAAGTTTGTTTCCCTTTTACACTAACTTGTAGTTATTATTACGCTTAGGAAATTTACAACACAAATGCTTGGGTCTAGACCAACGATTAGGTCAAGTTTCATTGAATTCTGTGAACGTTCAAAAGTTAACTATTTTGCACGGTTTTATTAAAACAAGTTTGTTTCCCTTTTATACTAACTTGTAGTTATTGTTACGCTTAGCAAATTTACCACAAAAATGCTTGGGTCTAGACCAACGTTTGGGACAGCTTTCGTCGAATTCTGAGAACGCTCAAAATTTAACTGTTTTGCACGGTTTTATTGAAACAAGTTTGTTTCCCTTTTATACTAACTTGTAGTTATTATTACGCTTTGCCAATTTACAACACAAATGCTTAGGTCTAGACCAATGTTTGGGTCAAGTTTCGTCGAATACTGAGAACGTTCAAAATTTAGTTGTTTTGCACGGTTTAATTAAAGCAAATTTGTTTTCCTTTTATAATAACTTGCAGTTATTATTACGCTTCGCAAATTTACTATACAAATGCTTGGGTCTAGATCTACGTTTGGGTCAAGTTTTGTTGAATTCTGAGAATGTTCAAAATTTAGTTGTTTTGCACGGTTTTGTTAAAGCAAGTTTGTTCCCCTTTTATACTAACTTGTAGTTATTATTACGCTTAGCAAATTTAACACACAAATTTTTCGGTCTAGACCTACGTTTGGGTCAGATTTCGTCGAATTCTGAGAATGCTCAAAATTTAGCAGTTATGCACGGTTTTATTAAAACAAGTTTGCTTCGCTTTTATACTAACTTGTAGTTATTATTATGCTTAGCAAATTTACAATACAAATGCTTGGTTCTATACCAACGTTTGGGTCCAGTTTGTCGAATTCTGAGAACGTTCAAAATTTAGCAGTTTTGCACGGTTTTATTAAAGCAAGTTGTTTCCGTTTTATGCTAGCTTTAGTTATTATTACGCTTAGCAAATTTACAACACAAATGCTTGGTTCTAGACTTGCGACTGGGTCAAGTTTCATCGAATTCTAAGAACGTTTAAAATTTAGCTGTTTTGCACGGTTTTATTAAAACAAGTTTGTTTACCTTTTATACTCACTTGTAGTTACTATTATGCTTAGCAAATTTACCACACAAATGCTTGGGTCTAGACCAACGTCTGGGACAGATTTCGTCGAATTCTGAGAACGTTCAAAATTAAGCTATTTTGCACGGTTTTATTAAAGCAAGTTTGTTTCCCTTTTATACTAACTTGTAGTTATTATTATGCTTCGCAAATTTACAACACAAATGCTTGGGTCTAGACCTACGATTGGGTCAACTTTCGTCGAATTCTGAGAACGTTCAAAAGTTAGCTGTTTTACACGGTTTTATTAAAACAAGATTCTTTCCCTTTTATACTAACTTGTAGTTATTATTACGCTTAGGAAATTTAACACACAAATTCTTGGTTCTAGACCTTCGTTTGGGTCGAGTTATCCAATTCTGAGAACGCTCAAAATTTAACGGTTTTGCTCGGTTTTATTGAAACAAGTTTGTTTCCCTTTTATACTAACTTGTAGTTATTATTATGCTTTGCCAATTTACAACACATATGCTTAGGTCTAGACCAATGTTTGGGTCAAGTTTCGTCGAATACTGAGAACGTTCAAAATTTAGCTGTTTTGCACGGTTTAATTAAAGCAAATTTGTTTTTCTTTTATACTAACTTGCAGTTATTATTACGCTTCGCAAATTTACTATACAAATGCTTGGGTCTAGGTCTACGTTTGGGTCAAGTTTTGTTGAATTCTGAGAATGTTCAAAATTTAGTTTTTTGGGTAAATGTAAATTTCATTAATAAAGAGTAATGGTACAGTACAACATGGGATCATCAACTGGTTTCTCCCTCTACCCAAGGGATACGCCATAATCTATACAATGCTCGTGTACTGACTGACGCTGCTAAATCAATGCTAAGAATCCTCTGTCTGACGTCATTGATGATTAGGATGCTCAATGTGGCCGGTGTCCGCTCAGTATGATCAAATCTCCTCAAGTTCCTCTCCTTCCATATGTGGTAGACACACGCTGCCAGTAGTGTACGGTAAGCTCTATTAATAATGTGCTTACCTCTCGATTTCCGTGTCGCCCATTCAATATCTGTTGCCCAATCTCTATTGGGCCAGTGAAAGCGAATCCTTCTGCGAATCTCATAAAGGCACTGACGACTAAATCTGCATCGGAAGAATAAATGTGGATGAGATTCCGTAGCTCCCTCATCGCACAATATGCACACCCCCAGGTGAGATAGCCATGATTTGTCTGTGGTAGGTAGTTTGCCAAGGATTGCTAGCCATAAGATGAACGAATGACGAGGAATCTTCAAGGAGTCCAAAAGTAGTGAAGACCATCCTACTTTCGGCTCAGGGTGAGCGAATAATCGGTAGAGGGCCTGAGTAGTAGGTTGCCCTTCGTCACATCTCCACACCACCCGATCCTCTCCTCCGAAAATAAGCGGTAGGTTATGTGTGATTTCCAAACATTCAAAGTCAGTGATGGTAGGCCATTGCCATTCTCCTGCTGAAATCACCAAGCTGAGTTTTGCTGATTCTTCAAGTCTAAGATGGCGGGGACCTTGAGGGAATCGCTCGATAAGTGGACCCAAGTGATGCCACGGGTCCTGCCAAACAAAGAATCTGTCTCCATTTCCAATCTGGTAATCCACGATAGCGCGAAGGAAAGGATGAAGCCTGAGTATTTTTCGCCATCCCCAAGAACCTCCATGTTCACGGATAGTCCAAATCGATCTCTCACGTAATCGGTCTTGGTAGAGCCACTGAACCCATATGGATGTCCTGTCACACTGGATAACATCACATAATTTCTTGCTCATTAATGCGCGATTCAAGGTGGAGATGTCCTTGAACCCAAGTCCCCCCTCATCCATCAGTCGACACACATCTTTCCAGGCTACCTTAGCGTACCCACTAGACGTCGTACCCTTCCATAGGAAAGTCCTCAACCTCTTCTCAATTTCATTGATGACTTTCTTAGGTAATATGAATGCAGAAGCCCAATATAAGCTCAATGCTGAAAGCACAGATTTGATGATTTGTACCCGCCCAGCATATGATAATGAAATCCCTTCCCATCCATTAATACGTGCATCAATTTTTGAGATAAGCGGTTGGCAATCAGAGATGGTCAGCCTAGACGAGATTAAGGGAAGACCCAGGTATCTCATTGGAAGGTGGCCCTCTTGAAAGCCCAAAATATCCAACATCTGGTCTTCAAATTTTGAGCCGAACGTGAAATGATTAAGTGACTTTTTTGGACATTCAACCGAAGGCCCGACAACTCCGCAAACCAGTCCAATCCCTCTTTGAAGACTCTGATGGAGTCTAAGTCAGCTCTGCACAGTAAGAGGAGGTCGTCTGCAAATCCCATCTGAAACCTTAGAACTCTCACACTTCCAATGATAATTGAATTGGATGTCCTGTTCAATTCGTTGCAAGAATCCCAGATGTAAAGCTTCCATAACAAGAACAAACAGATAAGGAGAAAGTGGGTCTCCCTGTCGTAGTCCTCTCGCTCCAGCAAAGAACCCATGAGGTTTTCCATTGAGCCCAATCGAGAATGATGTCGTGGAAACACACTCCTCAATCCACCTTGTAAACGTAGGTGGAAACCCGAACAACTGCAAAACTGCTAACAGGAAGTCCCACTCCACCGTATCATAGGCCTTCCTGATATCCACTTTAAGTGCGCATCTTGGGGGTAGACGCATCTGGTTATATCTCGAGAATAATTCCTGGGCTAACATAATATTGTCCCCAATGCTTCTTCCCGAAATAAAAGCTGTCTGACATGGGGTAACTATCTTGTCCAGTAGCACACTAATTTTTTGGACGAGTAGTTTCGCAATGATCTTGTATAAAACATTGCAGCATGAAATTGGTCTAAAATCATTAACCGACATAGGAGTATGTACCTCTGGGATCAGGGCCAAGATCGTGGAGTTGATCTGCTTCAGAAGTTTTCCGGTAGAAAAGAAATCTAGTACCGCCCTCGTAACTTCTTCCCCAACCACAGGCCAAGCCGCCTTGAAAAACCTTGACGAGTAACCATCAGGTCCCGGTGCCTTGTCATCAGCAATATCGAACACTGCTTGCTTCACATCATCCGCCGAGAGTGGAAGGAGTAATTGATTAGCTTCCTCATCAGTGATACTGTGCCTTGCCCACGGTCTAAGATAACGAATATCCACTGACAGCCGTCTTCTGGTGCCTCCTAAGAGGTTTTGATAGTATGAGACAAACTCATGGGCGACTTCCCCTAGATCCGTGTGTCTGAAACCATTCTCATCATTTATCTGTAAGATTCTTCTCATTACTCGTCTCTGTGCAATTTTACGAAAGAAAACCCGGGAACATTGGTCTCCGTCTTTCATCCACTGCATCTTGGCTCTCTGCTGCAGCATAATTTGTTCAAGTTTTGCCGCTTTAGCATAAACGACTCGACAACAATGCTCCAGAAGTAAATATAGCTCATTTTGTCTGTCAGAGCTCACCAACTGTTGTGCCTCATCAAGAAAACCTTTGGCTAGTTGGACATTCATCGTCAAATCTCCCTTATTTCTCCTTTGTAGTCTAAAGACTGGTTTAAGTGCCTTCAGTTTACGTGTCACAGCATACATAGGAATACCAACAATCTCATGATGCCAAATATTCTGCACATTGTGGATAAACTCAGGTGAATGGGCAAGATAGTTATCAAATCGAAACATGCCTCCATTATGTTGTTGTATATCCCCATGTAAAACCAGTGGAGAGTGGTCAGATGTCCGTGGAGTAAGGCTGTGATAATATGCGCTCGGGAACCTTGCCAGCCAGCGGTCATTAATAAGAATCCGATCCAGCCGCTTCCATAAACTCCTCATAGACGAACTGCAATTATGCCACGTGAACCATTCACCTTGCATAGGAAGTGGGATCAACCCCGCCTCCAGAATACCGGCATTAAATTCTTCGGTGGCCATCCTTATATTTCCTGAGATGCCACATACTTCGTTAAGGTCACGTACTGCATTAAAATCCCCTCCCACCATCCACGGGATGTCAGAGCATTGCTGAGCTAGCGTCTCCAGTGTAATCCATAAATTCCGACAATCAATCACCTCAGATGCCCCATAAACAACAGTGATAATAACAGATTCATTGTCAGCCATATTAGTAACCCGACAGTGAATAAATTGATCTGCCGAGTCTAAGATATGGACATCAACAACATTCTCATCCCAAGCTAGCCAGATGCGATTACCAACAGAAGAATAATCGACAAACCATTTCTAATGTGGAAGTAGAAACGATTGAATATGCATAACATTATTCAAACGAACACGAGTTTCAAGAATGCCTAGGAAGTGTAACCTGTATTCAGAGACCAAGTCCTTCAAAGCGAGCTGATGGTCTCGTTTGTTCAGCCCACGGACATTCCACACAGCGATGTTCAACATGGATCATCGTCCATGGGGCTGCTTGTGTTAGGACCCCCTGAATGCTCACCTGCATCATCAATTAAATGCAAAGCGTCAAAATCATTATAAATAACAATTGCCTTACCTCTCTCATCTTGCTTGGAGTGGTTCTGGTCCACATGTCTATCTCCCGCATCTACTTTGGGTATATCTTCAACCACTGGTTTCATCGTCTTGCGTCCCTTAGTCGGAAGTTGTGGCTGTGATACATTGACTTTCGGCACATACACATTTACTGTTGGCTTCGTCGGTTTGCGGGTTTTGTTTAGTGCACAATCCTTATCCGAATGTCCCAATGACATGCACGCTGTGCACTTTGGCGGGAGCCATTCGTACTCAACGTCAACTTTGCAAGGTGTCTCCCCTCCTTCTTCATCAGGTGCCATGACAATAATATGTTTATGCAACTTTTGTGTGGCATCAATCATCACACATACACGAGCAAAGTCCAGTCTCGTGCATGCTCTTGTAAACGCGTCGGGGTAAAGGGGCTTCCCCACACCACTCGCTACAGTGCTCAATCCTTCTGTCGTCCAAAATTCCATCGGAAGGTGTCGTAATTTAATCCAGACGGGCACTTGTGTATGCTTCAACTTTCTCATGGCCATCCCCGGTTCCCACTTTTGAAGTACTATCGGCTGCCCTTGGAACAACCACGGGCCTCCCTCAATTATCTCCTCCATATCAAAAACTGTTTTAAACTGAAAAAAGAAGAATCCGTTTGTGGTCGCTGTCACCTCCCTTAGTGCTGGCCAGACCGAATGTGCAAACTCCATAAGGTGATGACAATATGGCCGTTTGCCCAAGAAATAGCCAACTGCAGTAGATTTCCAACGTTTAGACCCATTACGTACCGCATCTAAAGAAGGTCGAACGACAACCTCTCCGTTCTGCATTGTTGGGGCAATGAATGATAAGGTTTTCCGGGTCGAATGATTAAATGCATGCGCTATTTTGTCGTCAATGATTGTTTCCGGGTATGCGTGCAACGGGATATTTCCAACGTACAATCCCATTGGAACAGGAGCATCATGCATAGCTTGTTTTCTTTCCACAGAATTGCTGACATCAGCCCTATTTTTGCATGTGTCCGCACTGATGTCAGCCCTAGCTTTCCTTGTATCATCGATGATGTCAGCCCTAGATTTGATAGTGTAATTGCTGACATCAGCCCTAGATGCACTTGTGTCATCAGCCCTAGGAGCAGCGATGATGTCAGCCCTAGCAGCAGCGATGATGTCAGCCCTAGCTGCAGCGATGATGTCAGCCCTAGCAGCAGCGATGATGTCAGCCCTAGCATCAGTGATGATGTCAGACCTAGCAGCAGCGATGATGTCAGCCCTACTAGGGCTGATGTCAGCAGTATGTTCCAAGCAAGCCTCCATGTCACTCACATTCCCCGCCACATCAGCTCCAACGTTGTCCACCGAGGCGTCCATGTCAGCAACATTGCGCACGTCATCCTTCGTCGGAATTCCAACGGTCGCCGGCGAGATCTGGTTCTCGTTGCTGCTGTGCAAAGCCGCCGGCGAGGTCTGGTTCGCGTTGCTGCTGTGCAAAACCGCCGGCGAGGTCTGGTTCGCGTTACTCAAAGCCGCCGCCGAGTTTTGGTTTGCGTTGTTGCTGTGCAAAGCCGCCGGCGGAGAAGGTGTGATTATTCTCCCACGCACAGCCGGTCGACGCTGAAGTGTCGCTGCCATTCCGGTTCCTAGTATCGTCGTCGCCTGTGTTGTACGTCTCCGGCATACCTGTTTCAGCTCGCAAGCAAACGGGTGTTCGTCAACATTCAAGCTTTCCGCCGGCAACCGCGACTTCTCAATCCCAAATCGAGCCTCCCATCGTCGTTTCAGTTCGTTCAGAGCATCCATTGCCTGTGAGTCACCATGGTCGATTACCTTGTGTGCGAGAGTGAGGAACTCGTCCAAGTTGAAGTCGTGTGGAGACGAAGGCCCATTTCCGCCATTGTTGACGGCGCGAGACCTCAGTTCCAGATCCGGCTGTTCACCGCCCATTTCTTCACCATTTCTCGTCACCGACGTTCCTTCCACCTCCACAGACGTTGGGCTGCCATGGGAGACACCTTCAGTCGCCGGATCAGAGGAGGCCGGCTCTTCTTCTTCCATGGCGAGTTCTTCTTCGCGCAGCAACTGTTCATCTTCCTCCCCTCCATCCCCGGCCACCGGACGGCTGTCGGCGTCCTCTCCACCATAGTCGTCGCCGGCCGGCGCTTCTCCTCCATCGCCGGTCGGAGTTTTCATGGGGAAGACAATAGTGTGTGTTATTGGTGGTGTAGTAGTGTGTGTAGTAGGGAGAGAATTTTTAGTGAGAGAATTTTTGCATCACATTGCATCACATGAAACTTTTTAACATTTCCTCTCTTTAGACAACTTTTGAGTGAAGAGGATGCTAGATTTCTACTTGAGCCATTCACACCAGCTGATGTCAAGCAGGCGGTTTTTGACATTGCTGAGGATAAGGCTCCGGGGCCCGACGGGTATTCATCTGGTTTTTTCAAAGATGCATGGCCTATAGTGGGGCAGGAGGTGTCATCGGCAGTGCTGGATTTCTTTAGTACAGGCAGACTTCTGAAGCAGATAAATACTATGCTTTTGGCGCTCATACCAAAGGTACATTCCCCTATGACTGTTGGTGATTTTCGGCCTATATCTTGCTGTAATGTGTTGTACAAGATTATTGCTAAGCTCATTGTCCAACGGTTGAGTGTGATACTGGACAAACTAATTAGTCCGTGCCAAGCGGCTTTTGTGCCTGGACGAAGCATTGGAGACAATATTATGCTGGCGCAGGAACTTTTTACCGGATATAACCAGACTCGTCTACCACCCCGGTGTGCTTTAAAAGTGGACATTCGAAAGGCATATGACACGATAGAATGGGATTTCATGATTGCTGTGATGGAGCTATTTGGGTTCCCCTCTACTTTTTTTTTTGGGGTAAGTGTAATTTTCATTAAAAAGAAGTATAGTACAATAGTGTCCCTCATTAGGCGCTTCCATCGACAGGCCAAGGGATACGCCACAGTCTATACAAGGCACATGTGCTAATAGAGCTAGGAAGCTTAATACTGAGTATACGTTGCCGCACATCTTCTACTATTAAGTTGGCCACTACGCTCGGGGGCCTCTCCTCGTGCTCAAAATGTCTCAGATTTCTCTCCCTCCAAATATGGTAAACACACGATCCAAGCAGGCA